>NC_092857.1:69719191-70019191 GCF_039878825.1 Excalfactoria chinensis | reverse complement strand
GTAAATTCTTCCCTACTTCATGTGGTTAAAAACTACGCTTTTTTTCAAGCCCAAACAAATGAAATCTTTTGGAGACTTTCGAATATCTTTCTTTCATCAAGTTTCTCTTCCTCACGTGTATCGCTAGGTACTGATATAACTTTTCAGTCCTTCGGTTTTTAAAGCAAGCAGTGAGCTTTTAGATTAAGTTTTTTAAGGCACATTTTCCAGTCCTTTCCAGTTTTTTATTACAGAAGTTGAGGTTTCAGCACAGAATACTTCCAATTGCATCTGCACCATGAACATGCAGAGAAATAAACATCTTATTTGTATTATCCTGTGTTACTTCAAAAGATTACATCAGCCATTTTCAGGAAACACTGAAGGTTGAGGCTCAGCAAGTTACCCATCAATACGCCTTTACCTTTTTGCCAGAGATACTAATGAGGCAAGGTAAAAGCCTTTTGTCTAGCACTTCTGCTCTACATGCTTTGTTCCCAAATTTGTGGCTTTACATTTGATAATGCTTCCTCACTTAGAATTGCTAGTTACTACTCCCAGTTTTTTTGACATTTGAAAACAAATTTGTTCCTGGTAGTTTTTCTTTCACAGACTTGGGAAAAGCACTGTACTGTACAAATACAAGAAAGAATCCCTGAGAACAAATCAGATTTCCCACTTGCCCCTACATTTGGAGAGCAATCTGCTTTTTGTTTTGTTTTGTTTTTTTTGTTTTGTTTTGTTTTTGCTTATTTTTAATATATATTTTTTAGAAAGATTTGTAAAACATACTTCAAGCTCTTCAACAAAAGCTGCTAAGTCTTCTTTCCAGAGATCTGAAGCAGATTTCCTTTTAAGGTCATTTAGTTCTCTCTCCTAAAATGTGAAAGTAGCATATAAAATATAAGTTTTTACGTTATGAGTTGGCTGAATCATAAGTTACAAGTAACTTAGTAAATACTATCTGAACTGAACATTCACAATTGGGCACATCCGTAATTATTAAATCATTTCAAAAGAAGCCTCTCACAGTGTACCAACCTTTGAAACTCTGTGCTTAATGAGCTCTTCCACTTCCTCTTTTGTGAGAGACCACAGAGACATGTTTAAGATATAGTTAAAATCAGGGCCAGAATTTGATCCAGAAGCAGAGGAAGCATCATCATTTGGGTTCTGTGGGTCCTCCTCTTCTGCTGCCTAAAGTGAAATATTCAGAATTAGACATATGAATAATCTTAGCTCTCTAAATGAACAGCAGCAATTCCCCAAAACACCCTGATGGATTACTAAGGTGTTTCCTCGTGCATTCAGTAACAAGAAATTTTTTCTTGTCTTTTCCAAAAAGCCATGTTCCTGTCATTTTTTATGGCTGGACTGTTTAGTCATTGATGTAAGAATACAAAGCTGAACCTAACATTAGCAATATGCACTGTATCCCACTGGCTACACAAACTTGTATAGATATAGATATATGTGCAAAATCTTGTTCAGAATACATTTAATAAATTGTTTTGGTGCACCTAATCGGTGTCAGGGAAGTATGCTATAGTCACTACCTTTCCATTGGGCAAAATAAATCAAGGAACACAGTGTGGGGAGGGATCCCCCACAACACTCTTGCTTCTAAATTGGAGAGATACGGATGTAATGAGCAGATTACTAGATGGATTTGGAAGTGGCTGAATAGATGTATCTAAAGAATTGCAGTTAGCAGCTCAGTGTCCAAATGCAAAGCAGTAGCAAACAGCATCTCTCAGGAGTCCATACTGAGAGTAATACCATTTAAAAGCTTCAGTAATGAGACAGTGGTGTTGCGTGTATCCTCTGCAAGTCTATGGATGATATCAAACTGAGTGGTGAAGTTGAAACAAGAGAAGGAAGGGATGCCATTCAGACAACCCACAAGAAGTCAGCCCATGTGCATCTCGTGAAGCTCAACAAAGTGCAGCACGGCATCCTGCAGAAAGGTTGGGGTAATGCCCAACACTTGTAAAGACTGGGAGGGTGACCTGAATGAGAGCAGCACAGTGGATAAGGGCTTAAGAGATGAAAAGCTGGATACGAGCTGGCAACATGCACTTGCAGCCCAGAGGCAGTCATATTCTGGTCTGCAACCAAAAGAAGCCAACAGGGTGGGGAAGGTGTTTCTCCCCACCTACTCAGCTTTCAGGAGACCCCATGGAGAGTACTGCATCCAGCTGTGGGGTCCTCAGCACAAGAAATATGTAGATCTATTACTGAAAGTGCAGAGAAGTACCACAAGAATGATCAGAGCCACAAGAGTCTCCCCTGTGCAGAAAGACAGAGAACTGAGTTCCTTCAGCCTGCAAAAGAGAAGGCTGGGGGGGAAACCTCATTGAGTCATTTCAATATTTACAGTGGGCATATAATAAGCACAGAGATAGACTTCACAGGAGCCTGGAAGAGCGGTGGTTGCCCAGAGCTATGGGTGCCCCACACCTAGAGGCAGGTGTTCAAGGCTAGTTTGGTTAGCAGATCTGAACATCCTGATCTAGTGGGAGGTATGGCAGGACAGTTGAAATGAGATAGTCTTTAAGATCCCTTACAGCACAAACTGCTCTCTCAATCTAAAGTAAACATTCATTCATGTGATGCTTAGCATAGCAGTAACTAGGGCTTTCATACAACTAGCGTTAAATCTACAAGTAGTAACATTCAGAATTTTTATTAGACATTCTTAGTCAATTAGAAATCCATCAGCAGAACAGTTTCCCTTTAAAATGCCTTCCTTGTTAGTCGAGGTATAAATGCAGCTAGACCCTTACCCAGCATTAGTACTTGAGGTCTCATTCAGGTTATCTACAGGTAGACAGGCCTCCATGTTGCCACACTCTGATCCAGAAAGTGTGTCTGGGGACTTAAAACTTGAGCTTTCAGAAACATCCTGTGGGCCAACTGACTCTGCCTTTCCTAAGGATTCCAATGATTGCAGGACTTCACATTTTTTTTCTGCTTTCTGAAAAATAGGAAAAACAAATATGAGCAAAAGCAAGTCATGGTACTAAACCCAAAAAGGAGATAGCTTTATGTCCACTAAGCTCAGTACTAATCGCTCCTCAGAGCACTTCCTGTCCAAAAAGACCATCTCCTTTTAGTTGCTCCCTAATCATTTCACAGGCTTCCCAAGAAAAATTCGTAAGTCTTTCTTTAACTAAACACCTTGAAATGTAGGTTTCAGTAGATGTTTTCAGTACTTTTATTTCTTCACCGTCATTTCATGAAGTTCACCTCAGGTCAGAAACAACTGGAAGTACAAGAGTTCCCACACAGAAAATCACAGCTTTTGAAAAAAATATATTGTTTCTAAAAAGATTAATTTATCTTTTCTTTACATCATCAAGTGTTTCTATCAGTTTCACAAACTCAGAAGCTGGAATCCAACTGATGAAAAAATAAAACAAGCCTTACATCTGCATCTGGAGGGACGCAAGACTCATGACTACTCTGCATCAAACTTTCCTTCTTGTTGGCATCCTCCTGCGATACACCTTTATTTATATCCATCTCTTCCTTCCTACTTGTTGTTCTGAAATTTGGCTTTGGTCTATGGAATCGACTCCTCAGTAACCGAACTGATGAAGTAACAGTTTTGTCTTCTTGGATCTCAGCACCAGACTCCCTAAAAAACCAAACAGGCAGTTGATGGCATGGGACAAGATGAATTCTTCCAATCACATTTCACATGCTTGTATTTAGTTTTCAGCAGTAGCTAGAACGAGAGCAAAGTAAGGGACGCCATGAAAAAGATCAACTAAGATCACATCAAACATCAAGAACCTGTACCTTCAAGACAGGTCAGCAAATGTAAAAAAAAATGAAGCAGTTTCAAAACAGCTGCAACTTCTAGTCAAACCTTGAGAGGAATGTAAACATTTAACCAAATCCTTCATCTAGCTACTAATTTCTAAAACTACAAAACAGATCTACAGCATTTCTTAAATTCTTATTCATTAACCTTTTTCTTTACCAAAAGGAGAACTTGTCACAGACACGTCCAACCTGGAGCGCATCCTCCACTCCATCTCTCCGCTTAAAAAATAATCTTACCCTGTACTGAGATCTGAAGCGTCTTTCAAGACATCTGAAGATCCTTTTTCGTTTTCAACAGCTTTTAGCTTCTGTGGGCTTTTCTTGGGAGCATCAGCCACTCCCTAAAAAGAAGACAAGTTCCACTCTAGTAAGGAAAACATTTTTGGCCAATCTCTTTTTTGGAATGAAAGGAAGAGAAAATATTTACTTTAATCGTTCTCGTATTAAAACACCTCAAAAATTAAGTTCTTTTTTTTGTTCATCAGCTAAAATCCCCGAATACTTTAAAGATAAAAATTTGTTACTTTTCTGCATACATTCCATCTGAAATGGTTTTTTTTTCAACATTGTCCTTTCTGTTCAGCACTTCTCTTCTCAAATCTGGTATCACCACCACCACCAACAAAAACATCAGTGAAATATAATCTCTGTCTCCACAGAAAGCAGAATCTAATTACAAGCACCAGAAAACTCTATGACAGTTCAGATTAACTGGAAGGAATAAGACACACAAATACTATGCTTACAGATTAAATGGTAAATCTTTCTTACCACTGCCCAGCAAAAATACATCTATGCAGCTGCTTGAGAAGCTTACATCTTTGTGGCACGAATCCTTGCTTTCATTCACATGGTGTAACGCATATCCTTCTGCTTGTCCTCTTCAGGATCTTTTTCATGTCCGTGCTCTTTTATCCATGCAACAGTTCTTTCTAGGTTTGGTTTGGGTTTCTGCACTCGGCCTCTTTTGAAAGGTGCTGGTTTCAGCACACTCTCTTTGCTGCCTTCTTGTGAACCAGCCATGTCATTAGACCTGGAAAAATACATAATACATCTTGTGTACTTATGGATCTTACATTGGAAGGCTCCTAAGGCAAATATGTTTTCCTTTTTAAGCACTAAATCACATACATTTCCATAAGGCAGAGCTATGCACTGCTAAGTCCATGGAGACAGTAGAAGTGCTTGAGAAGTAAAAATGTATGCTTGCACCGTTCTTTTCTTTCCCCACTGGAAATGGGATACTACGCTACAGATCTTTTCCTGACTCACAAAGGCACTTCTCAAATTCGTAGCTGCTCTAGAGGCAGAACAACCTAATTTAACAAAGGCTATGAAAGGTATCAGGAACTTTATAAGAATATAACAATAACTTAATAATCTTACTGGCGTACAAATACAAGATGTATCTACAACTACCACCTTCTTCTGTGCCTTTACACCGAGAGCCACGTTATACAGCAAGGAAGATAATAACAGAACTAAATGCTGAAGTGTTTTTATGTCTGATCAAACCTTGTATAGTCATCCTTCCCCTTCTTTAAAAGGACTAAGTGAAAAGACAAGGTGTTTTTTTTATTAACTCTCCTGTAAAGGACATTTCTCCTGTCACACCACATCTGCCATTTCTCCACTGAGTAGAAATACAGGAAACACTCATTAATTAAAATATACATTAAACCACCCACACTGGAATGGTGTTTTTTTTTCTCCTCACACTCATATGCTCAACTGTGCTTTAAGAACAAACACTTATAAACACTCAATACTTTTCACTCACAGAAAGGATGATACATCAGTATTCAAAGTATTGGAGAAAGCTTGCTTTAGTTTGCAAGGGACCAGCTAATTCTTTGCATTCATCATGCGGATTGATGCATTTAAAAACACTGCTTTAAATCGAAAAACAACTAATTTATTTCATGCATTTAATAAGTAAGCACACAAACAAATAAATAAATAAATGTTACTCTTCTCTGAATTTCTATCTCAGAGCAGAAATTGTCCAAGAAACTTCTGTTTTAAGAACTGCAAGATTGTGAAGATGCCGGTATTCCGTGATCCTGTGTAACTAACATCCTGTGTAACATGACCAGATGTGAGGGTGGCAAATTGCAAGAAAGAAGCATCCTTTATTTCCCCCCCTACTTCCAGCATACTTACTGAGACACCATCTCCAAGACTTTGCCAGCTTTTTCCACAGCTTCTCCACTGCTGACATCAAACTTATTCCTTTGGTCAGTATTCTGAGTAGAAACAGAATATTAAGACATTAACACCTTTGTACTTATCAAGTGCATCATTACCTAATAGACCAGGTAACTATCCATGACAAGATACAAAACAGGCTGCTCATGACAGATGCAATCACTTATGTAGTGAGTATCACATGCCCAGAAAGGTGCTGTAAACCCTAGTTCAAAAAACCAATGTTGTGCTTGCTGCATGGCATGAGAGCATTAACATCTGCCATTTGTGCAACGAGCTGTCTCCCAGGCTGAGATCTCTACACCATGTTACAGTCACTGATGGCTAAGTAAGTGCTAATTCCTAGTCACCCTCAGGAAACAAAAGCGAATGTTGCTGTTGCATCCAACAGTTTTGTACTTAACAGGTTATTTCCAGTTATCTCGCACCATCAATACCTTTTCAGTTTCTTCCTTAGACACACTTTAGCAAGTTACTTCATGTAAGCATCAAATATTGCTTAGTCTTAAGAGTGTGGAAACTCCATTTATCTGTATGTTGAAAAGATTAAGTAATCACACTGGGAGCATGCCATTGCTGCTTCTCCGAGCATCAGAAACAGCTGGCAGACGGGGTGGGGGCAAAGCCACTGTTATCACTTTCCCCTCCCCACCAAATGTCAAGCCTCAGTCTCAGCAAAGCAGCACAGTGCAGGCAATTCTCCAGCTGTGTGGCAGGGGTAGTGTCATAGGGACTCAGCATTTGGTTCCACGGCTGTCTTCTGTAATCCTGCCAAGCGAGCACTGCTGGCTACATACCTCTCTCTGTGCTTCCCTGGCCCGTCACTGCTGCTTTGGATTTTATGCTGCTTTAGAACTCGTGTCTATAACATAACATGACCTAAATCCCATCTTGTCCCATTTCCAGCATTCCTTCCTAGTTGTTTTCCGTAGTTCAGGAGCTCTAGGATCTTGTCTGGAATTCAGTAGAATCCAAGGTGAAAGTTAAGGCTTGAATAACTGCAGCTGAAAGAATTTCTGATGCTGTCAGTGTGACTTTTGATTTTCAGAGTTTGGATGTCTCTGGCACCCGAGCCATTTATTTATTTATTTTACTACTTCTTTAAATAGCCTTAGAAAAAGTAATTGCTTAACGCACTGCACAGAACACGTTTTTACATTACATTAAGAACTTACGCCTGGCCAAGTTGATTCACAGCATCGGTTTGAGATTTCCAGAATGTACGTACCTTGACTTTTCCATGGAGTGAACAGAATCACGTCAGTCACTGGAGAGGAACTTACATCTGCATCCGTAGATGTCATGTTCAAAACACACGTGATTCATGTGATAACAAGGCTGTTATGAAAGCAGAAACGGCTCCATAACATCAATGGATCATCTCTTCAGCTGGCTGTCTCCTGGAGCTGTAGCCATTAGGGGCATCTCCTGTACGGCTGAATAGTGAAAAAGTTGAAGGCGAGGAAGACGATGAGCCTTCATCCCACCCCCACCCCCACCACTCACTACGCAGGCGCAAGGGGGAGGGGCTGATGCTCATGGGGTCTCAGGAACGCCACGATCATACCTGCTTGATCTCTGCTCTGTGGGGATGGAGTTGGATTCCTAAGGCACTCCTGCAGCAGGAGCTGTGCTGCCATTGTGGATGGGAGCAAACGATCTCTCGCATCCCGGTGCTGCTCTTGATCAGCCCGAGCTTCCTGTCTGTGGTTTGTGCTGCCGTTCAGTGCTGTTTCTCCTGCTGTTTGGATGCTGCTCCCTCACACCTCCGTCCTCCCCCCGCGGCCATTCCTGGCTCCCAGCTCCTGACCCGTGTCCGCCCCTCCCCCGGCCTCCCATTGGGCAGCGGCAGCTCCGCCGGCTCCGATTGGCTGAGCCGCAGTGCGCGGGAACCAGCGTTGCGTCCCGGCCGTTGGAGGGGCGGCTCCACACAGAGTGCGGCTCCGCAGCCCGGTCCGATCCGAGGGCGAACGGGACCGGCGCGGCAGCCGGGGCTGTGCGAGCTGCATCGGGACGGAAACCGGCACCACGGAACGAGTGCTGAGAACAGCTCCGCCGGAGTGCGGGGGGAACGGCACTGGTGCGGGGAAAGGGCTGGGGGGGGCAGAAGGGGGGATGGGACTGGGGGGGAGGGGGGCAGAGGGGGATATGGGGCTGTGTGGGAGGGTCCAGAGGGAGATAAGGGACTGGTGGGGGGAGGGGGTCAGAGCGGGGATATGGAACTGGGGAGTGGGCAGAGGGGGATATGGTGCGGGGGGGCAGCAGAGGGGGATTTGGGACTAGGGGGAAGGGGGCAGAGTGGGATATGGGACTGGGAAGGGGGCAGAGGGGGGATATGGAGCTGTGGGTAGGGGGCTGAGAGGGGATATGGGACTGGGGGGGGGGGGAGAGGGGGGATATGGGGCTGTGGGGAGGGTCCAGAGGGGGATATGGGTCTGGTGGGGGGGCGGGCAGAAGAGGATATGGGACTGGGAGGGGCCAGAGGGGGATATGGGACTGAAGGGTGGGGGGCAGAGGGGGATATGAGGTAGCGGGGGAGGGGCCAGAGGGGCATATTGCACTCGGAGGGGTGGCAGAGGGGGATATGGGAGTGGGAAGGGCCAGAGGGGGATATAGGACTGATGGGTGGGGGGGAGAGGGGCAGAGGGGGATATGGGGCTGTGGAGGAGCCATAGGGGAACATGGGGATGTGGAGGTGCCAGAGGGGGATATGGGGCTGGGGGAGAGGGGGGAGAGGGCGATATGGGATTGTGGGGGGGCCAGAGGGGGTTTTGGGACTGGGGGAATGCCACTGGGAAAGGATCTCTCTGTGTAGATTGCTTCTCTTGGAGTTTTCCCTGTGAGCCTGTGAATTTTGCATTTGTTTTCAATGGTCTCTTTCTAACTGCAGCGCTCTAGTTTTGTTTTTTCTTCAGGGGCCGTAGAGGGATGTGGGGGGGCCACTGGGGGATGTAGGAAAGTAGGGGGCTGTGGGGGGACTCTAGGTAGTCATATAAGACTGTAGGGAGCTGTGCAGGGGCTGTAAAAACCTACAGGGAGTTGAGGGGGACTCTAGGGGGAATATGGGGCTGTGGTGGGCCATAGGAGGACTAGGGGCTCAAGGGGGTTCTGAGGGTGTGTAGGGGTTGTGGGGAGCTATTGGAGGATATGGGCAGATCTGGGGCTTGAAGGGGTGGTGTCTAGAGAGAGAGAGGTTTGTGGGGGCCTTGGGGTGATATGGGGCTCCTGGGGGCTGTTGGGTGCTATGGGGAGGAATATGGAGTTCTAGCAGATGGTGGGGGTGTAGGTGTGCTCTATATATGTACATAGATGGGAATATAAAAAGATACATCCACGTGTGTTCCGGGCTGCACTGAAAAAGGGGTGACCAGCAGGGAGGGGGAGGTGATTGTCCCCTCCTACTCAGCTCTTGTGAGGTCCTCTTTGCAGTACTGTGTCCAGGCCTGGGAAGGATGTGGAGCTGTTGGGGTTGGTCCAGAGGAGAGCCACTGTGATGATCAGAGGGCTGGAGCAGCTCTCCTATGAGGAAAGGTTGAGGGATCTGGGCTTGTTTAGCCTAGAGAAGAGAAGGCAGCGGGGGGACCTCATTGTGGCCTTTCAGTACTTGAAGGGAGCGCATAAACAGGAGGGGGAATGGCTGTTTATGAGGGTGGATAGTGATAGGACAAGGGGGAATGGAAGTTGTGGATGCCCCATCACTGGAGGCATTCAGGGCCAGGCTGGATGTGGCTGTGGGCAGCCCGGTATGGTGGTTGGCATCCCAGCACCCAGCAGGGGTGTTGAAACTAGATGATCGCTGCGGTCCTTTGCAACCCAGGCCATTCTATGATTCTCTGATACGGGGGGATATGTCTATAGGGTGGACAGTAGGGGGATGTGCTCGCAGACACTCGTGCAGCCCTGTGCACACACACTCGCGTGTGCAATTCCATCCTGGCTTTATGCAATCCTGTGTGCACTCACATGTGTTTTGTATTGATTTCCCGCCGAATCCTCCGGTGGACTCGTAGTTAGGCTGGGAGTGAAGGGGAGCACTGGGTAGCTGTTTGTGTTCCCTGCTGTGTGCTGCGGGGTTGTGCTGGCAGCGGTGCGGCTGGTTTGCTTTTCCTTGGGAGGGTGGGAAGGAGCTGAGCAGGCCCGGTTCTTTTCTCCAAGGGTTCTGATCCTCCAGTGTCACTGCACCAGGGAGTGCACGATCTAAAGGACTTCTGGGTTGTGATAAACTCGTATCTCGGCAGCTTCTATGATTTCAGGTTGGGTGTTCTAGTGCAAGCGGTTTGGGGGCATGATTTATCGTCCCCGTAGCTAACGCAGTGTGGGAAATTTTGACCTGCTTTGGCTTGCCAGTGCTTTCCCCTGTCTCCACTTGTCTGGAGCCTCCTTGAAATGTATGCCTAATGTGGAACTATTTTCTTCTTTCCTAGCTTTTGTGGCATAAAGAAGCACAGAAAGGTGCTGGAACAGCTTGTTCTGGATGGCATCTCCAAGCAATTGGAGAAGAGGAAGACCTTCGGGAATAGTCAGCATGGATTTACCAAGGACAAATTGTACTTGGCCAACCTGTTAGCCTTCTACGATGGCATCACCAGCTGGGCTGATGGCGGGAGAGCAGTGGAAGTCGTCTACCTTGACTTGAGCAATGCTTTTGATGCAGTCTCCCATGACATCCTGGTAATAAAGCTGAAAAAGTGTGGGACAGATGAGTGGCTGGTGAGGTGGGCTGAGAGCAGGCTGACTGGCCAAGCTCAGAGGGTGGCGATCGGCGGTGCAGAGTGCGGTTGGAGAGCTGTGAGTGGCAATGCTCTCTGGGGGTCGGTGCTGGGTCTGGTCTTGTTCAATGCCTTTGTCATTGACCCTGAAGAGGGGTAGTGTCCACTCTCGGTAAGGATGCCAATGAGTCAAAGCTGGGAGCAGTGGCTGGCACACCGGAAGGCCGTGCTGCCATTCAGCAAGACGTGGACAGGTTGGAGAGCTGGGCCAACAACAAAGCAGATGAGGTTTAGCAAGAGCAAGTGTAGAGTCTTCCAGCTGGGAAGGAATAACTGCAGGTATCGGTCGAGGCTGGGTTGTGACCTGCTGGAGAGGAACTCTGCAGAGTAGGGCCTGGGTGTCCTGGTGGGTGACAGGTCAGCCATGAGCCAGCAGTGTGCCCTGGCGGCCAGAAAGGCCAGTGGGATCCTGGGGTGCATTTAAAGGAGCATGGCCAGCAGGGGAATGGTCTCTAGCGGTCCCTTCTAGCTCTAATTCTGTGATTCTGTACTTGCATCATTGCTTCTTGCAGCAGTACAGTGTTTCAGAAGAGAGAAAAACGCGGTGGGCATAAACTGGATTTCAGCCATTAGTAAAGTTGTGCTGAGATCTGGGCAGACTGTCGCACTTGCGAATGTGTGCAAAGCCTGCCGGCAGAGAGAAATAACTTCTCTGCAGGCTTGTCTGACGTAGGTCATTGCTAGGTGAGCTTCTGCTTTAAAGCATCAAGCTGTATAAACACGGCATTTTTAAAAGCAAGCTTGCCAGTTCTTTTTTTTACCAGTGATTTTTTCAGGAAGGAAAGCTTGGAGATGCTGTTTGCTAATGGAAGATGGAGAGAGGAAAAGCAGGAGAAAGGCATGGTGTGCATAGCCACCACATCCCATCTGCAGCGTTCTCCCCCTGTGCAAATGAGGAGCAGCTCAGCACGCTTGGCCTGGGCCGTGGAAAGGGAGCATGCAAACATCTGGGCCAACCCCAAACGAGTTAGTTCTGCAGGTTGGTTGTTTTCTGCTGTTTGTCTCCCATCCTGTTGCTCAGCAGTAGATTTGTTCATGTACAGTGCCAACAGGAAACTCTCACAGCATTTTTGTTTCTGCTGTCCCAGCGCTTTGATCCCTTGCTGCTGGGATGGGGTGTTTGAAGAATGATGCATGTGTTGATGTCCAGCCTGGCTCTGAGGATGAGTCTGCATCCGTGGCGGGACTGAGGGTCAGAGCAGGCCAGGTTGGATCCGGTGCACTTTGCTCTCGTTCTTAATGCTTGTTCTTGCGCAGGAGGGCAGGTGGTGAACCTCATGAGCTAGTGCCTGCAGGTGGGGTTTGCGGAGAAAGAGGTCCTGCAGGTCTTGGGTGACACCCATGGAACCGTAGCGAGGCTGCATGGGTGTAAAACACCGAAACTCGACAGAGGTGTGAAGGAGAGCTGTGGGCTCCAGTACCACAGGAAGGGATGTGTGTGCTCTGGCTTTGGATGCTTCTGTGTGTTTTAAGTGACTGAGATACGGATGCTCAGTCCGCTTGAGTGTATAGAACAAGTGTAACATCCTTTCTGATGGAGCATTGTGAAAGGAGTCCTATGGGTTTGAGACCTGCCATTAACCTTGTGGATATCATCCAGGAGTTGGGGATGAGGCAAGGAAAGTTGGGGTGAGAGGATGAGGCATAGGAACAGGAACTTTCTTGGTACATATTAACACCCCCATTTTTTGAACAGGAATCGCTGTGACTTTTTCTATGAAGAAAAGACTCAGTGCAAAGCCTGTGAATAAGTTTGTTCAGGCCTGCTGATTGGTGCTGTTCTCTACAGGGAGCTGCAGTGGAAATGGACACTTGTGGTCCCCTGTCTGGCTCCCTCCCACGTACTCAGATCAGCCTAGTTGTCAAGGCCTGGCTCTTGGTTGGTGAGTTGTAAGCGCGGTGCTTCTGGTAGCTGCAGTAAGCAGGGCCCATCAACAGACTCTCTTCACCGGGCAGTGTGGAGCAGACCCTCACCTCCAGAAGCCCACAATTGGTTCAGCCATTAATTTGACCCGCAAGTTCTCCATGTGATCATGGCTGTTCTTAGTCCTTAGCAGTCAGCTTCTTCATATAGAGGGCAAATCCCACGCCCTCCTGAATTCCACAGTAACAATCACGTCTGTTTTGTGTCAGGCTTTTGTTTTCTTTTTTTTAATTATTACTATTCTTTTCCCATTTAGTACGTAGGAAAGCTACTTTCTGAGCCAGGAGAAGAAGAAGTGCAACAGGCAACAATCTTCCTTGCACTACGCAGTTTGCATGAGTAGCCAAGTGCTCCTGAGGTCATGTGTGCTGCAGAGCTGACCTTGGTGGCAGGGGCCGTGTCTTCATTTTCTACCTGCCCCGTGGGAACATAAGAAGACTATTCAGAGCAGGAGCTGCAGAGCAGGATGAACGGCATGAGAAGGTAAGGCTGGGAACCAAGGAGGCAGCTTTTGTGTCGGGCAGCAGTGATGCAGGGGGCTCCACAGCAGGAAGCTGGCTCATCCAAACGCTTGCTGAGTGTTTGGAAGCCCAAACCCTTATGGTCTCTAAGCTGAATGCAGCCCAGAGGCAGCATGTCCTTGATCTGATCGTGGTGTGCCTGAGTGAGGGAGTGATCCAAGCTGGATGCAGAAGAGTCATCTTAATTTCTCTGATATTTGACGTCAGATGACACCTCTTGGGTGTTGGTTTCTTAAAATTTGGATCTAGGAGGCGGCCTCTCCCTTTGCTTAAGGTTGCAGTCATTGCTGGTGTGGGATCATTTGTCCCACAGCTGGTGAGCAAAGCTGTTGCTCTCCTGAGCGTGCTGCACGTGGAGACAGAGCTTTGGACCCCCTTGCTAAAGACCACCCTGTGAGAGCCTGTCAGAAGCACTGCTGCGGTGTGCACGTGAGCTGGGCGCAGCTTAGGCTGAGCAGAACTAAGAGGTGAGCTGGGTTTGGTGCTGGGTGGTTGCTGGGAGGTGTCTCAGCAGAAAAGCCAGGCTGGGGTGTGCACGCTGTGTCAGTCCTCATCCCAGCTGGCAGTGAGAGTTGGAGGAGGGTGATGGGTGCTGCCTGCTCTCGCTGCTGCACCGAGTTTGTGGCACAGCAGCACAGTGGTGAGTGAGCTGGGAGGGGGACGGACTGCTGCTGTGCATGGCTAGGCCAGAGCTGGAGGTTTGTCCAACACGTGCATCATGCTGGTGCAGCCATTGCAGCTGCAGCAGGAGTAGAAGACAAAGAGGTTTTCTTCGTGAGAGCAACACCAATGATTTGATTCAAATGTATGACTGCTATGAAGATGGTGAGGAACAGATCCACCTGAAAGACATGCTTGATCACATCAGGAATGAGCATGTGATCAAAGACAGCCAGTGTGGCTTTCCCAGGGGAAGGCCATGCCTAACCAGTCTGGCGGCCTTCTACGATGGAGTGGCGGCATTTGTGGACAAAAGGAAGGAAACAGATGTCATTGACCTGGACTTGAGCAAGATCTTTGACATGGCCCTCCACCACATCCTTCTCTCTAAATTGGAGGGACGTGGATTTGACAGGTGGACCACCTGGTGGAGAAGGTATTGGTTGAAAGGCCACAGACAGAGGGTGGTGATTCATGGTTCTGTGTCCAGGTGGAGGCCGATAACAAGTGGTGTCATCCAGGAGTCTGTCTTGGGACCAGTGCTTTTTTACATCGTTATCAGGGACACCAATGATGCAATCGAGTGCACCCTCTGCTGTTTGCTGAGGGTGCGTCTGACACAGCGGAAGGAAGGGATGCCATTCAGAGGGACCTCGCCCGAGAGGTTGGCCTAGGTGAATCTAATGAGGTTCAACACAGCAAAGTGCAAGGTTTTGCACTTGGGCTGGAGGAATCCCAGGCATTCCTACAGACTGGGAGGAGCGGTCCTTAAGAGAAGCCCCGCAGAGAAGGACCTGGGGGTCCTGGTGGATGAAGAAGAGAACGTGAGCCATCAGCGTGCTCTTGCAGCTCAGAGAGCAAATGGTACCCTGGGCTGCATCAGAAGAGGGGATGGCCAGCAGGGACAGGGAGGTGATTGATCTTCATGATCCTTGAGGTCCCCTCCAACCCGGGCCGTTCTATGGTTCTGTGATTACACTCGCTGTCCGAAATAATGGCAGCTGTGCAGAAGCTGGATATATGTGGGGACAGCTCTTGTAAGCAGCTGATTTTAAGACCTTGCCCTAGTCGAGAGTCTAAATTGCGTGTCAGAAGAAAGCTGGGAAAGTGGTTATTGCTCATTATTTTTCATTTGCTGATTCTTTCTTTAGGGTTCCTTTTCAAAAGGAGATTTTGGTGATGGAAGCAGTTGAAGAAAGAACAAAACCAGCTCTTGCCAGGAGTGCTTGAAGTCCCTGTGGAGAGAAGCAAAGAACCTGGGCTTCCTTTGGGATGCTCCCCACCATGTCTCAGGAAGGAGACAGCTGCTGTTCCAATTTCTGCTCTGTGTGTGGAAAGGTACGCCTGGGTTTCTTCTGCTTGTTTTCTCTTTCTTGTTCTCTCTTTTAAGGAGAAGGGGTGGAGCAAGGGGAGACCCACTGGTCATTTGTTACCTCAAGAACAGGATGGATTCTGCATTCACCGTGAAAAACCTGGGCTAGTAGCACGGGCGTGTTTCAGGCTGGACTCTTCTTTTCCTGCTCAGTTTCCTTTTGGCTACAGGGAGACAGCTGTCGAAAGGTGTGTTTTCAAAGCCACTCTAGAAAACCGTGTTTCACTGTTGCAGGTGGTTCAGTGTGCTCTTGCAGTGTAGATGCGTTTGCTGTAGAATCTTAGTGTTTTCTGTTCCTAGGGGAGGACTGGGAGGAGGTAGTGAGAAGAGAATTCAATGCCTTGGGTGTATCTTAGTGAGAAATGTTGGCATGAGGTGCTGAAAGTCTTCAGCTGTAAAAGGACAGTGAGGCTCAGACTCCTTAACCTGCTGGAGCAGGGCGGAAGCAAGGAGTGGGCACTGCCCTCCCAAGTGCAGGCTGCACTTGGTTATGGTCTGCCAGGTCTCTGCTGCCCTGTGTTTCTTCTGAGAAGTTTGTTGGAGCTGCTTGGAGTAGTGAAGGGTGGGGAAGAAGTGCTGTTCAAGAGCTAAGGCTCTGCATGATAATTCTGGATGGATTGAACCACGGTGTCTGAAGACATAGCTTCCATCAGAATGATCCCAGCATTGTGCAAGTGTCTCAGCTGAACCCCCTGAGCAGGTGTCTGAGAGCACCCGCCTCCTCCAGCTGAGCCATAGGCAAGCTAACTGTGCCCAGGAATTACAGCTTATGCAGACTGAATATGCTTCCAAGTGTTTTCCTTAGTGATAAACAATGTCCCAGCACTCTGATATTCCATCTCCGGCACAATCTGGAGCATCTCTGCAAACCATGGGTGCCCCTTCCCACCACCGTTTCTTCCTTTCTCTCTTTAGAATCAGTGTGGTGCAGTTCCCTGCGTTTGTGAGCAGCAGCCAGCAGGCCGCAAGAGATCCAGTTGCACCTTTAGCAGACAGAGGGATGTGATGGGGACAGACTGTCCTTACCGCCATGCAGAAGTGAGTTTTTCCCGTCCTCTATTAAGAAGTAGGAAAGAATAGAGTTTGAATGTTACTTCTGAGCAGGTGCTGTGCTGTAGGGGATGTCAGGTAACCATTCGTTTGGGGGTGCGGGAAGGAGCAGTGCAAAGTGATGTATTAGTTTGTGTTTTGGCTGTTGAAGTGCAGTTCCATTTTGGGGAGCAAAAAGATGGGCTAATGTGGAAAACAGAAGGGAGAAGGCTAGTACCTGGACAGTGGGCTGAGCTTTGGTGACTGCAGCCATTTGCAGGAGAAGTTTTGCTGTTTTGCACAGTGGAGTTCAGAATGGGAGCTGATGATGAATGGGAGCTGCTGGAGAAACAGACTTCCATGGACAAGTTCCAGTGCCTCAATGACTTTCTTGTAGCGAGGCAGCAGTGATGCTGGAGGGCACGTGGTGAGTGCGTGGACAGGGTGGCACAAACGAGTGCGTGTGCTGAGGAGTTGGGTTGCACACAGGTGCAGACAAAGGGATGTTTGTGGTAGGTGTAGGCACGTCCGTGTTCCCAGGGATGGTTTGCACACGTCTGTGAATGCAAAGGAGGGCAGAAGATGCGGTGCGTGCATGAGGGTGTGCAAAGCAGGCAGGGTGGCACACAGGTGTGCGTGTGCACGTGGATAGGGGAAGGCTGGGGTTACAGGTTGACCTGTGCTGAGGTGAGTGGGGGCTCACGGTGTTGCTCAGTGGTAGATTTGTTCACACTGAGTGCTACCAGGAAACTCGCGCACCCTTTTTGTTTCAGCTGTGCCAGTGCTGTGATCCCTTGCTGCTGGGCTGGGGTGTTGGAGGGATGGTGTGCGTGCCGAGCTCCCATCTCTCTTGCAGGAATCAGGCGCAGAGCAAAAGGGATGTTTGGGCCTGGTGACCGCAGGAAGGCTGGCTGTTTTGGATGGTGGCAGCTGATGGAAACAGGTGTTGTTGTGACCATTCAGCATTTAACAGAAGTCAGGGGTTTTGCAGGAAGAATGACTTGGTTCTCGAATGGCTTCAAACGTGCACACCGAGTACGTCTGTCGTGCCGTGCCATCTCTGTTTCTTTTGGATGCAAGCATTTCTACTACCATGTGTTGGGCCTGTTTGCTTGTAGAAGGAGGAATGTTAGGTACAGTTCTCACCTGGAACGTCAGTGTAATTTGAATCATGAGTGTTAGCGTAGTGAAGCGAAGGAGGGCCCCGGAAGCAAATTGGGTGCTGTGGAAGCACTGCGCGATGAGAAGGTGGGAGGTAACACCTGCTGGCAGATGTGGAAACCACTTTGGGATTGAGGTGTGGAGGAAAGGAAGGGCGATGACGGAGCTGATGGCAAAGAGCTTCCTGGGGAGGCTAGGTGCTTGCTTGGGGATGGATCTGATCAACTCCTTGTGTGCAGGTGTCCAGACAGGGTGTGTGGAGCAATTTTCATCCCAGGGTCTGTCTGGTAGGACAGGGGCTTGGGCCAGGCCAGGGCAGTGTGCTTTGCTCTTGTTCTTAGTTCTTGTTTTTGCTCAGGAGGGCAGGTGGCAATCCTCAGGAGCCAAGGCCTGTGGTTGCGGTTTGCAGAGGAAGAGGTCCTGCAGGCCTTGTGTGACACCCATGGAGCTGCAGCGAGGCTGCATCGGTGTAAAACACGAGAAATCCACAAGAGATCTGAAGGTGGGTTGGGGGACTCGAGTTATGCCAGAGGGGTTGTGCGTGCTCCTTTACGTGTGCGTTGTCCGCCTACTGTATGGCGGGTGGGCTTGGAAAGCTGGTACCGTGTTTGTGTTGTTGGGAGAAGTGGATATCAACTCTTCTCTCTATTGAAAGATTTAAGAAAAGTGCCTCTGCTTGCTTCTTAGCGTATGAATCATGGAGTCGTAGAATCACCAGGGTTGGGAAAGACCTAAAAGATCATCCAGTCCAACCATTCTTCAATGACCAATAGCTCCCACTAAAGCACGTCCCTCAACACAACATCCAGTCGTTCCTTGAACGCCCCCAGGGTCGTTGACTCCACCACCTCCCTGGGCAGTCCATTCCAGTGCCTGGCCACCCTTTCTGAGAAGTCATGTTTCCAAATGTCCAGCCTGAATCTCCCCTGCCGCAGCTTGACACCATTCCCTCTGGTCCTATCAATAACAACACGAGAGAAGAGGCCGTCCCCCAGCTCACTACAACCTCCCTTCAGGAAGTTATATGGAGCAAGAAGGTCTCCCCTGAGCCATCTCTTCTCCAGGCTGAGCATTCCCAGCTCCTGCAGCCTCTCCTCATATGGCCCCATTGTGCTCCAGAGCCCTCACCAGCTTTGTTGCCCTTCTTTGAACACGTTCCAAAGCCTCAGTGTCTTTCTTGCAGTGAGGGGTCCAAAACTGGAAACAGAACTTGAGTTGCAGCCGCACCAGTGCCGAGTACAGGGGGACAGTCACTTCTCTGCTCCTGCTGGCAGCGCTGCTTCTGGTGCAAAACGTATGTAAGTGTCACATGTGTGGCATCCTTTTTGATAGAGTTCTGTGACGGGAGTCCAATGGATTTGAGACCTGACTTGAAGCCTGTGGGCATCATCCCAGAGTTGGGTGAGGATGAGGCGTAGGAACAGGAACCTCTTTGGTCGTTATTAACTCCCACCTTTTTTGGTCAGGAATCTATGTGTGTGTTTGGTTTTTTTTACATAAAGAACAGACTCATTGTGCAGCTTGTGAATGAATTCCTTCACGCCTGCTGATTGGTGCTGTTCTCTACAGGGAGCTGCAATGGAAATGGACACTTGTGGTCCCCTGTCTGGCCCCCTCCCACGTGCTCAGATCAGCCAAGTTGTCAAGGCCTGGCTCTTGGTTGGTGAGTTGTGCCGAGGTCAGAGAGCTGGATTTTCTGGGCTTTGAGACACGTCTTCCAGTGGCACGCTGTGTTATTTCTGATGTGTTGACCTGTTGAGCTGCAGCCCCAAATGAGGATTCAAGTCCTACCACAGCAGGAATGGTTTGGATTGGAATAGGAATGCAGAAGGCTGGAGCCAGCAGGAGCAGGGAATCCATCATGCCCCTGTACTCGGCACTGGTGAGTCCTCACCTTGAGTTCTGTGTTCTGCTCTGGGCCCCTCACTGCAATGAAATCCTGAGATGTGTCCAGAGGAGACCAGTGAAGCTGTGAGGTGTCTAGAGCACAAGTCTTATGGGGAGCTTCTTAAGGAACTGGGATTATTTAGTCTGGATAAGAGGAGGCTCACGGAACACCTTATCATTCTCTGTGACTAACAGAAGAGAGGTTATGTGGAGGTGAGGGTTGTCCTGCTCTTCTCCCATGTAACTAGTGACAGGAGTGGAGGGAACGGCCTCAGGTTGTATGAGGGGAGATTCAGCTTGGATGTTAAGAAAACCATCTCCAAATGGGTGCTCAGACGCTGGACGCGTTTGCTGGCTGAGCGCTTTGTTGGGTGAGCATCACACTGCTGGAAAGCACGCAGCTGTTGTCTCTGCCAACAGCCCCACCATGGGAACTGGTGGCTTTTTCACGTTACCCTTGTGTTTCAAGTGCTATGTCCAGTTACTCGTGCTGTTTGAAAGCACCATCTAAGAGGCAGCCTTGATATCTCCAGCCCTGAGCTTTGTGCCACAAGAGCTCTCCCGCTTCTCGCTGTGATGTGAGACCGAATGGAAGGCCTTGCAGAAGTCTGGGTAGGTGATGTCAGTTGCTGTTGATTTCCCCACCCCGGCTGAGAAAAGCAGGGAATGGGACTGGGGGACATGCTGGCGGTGGGTTCCTGCCTCAGCAGAACTGAATGGCTGTTCTGATCCACGTATTTGAACCTGAGTGGATCTGACATTAACGAGTGAGGCGAGGGGCCTGTGGGAAGAAAATGTATGTGGCGCAATTTGTGGTGCAAGGTGTTGTAGGAGCTGCTGCTAACAGTGCCCAGAAGGCTTCCTTTGTGATGGGGAGAGGATTAACTAGGTTATTTTAATGAATCTATTTCCTTTCTGTTCATCTTTCCTACTACCTCTCATAAAACTGTCTGTGGATTCTCAAGTAGTATTTCTTGCTAAATAGAGTATGCGTGCACCCTGCGCTTTCGTCTGCGCAAAGGATCTTCTAATCATCTCTGTCTGTGTTTCTTTTAGACCCTGAGGTGGATCACAGATTTGGGTGAGTCTTCATTCAGGAGCAGGGACATGCAATGCTCATCTTGGGTGTCTGGCTGAGAAGAAGAGCAGCGAGGTAAGTTTCATAGGGTTGCGTGCCCACTTTATTTTATTTTTCATTCATGATCGTAGATGCGCAGAGGCGTTACCCAGACAAAGCAAGCATTTGTCGGCTGGACTTGCTAGAAATGACGTAGGCAGTGAAAATGGGTTTGAAGCATCCCTAAGAGCCCTGCAAAAGAGTGCTGAGAGTGAATCTGGCACCCTCCTTTGGAAACGACAGGTGTCTGCCAGCTCTTCAGCTGTGCCCAAACACCTCCCATTGCGCTGCCACACCAGGACATAATTCCAAGCCCAGCCTGAGTTCTGGAGTGTGTGGTGAATGTTGTTGAAATCAGATGTGACCCCGTGGTCTTGCCTCCCCCCCTTGTGGGGGGTCATGGTGGAGCAGGCTGGTGGCCGTTGGTGATGTCATAAGCGTCTGGACTGAGGGGAGGAGCGGTGCGTTCTGTGTTCCTTTGTGGGAGAGTTGGAGTTCGGAGTGGTTGGTTGGCTTGTTGTTCTTGTGCGTTTAGTGCCTTTGTTTGAGTACCATCGTGCGCAGCATCCTGTAGGTAAGCTGAGCCGGCGTGGGATGGACGGGTGGGCAGTGAGGTGTTGAGAAGTGCTGGCTGTCGGAGCTCCCAGCACCGCATTGCTTACTCTTGAGCATCAGACGTCATTTTCCCCCGGTAGACACGTTCCAAAGGGGGTGTCCGTAAAGGTGGCACCCGTCCCGTGCTTCTTCCGTTGTCTCCTTTGCTCAGTTGTGGAAGCATCGTCTAGTTGCTGGGCAGACAGGCATCACGTAGCCTGAGACTCAGCATGTCTTGCAGCATGTGGATGGGGACGGTTGGGCCGTGTGCATTATTCCATGGCTGGCTTAGCCCTGCTCATTAACCTGCTCTTTCTCTCTCCTCTCCCCACCCTCTGCCCACGTCCTCGGTGCAGCTTTTGCTCTCAGAAGATCTGAGCAAAGCGACAAGGAACTGCTGCAGATAGCTTGAGGTGATCTCTCTGCCGGGTAAGTGCCGTGTTTTGTCCCCCCGCATGGTTTTGCAGGCCGTGTGGCAGCGTGTTTAGTAACACAGCCTCATCCAGCTTAGATGTGACCCTGGTCACGGGTGGGATTTTCCACTGCCCTCCAGCTGCAGAAGTCTCTCCATACTGTGCTGTGTGACTAGATAAACAGAAGTGTGTTTCTGCTCTGTTCCAGGTTGTCACACCTGCTGGGATGGGCATCGCGTGCAGTGAGATCAGCAGTGAGCCTGAGGTGGCGGGCACGGAGGTACAGTGTGAAGCTCCGGCTGGTCTTTGTTCCCTGTGTTGAGCCAGCAGAGGGAGCCGCAGATGTGCTCTCCTGCCGGAAAGAATGGGCCAAAAAGGGCCTGGCCACCTGTCTGTGCCAGTGCCATTGCTGATGAGTCTGGGTAGAGAGAGATGCATCTTGGCATGGCCTGGCACTGCACGCCAGGAAGAGAAAGGACTGTCATGAGACGCGCAGCTCCTTCTGAAGTGCTCCTGATCAGGACGGAGCGCATTGCCTGCAGCTTTCTCTGCAGATGTGCTCCTCCCCTTGAAATCCTCCTGGTTTGTCCTCAGCTGCTGACCACGGCCTGTGCTCTGTTTTGCAGGCTGATGACATGCGGAAGCCGCAGCTGGTGCGTGCAGAGTCATCTGTTAACGTTCCAGCGATTGCGGCAGCCCATGTTATCAAGACCTACGTCGCCCAGGGGCCGGATGAGCTCTCCCTGGAGGTAAGCAGTTGCAGGCGTTCCTTGTTGTCAGGCACAGGAGAGTAGTCTAGGGTGTGAACGCCTCAGGAATCTTCTCAGAGCCCTTCAGAATGTCTCGTGAGGTGAAGCTTTGAAGGTTCGGTTCCAGCTTAGACTTGTGCTGGGCCGGGAGGAGTTCAGCCATCTCTCCAGTATGGTTGGATTGGGCATTTGAACCTTGTGATCAAGCAGATCACAAGCCCAGTATGGGAGCCTGGTCTCTGAGCAACAGCAGACACCACGGTGCGTGATGGGTGCAGATGTGTTCAGGAAGCCCTGCTAACTGATGCCCGTTGTGCCTTTGGCAGAGAGCCTGCTGCTTTAAGACCTGTTTCCTGCTGCACAGCTGCACTGTGTGTGTTGTGTGACTCTTTTGCCTCCAAGTTCAGTTTTAGAAAGGAAAAAAGCCTTGGGGGCTGCACTGGTGCGATTGTTGTCAAGCTCTAGGATATTCTGCGGCGCAGAAGCAGGCAGTTGTTTGAGCTGTGCTTTCCTGCCAGCTGTGCTGAAGCTGGGATTGACGTTTCAATCTCTTGCAGGTGGGAGACATGGTGAGCATTGTCGCTATGCCACCAAAGGAGCTGAGCCCCTGGTGGAGAGGCAAGCGTGGCTTTCAGGTAGGCACCCGCTTCCAACTAGAGAGCACAGCTTCAGTAGAGTCAGGAATCTCAGGTTGGAGCTGCTCTGCCTGCACAGGATGGCTTCTGGACGCAAACGGTTGCCCTGTGTTGCTGTCAGAGGACCTTCCGTTTGGCCCTGGGCACGGGCTAATGCCCTCCTGTCTTTTTGTTCTTGTTACAGGTTGGGTTTTTCCCTGGTGAGTGCGTGGAGCTCATCAGCGGAAAACTTCCCGAGTCCCTTGTCGATACATTGCCAAAGCCAGGTACACATGTTACATTTGACAATGCGGGTTAGTAAAATGGGGTCAGATCGTGGCTTTCAGGGGGTTCGTTAATGCTCGAGTTGAGCAAGCTTAGCAAGAGGACTGCATTAAGGTCCATGGGAACACGCAGAGATCTGTCCCAATCCCACTGTGTTTATTATTGGGCTTGGGGAAGTCACGGAATCCTCCTGGAATGGCTTGGGCTTGGAAGGAGCCTAAAGGATCATCCTCAGGCTCCAAGGCCCCTGCCTCAGTTTGGGTGGCCAGCCTGCGCATTTAGCAGGAGACGAGAGCAGGCTGTCCGGGGCCCCTTCCGACCTGGCCTCGGGCACTTGCAGGGATGGGCAAAATCCGTTCTTGCGTGTCCTTGTTGGGAATGTTCTTCCCGTTGTTCCGTGCTCGGTCGAAGGCGTTACGCTCGGCCTCGTCCAACCGATCCAAGCCTGAAATGAACTGGATTCTTTGTTTTCTTTCTTTGCAGTGCCGAGGAAACGGGGCAAGCTCAGCACCCTCCTTCGTTCCGTGGTGAAGGCCCGCCCCAAGAGATCGGAGCAGCCGGAGCCGGCGAAGGAAGGGGTGTTTGGGTGTGACCTGGGGGAGCACCTTCTCCGCTCTGGCCGTGATGGTAAGGAACAGCCCATTGCTGAGATCTTCCTCCATTGGGCATCTGAAGATGAAAGGGAATACTGGGTGGGATGGGAGAAGAGCACGGCCTGAAGCAGGACGTGAGGAAGAAGCTGAGCTAACCGCTGGCTCTTGTTCTGTAGTCCCCCAGGTCCTGCAGAGCTGCGCCGAGTTCATTGAGCAGCATGGCGTGGTGCAGGGGATCTACCGCCTGTCCGGCGTGGCGTCCAGGATCCAGCGCCTACGGTAAGAGTGCTGCGACTGACACAGCTGTCAGCAGGGGCACGTGCCATGCTGCGGGCGTTCAGAGGAACCCCTTCCTTTTCTTGACTGTATTCTGTGTGGCTTTGGACTTGCTTTCCTCTTTCTCAAAGCCCTCTGCCCAATCCTGTGTCCTTCTCTGCAGCCATGAGTTTGAGTTGGAGCAGGTTCCCGAGCTCAGCGTCCGAGACATTCACAGCGTGAGCTCCCTCTGCAAGATGTACTTCAGGGAGCTCCCGAACCCTCTGCTGACCGAGCAGCTGTATGCCAAGTTCTCGGTAAGCTCAGGGCAATGTCTTGGAAATGACACTCACCTCTCCCCTGGGCGTCCTGGCTGATGGTTGCAGCAGTGCCCCAGCTCCGAGGTCTTATTTCTGTTAGCCCCATGAGGCATGTCTTTGCCACATCCTGCCTCAGGCTGATGCCACTTTTGGTGGTGCCAGGAGGTGCTTCTTTAAGCTATTCACGACGCTTGGAAGAATTCCCTTTCCTTTGCTATTCCCGCCTGGTGTCTGAATCCCTTCCTGCCTTTTTCCAGGACGCTGTTTGCGCTGCTACGGAGGAGGAGCGGCTGCTCAGCATGCAGGATGCCATCCAGCAGCTGCCCGCTCCTCACTACAGGTCAGTGCTGCGCTCGGTCTGCTGTGTTCAGCCCTGCTGCCTTTCAGAGGGCCATGATGCGATTCCAGGTGTTGCCTCACGCTGGCAGCATCATGCCTGTGCACGCTGAAGCGGCTGAAGGCTGCGTCGGGTCGGTTGATTGGGTCAGTTCCTTGGTACGGGGGCACAGTTGGTGCAGCCGATGGCTGCGGCTGTGCTGTGCTGGGGCTTGGTGCTGCAGTGTGGTGGCATTGGGAATGTTTTACCTACTTCATATTCAGGGACGGTAGCAATGACAACAACCGGCATGAAGTGAGGTTTGTTTTGTGCGCTGCAGCACGGCTTGCTTTTTGGTGCTGAACATCTGCCCCTCTTGTTTTCCAGGACGCTGGAATACCTGATGAGACACTTGGCGTCTCTGGCCGGGAACTGCTCCATCACCAACATGCATGCTCAGAACTTGGCGATAGTGTGGGCTCCAAACCTCTTAAGGTAAACTTCTTTTTCAGCACGATGCTTACTTCTGCTCTCCCCCAACCCCAGGGGCACAATTTCTAGACAACAGTTTCTAGTCACTTGTTTAGCTGGGACTGCTGTGTCCCTGATCATCAAGGAGAATTTCGTCAGTGGCATCGCTGATTGCCCACTGCGGAAGTCTCCAGAGCCCAACTTGTCAGTTTTTGGCTACAGAAATTCAGACTGGGGGAAATGATCCTGGGGAAATGACTTGTAAGATCTGCCTTTTCTTCAGATCCCAGCAGAGCCAGTCCGCCTGCGCCAGCGGAGAAGCTGCGTGCAAGGAGCTGCAGATGCAGTCAGATGTTGTGGAGTTCCTCATCAGCCACACAGACGTCCTCTTCCCCTCCAAATCCACGCCAGCCGTGGGAGAGAGGGCAGGTGAGCGTCTTCCTCCATTAGCTTGATCTTGATCTGACACCTTGATCCAAGCCAGGCCTTCTCCAAGATCTTTGAAAATGCTTTTGCTGTTGAGGAGACTGCAGGCTTCTGGGCTTAGATTAGAATATGGTGCCCCGTTCCTGGATCCTGAGAGTGTCCAAACCCATAATTTACATGGAGAAAACCGTCACTGCTGTTCAGATGTTTTGAGCCCTTCTTCTTCCAGTGCCTCGGATAAGCAAGTCTGAGATAAATGCAGAACTGGGATGGCTGTGCGGCTGCTTTCTGATCCTCCCTCTTACCTGTGGTTTCCCCTTGCAGGGCACAGTTCTTTGGACGGGCCCAAGTCTGTGTGGGTGTCTCCTCCATCTGCAAAGCTGCTCACGCTGCAGGAGGCACAGGCTGAGAGGAGAGGCCAGAGCAGCTCTCCTGCTGCGACACGGAGCAGCAACACTGAGGTGGAGGAAGGCCCCGCAGCTGTAATGAGGAACTTCCACACGGTCATTGATTTTCCATCTGAAAGGTAAAGAGGACTTCCCTTTCCAGCCCCTATCATCATTAGTCGGGTGGGTTTGCCAGGAACGGGCAACTGTCAGCAAGGGCTCAGAGCAGCTCTTCCCTCACCCTGCACCACGACTGACAGCATGCTCTGTTTTCTCTCTCCAGACCAAGCTGTCGCAGCAAGAGGACGGAGTCACCAGCTGGCAGTTGGCGTTCCTGTTTCTGTCTGGGCAAACCATCCCCTGTGGCTGAACGCCAACTGCAGCTGAGTGCCAGGGATCCCTCAGAAGAAGAAGTCGTGGTCCTGGCAGGTAAGGGTGCAAATCCAGCTTTCAAAACACTGCTTGTCAGCAGCACAGGTAGGATTCATGCTTTCAGTGGGCTTGTACCTCCTTCTGGCATTCGAGCCCGTGCCTGACATCTTTGGTTCACCCCTGTCTTTCCCAAATGAATCTCTTGTCAACACAAGAGCTGGACCTGCACGAGGATCACTGTCAAGACAGTGACACTGTTGCTAGAAGCCTATTTGCTTCTGCCCACCACCACTACGTAGCCAGATGTCAAGAACCTCTTTCATGATTCATCTTGTGAACGTTTGACACTAACCGCTGTGCATCTACTCCTTCCTAGGTGACCCGAGCCCATGTGTGTCCCGAAGACGCAGGGCATGCTACGACAGCGCATCCTGTGCTTCCATCAACGCAGAGCTGCTAGGAAGCACAGGGTGCTGCATTTCAATCGATAGCCTTCCATATGGAACCATCAATGAAGAGAAGAATGTCATCCTTGTACAAGCCCTCGTTCATCCCATCCCTCCGGAAGCTGCTGACCTGAGCCTGCCAGACACCACAGGCACCAGCGTGGATTGGGACCCAGTGCAGGGGTCCCAGGACAGCCCAGCCCAAGCACAGCCCGAGTGCCCCGACAGCAGCACCACCATGCAGGCTCAGGTCAGCAACACCGAGGAGAAGCCGAGCCTCTTGGAGGGGGACATAGAATCAGACCGCCAGTCCCAGCCTCCAAGCAACAGCACGAGCTGTGAGCCGCTCTCATGATGATAAGGGAGGATGAATCCCACCTTTCCTTCAGACCTCACACCCCCTCCTTTCTCCTATTGAATAAAGGCCCGCTCGTGCTCAATCAATGCCTTGACTGCATTCCGAGTCTTCATTCGCAGAGACTGGGATGAGTGCAAGAAACAGCAAGGCAGCTCAGCTTGCACCGCTCTGGCTGTGGGGTGCGTGCAGGGACACTGTAACCATACAGGGAAAGGCTTCCACTGCTTCCTAAAGCTGTAGTCCAGCCCTGCTACTGCTCTGTGGCACAAAGCCCTGAGGGGTGTTACTTATTGTTAGCCCAAGGGAAGTCAGCTTCATGCACTGCGTTTTGTTGTTGCCGGGTGAGAGGGGGATGCACCTTGGTGAGGAGATGAGCAGTGCTGGATCTGCCTCTAAGAAGATGTCCTAAGGAGGATGTGAACACTGCTGGCACTTCCTCATTGCACGTGCTTGGAGGATCTTCAGTTCATGCACATTTCAGGATGTCTGTCAACAGCTACGAGGAAATTCTCAAGTCCTGGGAATTGCATTGAACAGTTGGAACGGGTAAGTGTCATCTTTGTACAGAAACAGCACGCCTAACAGTCTGTCTCACCACTCCAGAGTTAATCTGAGAATAGATTGACAGCTCTTGTCAGTTCTCTGAGTCAGGTTTCAGTTGTATAAACTTGAACTTTTGAAACCAGTTGGAAATTGATGGTGCCGATGACCTCTTCCTCTAATTAAAGCATTACACACAGTGTATGCTAGGTGCTCTGCTTTACCTGTAGTGTTACATTAGAGAAGAATTCACCCTCAACTTTAAGCATCTGTATTTTGAACTGTGGGTGGTTTTGCAAAGGTAAAACTCAGGCGGCATCTTCTTACTGGTGAAAGAGCTGCAATAAAAGACATGGACAAAGTTACTTTAGGGGTAAGCCAAAACGCATTTCAATATGATCGTATCTTCTGTTGGAGTTGCGGAGTTCTCAAGAACACGGGGGCATTGGGATGGTACATAGGAATGCAGCCTACTGGTCCCATTGCCTTTTGGAAGAGGCTGTAGAACTGGAAAGAGCTGAACAGAGCACCACAAACCTTGTTCCTCGTTGTTCAGAGGGCAATATTCTCTGGCTGTAAAGTGGAGGAAGTTCAACATCATGACAGCAACTTTCACAAAATGCCAATGAAAATGCTGAATGTTTTTCTGTTCAGTTTTCGCAGATCTGCGTTCCAGAATTTCTATGGAGTGATGTCAGTCTTTGCTGAGTTGATGTTGAATTGTGCACTGTGCCATGTGTGCTTTTTATGTTCCACAGCAGTCAGATGTGGTACCTGGTATGGCACAGTAGTTAGCGATTCCATAGCTTGCTTTTATGGTCTCTTAAGGACGACTTGCCTCATGCTAAAACAGAAACTGATGCCACGAAGAACTGAAGTCATCCACATGTTTGCCCACTGTATCATGTAAGAGAGACACCAAAGAAATATTTATAGCCTTAGAGGTAAGAAATAGTTTCTGCCACACTTCGGTTTACTGTTTTGATCTTTAGCAGTAGACAATAATATAAAAATAAAGCTGAGATGATTCTGACAGATCTCAGTGGAGACCGGGTTCAAGATTCACTGGTTTGAAAATTAAGTAGGAAATGTGACATGTTCTCTCTTTGTAGAAGCCATTAATCAGCACTCACGGTAAGAGAACTGGTTTTAATTCCTAACCTGTTTCAGTGTTTTGAAGTAGCATCTGCGAGGTCTGTGGGACACCAGAGCCCCCGAATGTTGTCACCTTCTGAGTGATCTGTGCCACCCACAGCACGAATGCAATGCTTCAGTGACACAGTTTGAGGCCAGGGTCAGATTTCTTAGCTGGTGTGGTCTGCCACAGTGACGAGCCAGGGCGTAACTGGAGCACTTGTGCATACTGCTCTGATTGAGCACGGGGAATGGGAGAGAGTCCTGTCGGTGCTGCTCCGTGCTTTCTGTGCTGCCGTTGTTACTGATCTTTCTCTGATACTTTCTACATGCATTTTCAGATCACCTTATCTTACAGGGCAGCTCTCTGATTCCACTGTTTCTAAGGACCGCCTTTCGGAAGAGGAAGCTCGAGTCTGTTTTCGACAGGTTGTTTCAGCAATTGCTTCTGTTCGCAGTCAGGGTTATGCCCACAGAGACCTCAAACCAGTAAGCCTGAACTGTAGTCAGTCTTTCATAAATAACCATTAACGTGTTTTTATGTTTCTGCCGGGGGAGAGAGAAAGTTACCCTGCTGTTGTGGTTTAACCAGGCAGGTGGCTCAGCATCACACAGTCCTCCACTCCATTCCAGTGGACTGCAGGAGAGAACTGAAGGGGGGAAAAGTAACACAAAGTGAGATGGAATTATTTACTGAGATAGAGAACAGGGAAATAGTTATGATGAATGCAAAAGCAATTGCTCGCCACCTACCAATCCGTGTCCAGTTAGCCTCCTGGTAGTGGAAGAGATTCACATGAAGTTCTACCCCCTTCAAAACTCTTTCCACAAGCTGTCGTATGGTATGGAACATCCCTTTGGCCGGTTTCAGTCAGCTGTCCTAATTCTGTTCCTTCTCACTTCCTTGGGCACTCAGCTGAGATTGACTTTGGCTCTGCACAACGCTGCCTGGCAGCAACTTCAAGCATCACCGCGCTGTCTACATTGCTTTTCTAGAATGAAAGCATTCGTACTATCAGACACTGAAGAAAATTCAGTCCCAGCTGAAACTCAGACATCCTTCATCATCTTGTGCTTAGAATTCTTTCACTGCAGGAAACGTTAGATACTTATTGCTATTTGGTACTACGTTCTGGAGCTGAGCTGGATTTTGTATCTTCCTCTGGAAGAGGAGTACAACATTATGCTCCTTATGGGACACAGATCTGATATGAGTGTTGGTTTCCCATTTTTGTTACGCTCTTTGCTGCAGTTTGTATCTAGAGAACAGCCCTTGTGGTGTCAGTCTGTTGTGTAAACTGCTCTAGTTTCGTGCCTCAAGGAAGAGTGATCCTTTAAACAAATGGTGGCCATACAGAGGGTGTGGGGTGAGATGCATTCCTCTGGCCCCATCCAGTGGATTTTCTGTCACTGAAGACTTGAAGCACAGGTTAGGTACTGGAAGGCTTGAATCTTTCCTCACAAGTAGGTTAGAGCTTTGCATTTTTTAAGCTGCCGGTATCTCTCAGTAAAGCAAATCATTACAGCACGAGCATTTTCCTAGGCATCTTATGAAATCCCTCTATCTAAAGAACCTTTCCCCTCTGAAAAAGAAAGCACTGTCTATCCCTCTTAGAAGAAACTGGCTTCCAGCTGAGAGGCTGATGGATTTATAGGCTTGGACGGTAACTTGGTGTGGAGGGGACTTGTAGAGATCTGTGCCTGAACCTGCTGCTCTGGGAATCGTCAGACCAAGTTTCTCAAGAGCTTTTCCCACTCTCATCATCGCTTTCTCCCAGGGATGAGGCTGCATGTTCTCTCTGGGGAATACGTTCAGTGCTTGAAAAGCTTTTTCCTTCTATCTAGTCTGCTGTTCTGGTGTATGGCTGTTTCCTGTCACTATCCCATCGTGACCTGCTGGCCACAGCCTCAGTCAATCTTCATACGCGCCCCCTCTGCCCCCCGTAGGCATTGAGAAGCTGCCACGAGGTTCCTCTGAACAAACATCTTTCTCCCCAGCTTCTCTTCACTGAGTGGGAGCTTCAGCCCCCTGCACAGGCTGCAGGTCATCCACAGAATCTGTTTCAGGTTGTTATCCTTCCTGGCCAAAACTAGATACAGTGTTGTAGATGCGGTCCAATGAGTGTTGAAGCAGGAATGACTTGTCCTGGTCTGGTTGTGCTGCTTTTTAATGCAGCTGATGACACTGTTGTACTTCTTTTCTGTCAGAGCGCACTGCTGGCTTGCATTCAGCCTGTGCTCTATCACCACTTGTCCTCCTAGTCCCCAGGTCCTTTGCAACAGATACAAGCTGGTATTTCCCACCTGGGCTATTGGAAGATGGGTAGTTGCTAGCAGTCAGTGAAGATCTCTGAGACGGCGAGAGCGAGCGAGCTTTTAGTAGACTGGGAACCACTGTCCACGGCAAGAAATAACAGAAGAGAAAATGTCTTTCCTTGGGCACTTGGGTGAAAATCATTCCTGACTGCTTTCCCATCCACCGGGAAAATCTGCTGACTGATAATTAGGAGCTGATAGACTTTGGACTCTGTGCAAAGCCAAAGGGAAGAGCGTCTGTTAAATAAAACATAACGTGCCCCCAAGTAATGCATGTTTGACCGCCATATGCAACAGGGACTTGTCCAAGCAAACACCCTAAAATCAAGCTGTTTCTGTGGCTGGCATGTACTTGCATCTTGTTTGGAATGGCCTGAACTGTGTGAGAGTGGTTAACAGATTGCTCAGAAGCACAGTTAGATCATTTTCTCTACCTAGACTCCCTATTTTCGTAGTCTAAGCTGTAGATAACCTTGTAGGTACATCACCTGTCTTATGCAAGGGTCTGTATTCGGAGTATGGGGTTGGTGCACCTCAGGAACCTTCTAAGGAACTGTAGGTAGGCTGAGATTGTGGATAGAATAAAATGACTTTTGCAGGTGACATGCGGATCCTATGATTGCATATGCTTGAACTGAATTGTTTCTTGATCTTCAAACTGATTTCCAGAAGCCTTTATTAACATGGAAATGGGTGCTGGTAAGAAAGAATGGGAAGGCTGCCTTACTGATTCAAAGAGAATTACGTACCCTCAAATAATTTTTCCTGGCCAAAGTTGGAGCCTCCCACAGGTAATCAAGGCCGACAGGCTGTTGTTGCACAACCAACAGGCACGATCCAGATGATCAGCTGAGGAAAATAATGCAACATGCCAAGGGCACTGGATAAGTGAGCAGCTTGAGATCTGCACATTTACGTGATACGGTCTTAGACAATACTTGCTTAGTGAGGTCACACTGAATGAAAGCAAAATGTAAGATGAATGAAAATATACACAGGAGAAGAAGCCTCTGACGCTTCTGAAGTGTTATTCCCCGAAGACGTCAACTCTGTTAAAGCCAATGTTTCTCTCCATTCTTTGTGTTATTCCAGGGAGGCCTTGATTACCGCCTGAGCACATGCTGTGGAAGCCCGGCTTCTTCAGCACCAGAGCTAATCCAGGGCAAAGTGGATACTGGCTCAGAGGTATGTAGACCGGTGTTTGTTTTACCCTCTTTCCCTCCCCTCTGCATGGAGCATTTAAACGCAGTGGAGCTCAGGTAGGCTCTCTTGGTTTCCCTTCTGAATTCTGCTAGGCTGCATTGCTTGGTAGCTCTCAGAAGCTGTCAGTGGCCGCAGACTAGGAAAGTGCAATTGGTCTCAGTTCACACAGCTGGCTGGTTTGTCTCTGGCTGATCCCGAACTGTCTCAAGCGACTGCTTTGGGGCTCTACAAAACAGCAGCTTCAGAGATTTGCACTGTGAGGCGTGTGAACCTTGTTGTGCCTATACATCAGTAGAACAGCAGCAGAGCCTTACAGGTGACTGTGCTGACGGCTCTCGTAGCCAGTAACACACAACTGTGCTAAATCCCTTGTGATGGCTTTGATTTCATTTTTGCCAGTGAAATCCTGGTCAAAGGAACTGCAGCAGTGTGATGAGCTAAGATGAAGATACTGGTTTTAGTAGCGCTCTAAGTTGAGTGGAAGAGCAATTGAATGAGGGTTATGTGCTTTCTCTGGGACTGTAAGGTTTTTTTTGCTGAGGGAAAGAGCCAGCTTTTCATGGGCCGTGTGTGGGCTTTGGCAAGGGCAGACAATGCAGTCTGTCAGTAAGCCATTTTGGGTGCTTCAGGTTTGTAAGCTTGTCTTTTTGTTTTTCAGGCGGATATTTGGAGCATGGGTGTCCTGCTGTATGCTCTGCTGTGGGGGTTTTTCCTTTGGATGATGACAATACGATGGCACTCTACAGGAGGATAACATTGGGTATCAGTGGTGCTAGAATACACTGAGAAGGGAAATAGCTGAGCTTGACAAGAGGCCTTGCTGTTCGGATGGCAGAACATGCTGAACTGTGGGTAGAAAGGCCTGTCTGTACACTGAAACTTGGTCCATTTGTGAGCAGGACTTTGCCCATCTCTGCAGGGCAGCAGAAAACTCTGTGTTCATCCTTATGCCAAGAAGCAGAATGCGGCACATGGCAGATGATCCAACTGCTTCAGGTGTTCGTTTCCTTAGAGTTGTGAATAGTTTTGGACTGAGAGTTTGCAAGCAGAATGGAGCTCTTAGAGCTGTCAGAGATCATTTCTGCACTGTTCAGCTCTACCTGCCTAACATACACAGGATCTCAGAGCTGCATTGCTTGAATTGGTGGAACTTGTGTAAGTGAACTGGGATGAGCAAGTTTTAGAACTTAATCAGACTGCAGTAAAAAAGTGGATAATCTCACGGGTATTAAGATACAGGCTTGCTATTTCTGCACTGAATTGGCTTTTATTTTACGTGGCTGTGATCTGAAGGTTGCTTGAAACGCAGGCACCTGGGCACTGTTGTGTCACTGAATTTCACACATAATAGACCCTGAAATGTCCTGGAATCTAAAACTCTGACTTGTTTTAAGCCTGCTGCTTGAATCTAATCAGGGTCATCGTGTCTGTGTGCAGTGTTTCTTTCCCTGTGATGCTCCACATCATTTCATTTTGGGAATACTGAAGGAAATCGACTATGTGCCATAACTGTGGTCAGAACAAAGTATGTCTGGTGTGATCTCATGCATTTTGTAGCTCTTGTGAGCAGTTTGCCTTCCAGCATTGCCCTCAGCCAAGCACATCTTCATTTCACCATTGTATTTATTCAAGTGATTCTTAAGGCTGATTTCTCATGTGTCTGTTTCTACGTTTGGAAAGTAGAGAGACATCAGAATCCTCCAAATAGTTGTTCAAGGTTCATTCTAAATCCTCTTTTATTTTAGTTGTTTTATTTTCATTAAACTGTTTTATTGCAGAGAGGAAGATACGCTGTTCCCAAATGGCTTTCACCTCGCAGTACCCTGCTAGTTCACCAGCTGCTACAGGAAAAAGAGCCGCTTCTATTCAGATGGATCTACAAGATGCTGTTGCAGGAGCTCAAAACACTGGTGGAGTACCTGGAAATTATTCAGTGTTTAAACAAGCTAAATTGTTCCATGCCATGAAGAAAAGGTGAGCGTTGCCTTGTGCTGAAAATTCTCAAATAAAAACATGGTACCAGTTACAGGTAATAGAAATAATTACTATTTTAGTAATTAAACAGTCTTCAAGCAGCTTGCGCTTGGATGTTCTTAATTGTGCTGTAGAACTAAAACCGATCTGTAAACCAAAGATGTCTCATAAAGAAAGCTGAACATACTCAGTATGCATTTGAGCTATATCTAGGCAGTCTCATAAATACAAAATGCTCATGGAACGTTTGCTGTAACCACAGGTTCTGCAACTGCTCTTCCCAGCTCAGGTGTTTGACCTTCCTTTTGGTGATGAAATACTGCTGGTCTCTATTTGTGCTTCTGGGCACCTCGAAGCTCTCAGGAATAGAAGAATTGTCTCCGGTTCTTTTCAATGCTGTAAGTAACAGCTCGAGTGTTTCTGCCCACTAGGTAGACCCAAAGAAGCGGACTGCAGTTAAACAACTGTTAAGTCACCCTTGTCTCGTGCAAGGTCCTTCTGATGCTGTTCACTGGTTCAGTAAGTGCACGCGTGGGGAGATTGTTGCTGCAGATACTGGGAAGTTGTCGTGTATTTGCAGGCAATGGCTGCCGTTGGTCACTGGGTGGCGCTGTGTCTCTGCAGAACTTCTGCTCTAGTAAAACGTCTCATCTGCTGACAGGTTTTGTACTTGAATTCAGAGCTCAGAACCTGTTGCCACAGAGGGACTAGTTGCTGAAGTTGGATGGCTCTTTCTGTTTGCTCCTTGTAATAGGTAGCCATAACACTAACTGTTTAAAAAAGCATCTGAAATCATGGCTAATTACTGACTGCTGCATAGCAGAACACTATCACGGTGAGATTGGGCTGTGAGATGACTTGAAAGCTGCTTCCTCAGTATAGGTCTTCTTCTTGCAGCTGGGACGCCTCCATGAAGACTGTGCAACAGAGCTTTCTGTGCTTCACAACAGGAGAAGAGAGAGTCTATCAGCATTAACATCAGAGGTAATAAACGTTCACAGTTATTCTTTTTTCTCCTTTCATTGTGTTTTCTCAGCCATTCTATGTTATTTATATGGTCTGTTCTACCATGCTAAAATCCTTATGGATCTCTGGAAGTCCAGGCAGACTCAAAACAGAAACTTATGGAGAAACAACAGATGTCACATGCTGGCTTAACTCACATTAGTGAAATGTTTCACTAAGAGGTGGAAAATATCAACACGTGGCTCAGACAGCCAAGCAAGTTCGGGGAATTACAGTTCACAAATACTTAAAGAAATAAATTCATTCCTGTAACTTCTGGAAATAAATGAGGAAAGCTGAACTGAGTGCTTCCGGAGATGCTGTACAAGTGTTAACAATGGCATTCCAGGCTTTCTTTTTTGCATGCAGTACTCCAGATGGGGTTTCAATGAGTGTGGAGGGGCAGCACCACCTCCCTCCACCTGCTGGTCATGCTTCTACGCTTTAAGGCTTATGCTGTAAGGTCCTATATGCTTTAAGGTTTAGATTAGCTCTAAATGTTTGGGTACCTTACTTGTTCTGTTTGGCTTAGCAAGGAAGGTCTTCTCCTGAAGCATCCTCAGTCTTCGTCTGGGCAGCATCCTTAGAAATTACATGGACGTTACGTGAGTGGGTGCTCCAAGGGGGGGAAGAACTCACCTTTCTGATCTGTTTCCTTTTAGGACACAGTCCTGGAGAGGATTTGCTTTACTTGTTTCCTGGAGACTTGGATCACTAGATGGCTTTGACTGCAGCAACTTCTGATGTTCAAACTCTATTTTTCAGGTTTTGTTCACTTACTGCTGTGCATTTTGTTTGCCTTTCACAAATGGAACTTTGCAAAATAAAGCACGGGTACTCAAATGAAGTGCTGCTGCGCCTCCTGTGCTGGAAGGTTAATGACCTATGTAACTTCTTTGCAAAGTATTAGTTCAGCGTGCATTGCAATATGTATTAACTGCAGCGTGAGAAAAATCAGTCCTGTCTAATTCTCATTTAGGAGATAGGAAAGCCTAATCCAAAAGACAAACAAACCCCAGAACCCGGAGACTTAATATCCAAAAGGTGAACAGGTAGGATTAGGGTCACCCTAGGAAGTAGCAAGTGCTGCAGGTTGGTTTGCTTAGCTCTGAACCACAGAGAGGCACCACAATGTGAAGGGCAAACGGAATGAAAACACATGCACAGGCGCTCCGCATACAAAGCGTTTTGGTTGCCCAGGACTTTGTCAAGGAAGCCCTTCTTGCCCCTTAGCCCCAGGAGTCTGACTGCATCACCCCTGTGATGGACTGAACAGCGACTGCAGTCACACACCTGAGAAAAACCCTGATCTCAGTCCCTCACAAGAGCACTTAGAGCTGCTGTCCTGTGAAAGTCCATCCCTGTCCAACTCTGTCACAGCACTCTGTGTTACTGTGTGTCTGAGCGGCAGCTGGCCCACCTTCCAGCACTGCACAAGATGTCACTGTCCCCCCTTATTCAGTCAGCCTGTTTCCTCTAAGCACACTCGGCTTCTCCTCACACTGCTGGCAGTAAATATTCACCTCAAAATAGGACAAAATAGGTTTTGAACACAGGCAGAAATGGCTCCATGCAGGATTGAACCTGTCAGTTGCGCTGTATCTCTGTGGCCCCTTCATTAATTAATGCCCAGAACGCAAGCGAATGGACACACTTTCCTCCTGTAAACCTGCCTCTGCACCAGTCGGGTCTATAAAAGTCTGCTCTTAGTGCAAGGGCTCCTAGGAACTCAAAGCAGGACCAAGAAGTGGAAGTTACAGACTGATGCTGAGATCCTAATGAGCGCAGTGAATTATTGCTGCCCAACCAAAGCAGCCCTAAGAGCCAATCCTTAGAGTACCGTGCACATGATGAAGGACAACCTGTCTGGCTGTCCTGACGTCCAGAAGGGCCAACAGCAAACAGACGGCCAGACCTTCATCACACACTGCCACGCACTCTCGTGTTTGCACTGTTACTCCCTGCACGTGATTCTTGTCTCCGACTGCTGAACACCTCACAGCCCTTCGTGCCTGTAAATGCGCTCCCACCGCACACAGGTGGGCTCGTGGAACAGAGCCACCTTCCCTGTCGAATCTCATTGCAAACTGCTGCCCAAATACACGGCAGCTAAAAATGGAAGTGAAAATAAAGTGTTCTACAGAGAGTTATTTGGATGTTGAGATTGAAAGGTGCTCACACCAACGCAAATCCACCGACAGCTTAGCAGAGTAAATGCATTTATTCAGCTGCTGCTTTTGTGCTTGTTTGTTTGCAGATGCAAACACATGCGCACGTATGACATGCTATTACACATGTTTACATACGTGTACCTAAACACACCCCTATAGCCAATCGTGGCACGTATATATATGCATACAGGAGTCCCAGAGCAGTTTCTGTAACCCGAAGTTCTGTCCCAAAGCTCGTTTTCTGCAAAACCCCATTCGGCTGTAACACAACAGCAGCAGTTCGCTCAGACGCCTCAACGCTGCAAGTGCGGCACCTGCAGGCACCCTAACGAAGCCAAAGTTCCGCACTAAGCCGGGCGTCTCCTTGCCCTCTTCAGGCGGCGCCTTGAAGCTCAGCCCGCACGAAGCATCAGCAGCGGAGATTTGCCGCACGGAGGAGGCGGCAGCAGGTGGCGGTGCGCCGACTCCCCGAACGAGGCACGGCGGCTGCGGGTGGCTCCGCACAGCGCCGGAGGGTTCACTCGGGGACGCCGAGGAGCAGCGCTCGGGCGCTAAGGCGGCCGGAGGGGAGCCGGGCGGCACGGCCCAGCCTACCTGCTAGAGGGGGGAGCCCGGCGGCACGGCGGCACGGCAGCACACAGCGGCACGGCACCGGGCACAGCACTCCCCCCAACGCAGCCAATGCACGGAGGGGCCGGGCCGGCACCCGCGCGAGGAAAGGGAGACAGAGCGGGACGGACGCAGGTCGGAGAACAGACTTTATTGACAGCATTTACACGTACAGGACGCGACAGCTTCCTTGCAAACAGAAAGCACGGCGGCCATTAGACAGCCGGCACGAGTCCCGTCCAGATCCCGGCGCACAGCTCTTCCGAGCAAGCAGACCTGAAACACGAGGAAAATGGTTCAAATACAGCTGCCTCCAAGTAGCAAATCCTTCAAGCAAGCTCACTGTGGTTAGATTCAGCTGTTTGCGCTGCTCTGAATAAGTGCAACAAAGGACATCCCTGCAGACACACACACCTACGTGCAGAAAGAAGCAGCAGCAGCATCTGACCCCTTTGTTTTCAATGCAGAATTTGTCCTGGTTCCAGCTGAGACAACGTTGACAGCACAAACGTGGTTCTTGCTGAGAGATGTTTGCAGTCCCAGGGCTCAGTCGGGAAGCGCCTATAAAAGTATATTAAAATAATTGGGAATCCCTGGAAAAAGGAAAACGAGTAGATTCCTCTCTCATCCTCTGCTGACACCAGGAATATTTCTGCAGCAAAAGCTGATCAAGATTTTGAGATGGACCGCGTACTGGGCAGCGCTCGTTCCCTTTTGTTTGACTTCACATATTGCTGTGGGTGTCAGTTTAAACAGAACTATTGCAACAAGGCAATCCAAAGTCATAACACTTCACAGGACAACCATCTTGTACCTACACACACAAGCACAGTGATCAGCAGCAGCCCCCACAGCTTCAACTTGGTCTTGAAGGGACATACAAACCTTGTACAACTTCTGCACAAGTAGAAAAATGGGCCACAACTTCCCGAGAACCCAAAATGCTCATAGATAGACGTGCACAGAGAAGGCTGCTCTGTTTCCCTTTTAAGTTTCCTAGACATTCACCAGTCAGAAACCATTCCCTGCAGCAGATCAGTCTCTCAGAACCTGAACACAGCATGCCCCCCTGCTCACCTGGAAGCGACTAATTCCTTGTTTCTCACAGCTCAGAAATGCAAAGACATTCAGAAGCAAACATACCATAACTACAGCATCAGCAGCTACGTTGTCATACTCCACAAATGACGATGTGCTTCTAGAGGGAAAGGAACAAGATGCCCCATCATCCTTATTAGAGGGAGTTGTTTCCTTCAGACTTTGCTTTGTGGTCCCCATCTGTGGGTTTGGGATCTCTCCTCTCCTCCTTTGCATTTCTTCTGCAAGTTCAGAACTGCTTTTTCTGCAAATTAAAGATAAAAATCCCAATGGTTTTCATCTACTCCTGCTCAAAACAAGTACAGTAAGAACGTCATAGAATCGATCCATAAAAGTGATATGTAAATAGTATTACAGGAATCCAGTTCATGCTACAGCAAACACACACCTCAGAAATGCTTGAAGACTCTCAAGGAAAAAAACAAGAAGTGATCCCAGGATTCTGTGTTACTGACTATTCTGGCACATGGGAGTTTATGAAGCGTTAAAGGAACACTGAACAACCTCCACCCTTGAGAACAAGAATATGTGACTCGTCTCTGAACTAGAGCCTGTAACTACCAGATGCTCAGAACGGTTTCTGAGAGGAACAGAGACACAGACCTGCAGGAAGAACTCAGAAGAGCACACGTCACGTCATCAGTGGGGAAACACAATATAACATCATATAATATAAACATAATGTAACATCAGAAGGCACAGCAATGAAGTAAGGATAGAGGAGGTACAAACTGTATCAAAGCAAGGATTCTTTATTTCAATTCATCGTTTCCCAGCTGCTGCAGATATACCAGATACAAATAACAGTCAGAAACAGTGTGCACAAGTACAACAGAGAGAAGAAACTAAAGCATTTAAATACTGTAGAATGGTATATTAAAACAAGAAAACATAATTCAGATAGCTGGATGGACAGATAAGAGCAATATCCTCTGAGCTGTCAGGCTAGAAAGTCCCACGGGGAAAAGACAAAATTAGTACTTGTAGAAACATGGCGAGTACTGCATCAAACCCAAATCTTATTGGCAGGAGGCCGAAAATCGTAACAAATGGATGGGTGCATATCTAAGCATTAGACTGAGCTAGGAAAAACAATGACCCCAAGTCTGTCTTACAGCCTCACGGATGTCTGTATCAGAAGAGGCATCTGTCAGTGCCTAAACAGATCGTACATCAGTAGCATCATCCCTTGGTCAATCTGCCTATTTAATGTCTAAAACACTCCAAATTTCAAAGGAGACAGTTTAATCCTTTTCAATTTCTGAGGACAGACCTATAATTCTTACAGGTCACAGAGGAGGGCAGTGCTGCTCTAGTAGTACTAACTGGAAAGAGGATATCAATGACTCAATGTGGAAAAAACATCTAACAGAACAGGCTGACAGAAACATTCTGTCAGTACCTGAGTAATGGAGCTTTAGAAGATTCTGTTTGGCTTTCTGTGCATTCCAACTGTGCTGCTTCATGTTTATCTCCCACTTTTCCTTGTTCACCTATTTCTGTTTTCCTGCTGGAGGTTAACCTGCACATCACCTCCTCTTGACTGGACGCTACATTGTGAAACGATGCTTTCCCTGAATTCTCTCAAGTTTCACACTGGCTTCTCTCATCTCCTGCTGTAATAGGCTCAGGCAGCAGGGCAGCAGTAAGAACATTTCTATTTGTTGAAGCCCCTTTCATTTGGAAAGGATTACCTGTAAAAGAGTTGAGAGTCATTAAAGAACTTCAGCGATTCCCTTTCATTGATAGCACTGTAGTCAAAAAATGAGCATAATATTAAAATGGCTTAAAAGATGAGGGCTTTTTTTTTTTTTTTCTCTTCAGTTTTTTGTCATTTTGTTTTTCAAAACCACCGCTAAGACTAAAGAATTCACAATCTACTTTTAAAGTCTGTAAAATCTCACAGACATTGTATGGAAAGAGCTGGAGAAATTTAGTTGTACAGCCGCACCCCCAATCTTTACAGCACACAACAGAGCTTAGTGAAGTCATCCAGCTGCTTACAATTCCACCATCTCTCTTTCAAGTTCACTTCGGAACCAAGAAGTACATCTCCAAACCCTCCAAAGGCTCAGCTGATTGAAAACTGTACTGTCGAGATTCTGCTTTCCTTCTGTTGATTTCTTCAGAGACTGATTAAACAGCGCATGTACTTTTTAAAAGACCAACACAGAATAAAAGGTGAACTGTGTTACAGCACAAGTTAGTTGCAGACAGGACCACTCGGGATAACGACAAGCATTAAACTGTGCTGTACCATGCATTTAGGTTAGTTTCAATTTGCATTTACAAGTTTAAATTTACCTACCAGAAGTTCTTGTACAAGGGCAAAGCCCTCTGCACTGCTGGAGCATCACACCTGCTCTTTTTACCTGAGAACTTACATAGAGATAGCAGGACTCTTTAAAGAATTGCAACACTTACTGTACTTCAGAATATTTTCCTTTGATGTTTCCCCCCTTCTTCCCAAGCTGAACAGATTTCATTCCAACCGTAATGTTGAAGTAATTCAGTTACCTTGCATTGAGGAATACTCCTACTCTAATGTACATTTAAAGTCAAAAACAAAGTATTTACCTCTCCACTTCATTCAAGCTGGTTCCACCAGATGTCACTGGGCTGATAAGTATCGGTGCTGGTAGTAATGGTTCTGAGGTCTGTTCCTGCAAAGCAGATGTATCGAACCCTCCTGAGTCAGCAAGGATTTCCACCAATGTTAAAAGGAATGTCTGTTCTTCTTCCTCCGGACATCTGCGATCATCATTCACTACCATCATTTTCCAGGGAAATAAAAACGTAACAGAAATCTGTTATTCAAGTTCCCCACATCGAGCAATGAGCATGCAGATCTCCATGAAAGAAGGCACTGGGAATATCCTTCACACAACATCCTTGCTTTCTTCTGAGACAAGATACATATCACTCTGGAGCTCTTGCACTGCAGTAGAACCCTTATTATCCCCCAGAAGAAACAATATTAAGAATGCCTAGCAGGGATGAAGCTTTTCAGTCAGGTGTAAGACGTGCTGTTTAATCGAATCTGTGTAGCCGTGGTTGCCAGATGCCCCTCTGTCTCTATATATTGCTGTGAGGTATTCAGAGTTACTTCTTTAAGTGACAGAATTCTGCTGTTGCTTTATTTCTGTGCGTTTTCTTTGTGGTGGTGTTGTTCTGTTGTTTATTTTAAAATTAATGCGCCCTGCATTACTTTTAAATGATTTGCAGCTGAAAAGTGTGTTTTCTTCAATTATCACCTCCCATTCTCCTCTTCCTCTTGCTCTACACTTGCACAGTCCAGCCCAGCCGCTCACATTCACTGCTGCTGGCATTCACTTCAACATTTCAGGAGCCACTACAGCTCACTAAGCTGCTGGAAAAATACACGGGCTTTCTCCCTCTACCACCTTCAGGTTTTGAGGGGTATGTGAGTCAGTGCCACAAAGAGCTCTAACAAATGCTGAACACGGCAGAGGTAATAAGCAGGCGTTCACTGCTGAGAGAAAAGAGCAAGAACTTCCCTTCTATTGATATCTAAGCTCAAGGAGTCATCTGAAAGGTTTCCAAGTCTAGTTTGCAATAATGAAATTTAAATAAGAAGCAAGAGTGGGGAATGACACTAAGCTATCAGTCCTTTTGTTTGTTCATTAAGTAGATTATTTAATCATAACAACACATTTTCTTTTTTTTCTTTTAATTAATCTTTGCATCACTGTAAGATACACAACTTTTTTGCTCACTTAAAATATATAGTGTGCATTATACCTGAAGTCTCTTCTCTGCTGCTTATGTGTTGCTGCTGACAATCCTTAGCATTTGTTTCATTATGGAAATATCTGAAATAAAGCAACACGGTAAGCTTGACAAAGAACTCCACAAAAGAAAGAAAGCATGTCAGACTCCAAAGAGACATAAAACCTAAAATTGTGTTTTCTCAGCTTTTCCTTCAAGGCATTCCAGGTTGAAGGATACCAGACCAACCAGAGTAATATGTAATTCATATGCAGCTCACTGTCTGCATGGATGATCTCTTGAAATAAATTGATATTTCCCAGTGCACAACTCTGTCACTGATGACTCACATAACAAATTGCTCTAGGAATGTAAGTTCCACCAACCATTACAAAACAACCAAGTGTCAAAGAGAAGCACCCAGCTCTGCAACACACCCATCCTTCTATGGTAGAAGTTCTTTGCTAAGAGAAGGAATCCTCCATTGCAAGCTGCCTCCTCCTACTGTTTCTGCCACTCCAGTATGAGCACAGTCTTTTCTGCACCCTGTTCTAAAATGACACATCTACAGGTTGCACTGAGAAAACAAGTCACTGCAATTCAGCCATTCCACAGCAACTGCAAGTATGCTGGTATCAAGCAGTGCTGGAGGTCTCAAGGGAGAGTGAATGAACCCCCCTCAGGAAAAAATCAGGTAATTCTTTATGCTAGAATGGTATCAACCACTGCAAAACTAAAGATGCAAAATATATCCATGGCCCAATAGGTATATGGGCCCTTTCACCCCCTGAAGGAACCACAGTCTGGAGGACATATGGTGGAGAAGGCTTACGCTGAAGAGTTGTGAAGGATTGTATCCCGTGGGAAAGATCCCATACTAGACCAGTGGAAAACCACGAGGAGGAACGTGTGGTGGAGGTACAGTATGATGGGCTGACTGCAGCTCCTGCTTCTTCTGTTCATGAGCAGCATGGGGAAAGGGGAGTCAGGAGTGAAGGTGTCAAGCTGAATGTGGGAAAGGTCAGGATGGGGAAGTGTGGTGGGGACGAGGTGTTTTAGTCTTCCCTGCTTCTCACCACTCAACTCTACTTTTAGTTAGCAATAAAATAAACTTTCTGTCTTGTAAAACGATCTCTCTGTCTACATCTCAATCCATGAGCTTTTCCATCTTACTTTATCCCACTGCATCTCATAACCAACCAAGCCACCAAGAATGGAAAGGGAGAAAGTGTTTAAATGCAGATATCCATAACCCGTAGCACTGAACTATATCCCTGTTTAAACTTCTGTTTCCTAACTAACTGGTCATACAAAACTAAGCATTTCCATCCTCCAAAATTATCGTACCGAAATAAACCAAAGCAAGACAGTAGATTTCACCTCCCTCAACCAAAACCGTAGCCCAGGCAATATCAAGTGCTCCTTACAAAGACTGAGAATGTAATTAAACTCCTAAGTGAAAGCAGTTCTGAAAAGCAATAGTTCTGTAAGGGTTGGACACATATCTCCTATGGAAACAGTACTTTCTTCTGGTCAGAGCTGAGTTAGGGACCTTACATACAGAGGACAAAGCTTAGACTCTGGCCACTTTATTATCACTTCACAACACGTCAAGTAAGCTGTAAGCTGGGGGTTGGAACTAGATAATGTTTAAGATTCTTTCCAGCCAAGCCATTCTATGATTCTACGGTTTGTAAAGTTTTCTCTTCTCCCAGTACAGATAGCTACAGAATAGGACTCAGAAAATGCACATTCCAACTCAAAGAAACAAAACTTTGCAATGCTTGGTCCATCTACTTGATAGAGAACAGAAGAATGTAGATAGTTTAAGCCTGTTCAAAAAAACATGAAAGAATCCAGCACCTCATGAGCATTTTTTTTTCTAAAATACATGAATTTTGAAATTCTCTCCAAGAGTAACCACAAATTGGTAGCATGTTAATGGAGAAGACACAAACAAGAGAATTGCATATCTACCTTTGTCCGCTTCTGGATTTTCATGCTCAGTTGCTTCCTTAAGCAAAAAGAAAAACATATCAGGTATTTACATAAAAATCAGTCTGCAATTTTAATGTAATGCATCCTGGTGAATTCTCAGCCCAGAGGTCGCCCTGGCTTTAAAATACATAGTAGGAGCTGACAAAATGTTACAGTTTTCCATATCTATAGTGTCACAAGCAGGCCTGGAAACCAGTCAGAGGCCAGAGCTTTGTATCTGCTATAAAATAAGAGAGAGAAAAGGAAGGAGACATGGTGAGGACACAGTGGGAATCTGTCTCCTTCATCAACTGGCTCCCAAAGGGGAAAGAACGTAATTATCAATAGTTCCTGAGAGATGGTTCCCAAAGTAGATGGCAATGCTGAATAAGATGTCAAAAACAAAGAGGCATTCTTACAGCTGGTAAGGAGTTTCCTTTTTCCTCCTCCTGTATGACTGGCTGGACAGACACACAAGAAAGACCTTCTACATTAGTAGCCACCGGCACATCAGGGATATTCAGAGATATATCCAGCTGTAAAAATTGGTTTGAAAGCATTTCAGTTCATCAGCCCTCGTAGAAAATCTGACAAATACTTTATTTTTTCCTAATAAACTACATGCTTAGCAGACATTGAACATCTCATGGAATCCCTCCACAAATCAAGTACTAAACAATACTGCAGGTTAAAGAGGGAAGCAACTGGAGGAAGAACTGGCAGTGCTGCTTGTAACCAACTAGAAGAATCAGAAAATCTACATTATCCAGCTGAGACCTTTTGAGCTGGTTATTTAACTCAAACGGATTTTGTTGATTTTATCATTTTTTCTGCTTTAAATTCTCTCACTGTCATTCAGAGCAAGAAACTGTATGATTAGTTTATGTAAATAAGAAGGATTTCAACAGGAGAAAAGAGGAAGAGAACTACTAGTAGTAAACCAAAAGGAGAGCTGGGAGCAATTTCCACTCCAGTGTTTGTTCAATTGAGATGATACTCAGTCTTGTTACATTCTTAGAGTTCTAATTCTAGTCTAAACCACAATTAAACACTAGGCCTTTACTCCAGGCTTAACTATAAAAGCAGTTCATGGGAGAGGCCAAAAACAGCTTTTGAAAAAATAATTGCCAAAATGTAAGGACCACAGGCTTTGGATCTGCCCGCACCAGACAGAGCAGGATCTTCCTTGAAATACCTCCAGCCTGTGGAAGGGTTACATTGGAGCACAGGGAAGGAGTGGATTCCACTGCTGTGTCAAACTCTACAGCCTAAACTAAAGAGATACAGGGCTGTATCTTGTAACAGACACATGTTTAAACTTAACCCATTACTTAAGTTTTATGTTACAGGAAGTATATCACAAGAACAAAGGAGGACAAACCTGCGGAGAAACCAGAAACTGTACTGGTAATCTCTCTCATTCCCTGACATTCAAATGTAGAACTGAAATGCTCCATTTGCTCCACCCTAGGCCTCAAAACATGCAGTAAGCACATCAGACTGTGCCTAAATCCAGTCCCAGATTAATTACCTGGTGAGCACCCTGCAGACCTGCTGATAGTTCATAACAGTGTTTGGATCCCAGGCTGATGTACATTCATCTGAAATCAAGTACATGTGTCAAGTAAACATCCTTGCTACTGTCAGCACTATTCTTAACAAACTAAACAAGTACTAGCAATTGCAATTGGAATAAAAGCTTCTGTTTGAAGAAACAAAACAAACATGGACACAGAACGCAGCTACATTATACCTCTTGCATCGTCTCCTCTATCTGAACAGGAATAGGTTTAGGAGATCTAAGACCTACTGGAACAAACACTGGTGCTTTGTTTACTTCCTCTTCAGCAAAACATTCATCTTCATCAACAGGCTCAAAGTCATCTGCTTCCTCCTCATCTTCTTGAGAAGCCCGGAGGGTCACCAGGCTGCTTGTTTTTGAACTTCTCTGCTCCTTCACCGGTTTCTTTCTGTGGGCAGTTTTCATGCTTTTGCCTCTAGCAACACTTGATTTCACTTCTTGTCTTCGATTCCCCTTCTCACAGTAACTGGCCTCACATTCAGAAGCAGAAGATGGATCAGTTCTCAGCTCCAATCCATGTTTTGGTAGTGCTGTCTGTTTTGATGACCTCCTAGGTTGTCTCCTAGAACACAAAGCAAGAGCACATAACATGAGTATACTAAAAATATCAATCAAGTCTAATACAATCCAAAACATTAAAAGAGACACCACAAGTAAAAACCAACTCAATGAACAGAAAAGAAGAAAAGGAGCACTGTGATCAAGAATACAGTCCTGTTACTTCCTGCAACACGCTGGCAAAAATGCATTCGGGTATTACTCCATCCGGAAACCAAATCTTCACATGTGCACAAAAGTACTGATCTTAAGCATGGAGTAAGCAGTTTCAGAGAGCTGAGAAGCTGCAGTATGAAATCTGCAATGTATGGAATTATTAGAAACAAACAAATTCACTTTCACTTTGAGATAGGTGAAGCTTGCAAACTTTGTAAATCATGGGAACTTCTCTAGTTTCTCCTTTGCTAAAAGCACAGTACAGAACCCAAACTATGAGATTTTAGTTCATCTTACTAATGCCTAGAAACCAGAACTGTTAGATGATCATTAATTATCAGCTCCCGTTTCTTAGAACACAATCCCTTTGAATTAGCTACCGCTTCCATCCCCAAAGCGATGGTCGCAATTGCTCTAAGCAAGAAAAATTATTCCAAATTTCACCCTTAGAAGAGCTTGCATTGTCAACTGATAGAGAGATGAAACCAAGTACAGAGGACACTTCCAGCACAGTTTGTTTGGATAACTCTCATAATCCCATTGTCCCCAGCATGGGTATTTTTAAAGGACACTTCCAGCACAGTTTGTTTGGATAACTCTCATAATCCCACTGTCCCCAGCATGGGTATCTTTAAAGCTCTCCTTTTAAAGTCTGGAACTGTTACTCAGACCACAGTGGACTCCGGGGTAGGCTGGTGAGAGTGCTGGCTGTTCATTTTATGAAGCTGCAAACAGAGTAAAGGGTGCAGGGATTTCTGCACGCCTCTGGTATGGTTCAGGTGTGTCATGGTTTTGTGCTGTTGCTGTCAATATTCTACATCATGACATCATGTGCAGTATGAATCATTAACTGAGGGTACAAATAGTGGCAAACTGTTTTGGTGGTAAAAGAAAGTGTAGTTGTTAATGGCATACAGAAGTACAACAGAGGGTATGCGGAAGTGTGGAAGGTTCATGCTCCAGTTCTGTGGAATGGCAGCATCCTGAGTACTCAGCTCTTGGAGGAGAACTACATATCCCAGGGGACGACGCGGCCAGAGACGAATCACCGGAGGAGGACACGTATATAATCTCGCTCCCAGGCTGGAAGGTCCTTCTTTTCGCTCTATCTATCACTTTTGGAGCGCTCCATCCCTGCCGTCTCCCTCTATCAGCAACGTTCCAGCCTGTCGCCTAGAGATTACAGTAGGCCCCCTGGTTCTCGGGGACTCTTTTTCTCTCCCTCTTCCTTGATGGCCCGAGGTCTCATGGGCCCATCGAGCTAGAAATAGTTCGCCCTTATTCTGCCAGTCCAAGTCAATTTGAGCCACCTCAATTCTGGCAGCTTGATCTTCTTGGTGGCATCTGACGTGGAAGAGCGTATGAAGCAGAAATGAGTTGCTGAATTCCTCCACACAGAAAAAACAGCACCCAACGACATTCATCAATAGTTGCTGAACTCTTGTGGAGCACAAAGAGTAGATGTGAGCACGGTGAGGTGGTGGATGCCGTGTTTCTGCAGTGGTGACAGATGTCACCTCTGCTGGTGCAGATTTATATGAGGGTGGTACGCAGGCCCTCGCTCGTCACCAATGAGAATGCATTGCTAATGGTGGTTACCATGCTGAAAAATGGCGCGTGGTAATGGAGCATTATGCTCTACCAAGTGATCCATCTGTTGTAGTTTGCACAGGAATAAACAGGAGGCATTACTTTCAGAGCGACCTATGCAGTACGCACAATGATGGGAAATGAAAACATTTCATTAAACGACAATTGCCACAATTTTCAAGCGTGGGTGCTGAATGAAACCCCTGAGCAATTCTTAAAGGGCGGAGGAAGAAATGAAGCACGTCTGGTCAGCTCCAAGCGTTCTGGGCTTGACACAGACATCAGTGCCGACACAGACTGTTACAGTGCCTGTATCAGACACGCTTACAGCACAGCGCTGCAGCAGCAGACTGTGTTATCCACCACACGGTTTGCCAGCACGAGACAAGCCACCAGCTGCAGGCTGGGCCTAACAGATGCCTCACGCCCTTAGCAAGGCACAGCAGGCGGGGCTGAGTCAGAGTCAGCAGCGCAGTCGGCACCCCCCCACCCAAGTCCCGTCCTGCACAGCCCGGCTACGACGAGCAACGCGGTACCGGCACAAAGGTGAGGCAGGAGGGCCCGCTCTGCTGCGTGCCCCTCGGGGTGACTCGGGTATCCGGGCCGTGCCTGGACCGCCTCTATGGGCAGGAAGGGCTGCTGTGTGCGGGCGGCTCCCTTACCGCCCAGGCAGCCCGCCGGGAGACCCTCACGGCCCAGCCCGCGCTGCGCCCCTCCCCCAGGGGGCCGGTCTTACGCACCGCCGCCGTTACAGGCCCGACGAGCCCCGCTCCAGGCTCCTCCTTCAGCGCCGGGACAGCAAGGCGGGCGGCGGGGCCGGGACAGACGGCGGCAGCCCACGGGAGGCCCACCGGGCCGAGTTCCGACCGGGCCGAGTTCCGACCGGGCCGAGTTCCGACCGGGCCGAGTTCCGACCGCGGGCCCAGCGCGCACCGAACCCGCCGCGTCGCCCGGAAGTGACGCACTCGTGGCGACGAGCGGAAGTGACGCACTCTCGGAGCGCCCGCCGGAAGCGGCGGCATCGCGGCGTGGCGCTAGCCAATGGGCGGCTTGTGGCAGCGCTCAGCTTCGTGTCACTGAAGGACGTGCAGGAAAACGTGCGCTTTCAAACCATGCGCTCTTCAAGTCATGGTTCTTTGTCTGTCAGGTTTCAGAAGCTGAAAGGCTTTCATACGTGGGGAATAACTTCAGCAGCGGAGCCATGAAATGCAGCTCCCTGTGCAGGTATGGGGAGCTGGCCACACTGTGCGAGACACAAGAAGGTGAAAGCAGAGGAACTGCGCAAATGAAATGGCCTTGTAGCCTTCTGTCAAGGTGACTGGTGAGTTCCCATTGAGGCCGTGGTGCGAATGAGGAGGATTTAGGCAGTTGATGTCATCTGGCAGCCGCACCATTTTGCACGCTGCTTCCTCGGGAGCTGTGATCTTACACATAAGTGGAGTTTAGATCTGCTGGAGAAGAGTGAGAAGGTGTCTGCACGTGGCTGAAACCTGGGGACAACAGCATTATTCCTTCTTAGCTGTCCAGATCAGTATCCAGGAAACCAGGGGGTCGTTGGTCAGCATTTAACTTCTGGGCCACAGTCCGGAGGTGCTGTATGAATTAATAACTTGTCTGTGCCTCGTGCTGTAATGGGAAGCCTTGGTGAAATCACCAGTTTTCACATGTGCTGGTTTTAGAAGGTGACCTTTGTAGCCTCGAGGCAGCTCCCATGAATTCCTAAGAACTATTTTGCATGGGGGATCGTTCCCATCCTCTGGTAGAAGAACCTCTTGTATAAGTGGAAACCAAGTGTAAAATCATCTTACTTTGTCATAGCTAACCTACAGAGCTCTGAAGTACATTTGGTGTGTGTGTCAGGCTCCTGTTAGTGAGTGCTGTGCCCCGTGAACGCGCTACATTTGTCCTGCAGCGTTTGCTCGTGGTTTATGTCTACTCTGACCACGGGGGTTACTTAAAGTAGAAGTGGGGTGACACAACGTAGAGTAAACAGAATTGCAGAAACTGTTAAGACGAGGTGCTTCCAGCCATTTAATGTCCTTGTGCTGGTTCTTTTGACGGGGTCATGATATTATTAAATTTTTCTCTCCAAATACAAACTGGATGATGCTTAAAGGTCCAACTCTAAGGATTCTATGAGTCTGATCTATGATTCTGTGGTGAGGAGCAGCACAAACTATTTGGGTTTGCTCCTCTGAAGTGTGAAATGAAAAATAACTTGCTACAAATTAACCTGTTCTATAGATTTCAAGTTAATTTTTCTCAGCTCTGAGACTGTCAATGGTTATCATTTGCACTTGTTCTCCCCAGGTATTTTCTTGGTGTTTAAACAAGGATTCTGGGCAAATGGAAGTCTATAATGCTGAAATATTCAACATGCAACCTTTACTGTCAGGTAGGACAGTTCTGTATTTAACCCTGGTGCCGAGGTCACAATGTCTTGGAAATATGTATGCATTCAAAACTGACTAATTGGCTACTGACAGCATTGCCCTGTTTCCTCCTACTCTTATTTCTGCTGTGCTGCCTTAGAATGAGGGAAGGAGGATACATCACTCTGTCCACGCCTGGGGAGCAGTATGGAATGAAAAAAGGGAGAATGAAGCAGAATCACAGCTGATAGTCAGGGGAAGAGTTAAGCAGAGAGCTCGGGTGTGGGAGGGTGGAAATACCAGAGTTAGAAATAAAGTTGTCACTGCTTAGGATAATTGCAGCCCTTCTCCTGCTGAGGGAAGCTTGGAAATAATCAAGTTAGTAGACTGAATCGTTCACTGAAAAAGAAAACAGCTTTTCCCCAGCAGAACTGCTTTTTATTACTGAATCTAGTGGAAATAATCCTGAGAATATGATCTTTAAGGAACTGTTTTCTTTTTTAGGCAACAGGAGCTTAGTATTGCTGCAACCTGTGCATTATGCTTTTAGATTTTGTAGCAAAAATTGTCCCTCTTTATTTTAGGTACATAATCTTTCACATTCAACGTATTCTATTAACAAAATCCTGTAGAGAAGACCCTGAAGTGGTGTACCTAGCCCTTCTGTAATTGATTAGAGGGGTACCCAGTACATGCACTTTCCTGCCTGCTGCAAGCCAAGCATACTAATTTTTATTCTTTTGTAGATAATTTAATTCCTGATGACACAAGGGATTATCAGAATAAATCCTACAGGGAAAAGGTAAGGTTGAAACCTGATATCATAATGTGCTGTAGTTATCCAGCAGACAGTGGTAAATACTTGTCTGAAACTGAGATGTTTGATTTGTTGCAGGACAAACTTGTGCAGGGTCAGCATTCTTTCTATGCACTGATGGTTTTTGAGACAGCATGTTGTTAGTGTCTAGCTTAGCAGTATGTTCCTAAATACTTTAGACTTGTCTACAGTCCCAGGTAAAACATGCCCTTTTGCATTTCTTTGTCATATGCTTTGTTTGTACCCAGCGTTATGTTTGGAATTACTTTAAAAACGTACCTGTAGAACAAGCAGTGGTTATCTGGGTATTCTTCCTGCATGCAAAGTGTCTTGAGTTCAGTGTGTTGTCGTTGCTTCTGTGTTATACACAGGTGGATTTGTGCATTGAGGCATTTGGTACCAGCAAGCAGAAGCGAGCTCTGAACTCTCGGCGAATGAATGCAGTGGGCAATGATATTCTCAATACAGCTGTGACAAAAGCAGCAGCAGATGTTATAGATGCAAAGGGGGTAACAGGTAAGAATGTTGTCTGAGATGTTGAGGAAGGCAATCAAAATTACCATTTTCCTGTTTTTTCCTTGCCAAACATGGTGGGAAGAAGAAGGGTGTTTTCCTTGAGTAAGAAGGGAGGAGGTTGGTTTAACTGCTGAGATGGGCACGTGTTGAGGACCTTGCCAAACTTGTTATTGGAAAAGGAACTGCTTTATTATTTCGCTAGGAAAAACTGTGTTATCACCGTCCATCTCTGCCCATTTTTGGTGGTGTTCTAGAAGTCCACTCTTTGTGGCTTTGTCTGCACGGTCCAAATACTCTCTTCTTTCCTTCTTCCCTCCAAAGCTTTGATCCAGGATGTGGCCCAAGACGATGAACAGAACATGTCCATTTTCCTACCACCATGTCATGAGGATGCTGACAAACCAGAACATGTTTACAAGTTTGACGACAGTATCTTTTTCAGTGACCGTGTGGTTTCTGGTGCCTGTAAACTTTCCTGTTGGCAGTCTGGCATGTGGAGAAAGTGCTGCTGGGCATGTGACAGCAGGGTTGAGCCTTCTCCCCTCACAAACCAAAAGCTGATAGCAGGAAGTTAGTATGTTGAGGCTTTGGGGTTCCCAGTTCTGTATTCTTCCTCCCTACAAAGACAGGGGTACTATGCCTGCCTGTTGGGAGCTGTTCAGCTAAGAATAGCAGTGATGTCAGGAGTATATGAGAAATTATTTGTGTTTGAGCCACTGTACCTCAGAGACGTTTGGTTTGGTTACAACAAGTTCTGTTGTTACTTTCTGCTAATTTATAATTTTTTCCCCACTTCCCTATCTCACACCTCCCATAGCAAGAGCTGACAGACCATATCTCACTGTGAGCTATTCAGAACCAGAAAGAACCATGTTCTTTTCTTTAAAGTCCATCCAGTTCTGTCTCCAGCAGAGTATGAAGCATTGCAGGGTCCAGCAGCAGCCTTTATTAACATCACTCCAGAGGAAATTGCCAAGAAAACAGAAGAGAAAAGGTAATACTTCCACAGGCAGCCTTTTAATAGCTAAGGCTGGCATTATGAAATCGTGGTTCTTCTTACAGGCAGGATGGCAGCTGTAACCAGCTAGTCCTAATCGTGTGCCCCTGGTGGCGCATTGGTATAAAGTGCTGCTTGTGGCACCGAAGGGCCCGGGTTCGAATCCCCCTTGTGGCGCAGGGGGTAGAAGTGCCGCTTCGCTACACAAGGGGCTCGAAACCCGGGAGTTGGACTCGATGATCTCTAGGGTCCCTTCCAACTCGCAGGATACTATGATACTATGATACTATGATACGTTATGATATTCTCTGGTCTTCATGTTCCCTCTTTCCTCTTCAGCCATTGCTCCTTTGTCTTAGAAGAGCTGAAATTCCTGCCTGCTGATAAGAAGAGCAGGGACCGCAAAGCTCGATGCCTCTGGTTCCTGGACATCCTTATTAAGTTCAGCTTCCTGAAAATAATCAAGAAGAAGCGTAAGACAATTTTCAACTCTTACCCTTTTCAGCTGCCTGCTGGGACTTGGTTTGTAGTTACCATAATAGCAAACAATGAAGCTTCCCAGAGTTACCTGTTTGATAAATGGCTACATGCAGCAGTTACAGTTCAGCTTGTTTCATGATGAGGTTCAGCATTTCCATGCCATTGTGGAGTTTTAGATCTTCACCTACTGGGATATACGTGTGTCATTCTCTTCAGTCCTTTTCTAACTGTCATACATCAGGGTCCTGCAGTGAGATCCTATTTGTAGGAGATAAAATAGTTTACATCTGAGTTTGAGATTCCTTTTTTGCTTACAGACAGTTCATGGTTTCTGTACCTGAAAACATTTTATATCGTCAAGCTTTACTCCTAAGCCAGGAGGCAGGAAACTATCAGTGCTCTTCCTCATCTAGCCTCCATTTTTTAGCTGCAAGAGGCATGCAGTACACAATGCAATCTTTAGGTGTTTTTGTGCTGTCTTTGTGTCAGACTTTTCTTAGTATCTCAGTGTGTGGATGACAGTCTTCAGAATGTTTCTTATAAAGTGGCAGGAACTGCTTTTCTCAAAAGCAGTGCACAAATGTTTGGATTGAAGTTTTCAGGACTTGCTGTATTTCACAGACCTTGTGTTTCTGTTTCTTACAAAAATTCCAACGTTAGCCTTTTCAGTGACTGGTAAGATGGGTGAGGAAGGTAAATCTGTCTGTAAATATCTTTTTGCATTGGTGGAGACGCTGGGGTCATCCAACAAGAGTTAGTCTAGGAGGCTTGAAATGGATGTGAAAATAGCCAGTCTTGGTGCTCACTGTGAAACCCCTTTTTATTCTAGATCCAATGGGTCCTGAATGCCCCCACATCATTAGCAGGAAGCTTATGAAGAACTTCACTTCACTGACCTACAACAATGGCGGGTAAGGAACTGTGATTGCTTTGATGTTATTGATGTTCAGAGGATGTAGAAAACAGCTTGAAGGGCCACAGAGTCATTATCAAATAGCACTGCACCAAAACGGGAACAGCAGAAGCTTCTCTTGAGTAGCAGGCCAGGCCAGGTAAAATATTCTGTTATGGCTGATGTTCATCCATGAATAATGGAAGTCAGAAACATAACTGGGAGAGGCAGAGTCATGTGTGCTTAAACAAGCCTGTACCTGTGAATTTAGCCAGGCTCACCAGGCTGACTTGATCAGCAAGAGGGAGAAGATTTGTAATTGCTGCTACAGTGCCTTTTCTCAAGAATCCAACAGCCTCTGCGTAGCATAACTGCCATTGCTCAGCCATCATATATCTGCTGTTTGCTGTGAACTGGAGGTTAACAGAGAGGTTGAATCCGTGTGGGCCATCAAGGGTGCATTTGTTTATAAAGACTCAGACCAGAGGTGAACAGTAAAAATAAATGCTTTCAGACCTGCTCTGTGTGTTGTGTATGGCTGCAGTGAGTACCTTCAGATCAGCTTCACCTCGCTGTCATCTTGCCAGTGTGCCACAGAGACAGAAGTATTTGTAGACAGTGATTCAGTCAAGTCTATAAACCTGTAAACATCTCCAGAGACCTGCACTTTTGAACAGAAACATAGGCAGTTGTTGAGGAAGACCTTGAGGCCTCTGTGATCAGGGACCTGTGTTTTTAAAGCTCTTTTTTCATGTCTCGGAAATGCTTGTCATAGCTAACTGGGGCTCCAGTTCTGTCTGCACCTGGTGGGTGGTTGTGTTTTGGGTTTGCTAACTCTCTGCTTTTCATCTGTTCTCACACTTGCTGTTCAGTGTTCAGAATTTAATCTCTGCGTCGCTGAAGACTAAAATTGCAGCATATGTCATTGCACTGGCTCTGCACATTAAAAACTTCCAAGTTGACCTCACTGTCCTGCAGAATGACTTGAAGCTCCACGAAAGTAGGTGAGTCATGTTTGCTTATGCCTGTTAAGATGCCTGTGGTCCTCGTGCAAGCAGTCCCTGGGGAAGAGGGCTCTGGAGCCTCTTCTGTGCCCAAATAATACAGTGATACCCGCTGTGAGTTCCCTATGTTGCAGTTAGACTCTGAGTGTGTTGAAGTTTTATATTCAAGCCCTGCTACGTCTAATGGGGTAGTTCTATGTGTCAAAGCTTTGAAAGAGTGCTTTTCACAAACCTGCTCAGGTGCACTGTGAGGCTTTTTGTCCATCTGAAAGTGGAAAAACTTGAGTCAGGCAGCATCAAAATGGCAGAAAACCTATCCAGGTGCTACCCAGTGCTGTATCTTGCCTGCTAAGTCATGTTGCTCCTCACTGAATCCCTTCTTTCAGCAGAGATCTGGTGTCAGCTAGGTACCAGTCTGGATGCAAGTACAGATTTGTATCTGACTGTAACTGGAAAACTAGAAACAGATATGTTGGGGCTTCTCCTGGAAGGATTTAATATCAAGATTCTGGGATAACTGGAAGTTATCGGGGCTGTTACCAGCCCTTGGTTTTGTGAGCTCTGTAGTCAGATTTGATGTAAAGATTTCTGGGCTTTGCCTCCAGTTCTGCTCTTTGTTGACTAATAGTGGCATTAACAGTATAATCTAATGTTGGTTTCCCACCTTTTTAAAATTTTATTGCTTTGGAAGTAAGCTTTTCAATAAAAGACATGCTCTTTTTCTGCAACAAACACCAAAGTTTTTGCTTTTAAGTGCTCTACTGGAGCTGGGAGCATAGATTGTAGCGTGGTGATAAGAAAAAAGTGGGAGAAGCAGCAACATGTTGGAAAAACAAAGATGAGGGATATGGCTGCGAGGCTCTTGATTTAGCCATGGAATGATCATTGCTTATGGTGGGAGGTTTGTTTGAATAGCACCAGATATCTCTTGCCATCTGAATCTGTTTTTCTTTTAAAGACGTAATGTCAGCTGAGAGGATTCTGAGGTGTGTTCTCATGGCCCCAGATGAGGCAGGACTTTCATTTCCTTGCTGCGTTTGCTCAAACATGCTTCATTCTGTGTTTGACAAGTCTCCAGGTGTGTTCTGGCTGGTGCCATCTTGATCAAGCCCTGCTCAGTACCAATCTCATCCAAAATGTGTTTACATCTAGGACTGCTGTATTTCAGCAGTTAAGAGGAGCTGCTCTCTGTACTAGGTTCTTTCCATCCTGTCACTCGTGGTATAGGATTCTGTTGGAAATACGGGCTGCTTGCTTTTTTTTTCTCCAAGATTGCTGTACACTGAGTAAGGCACCGTGGGTTTATAGTACTCTCTGGGGTGCTCGTGTCCAGTTTGGTAGTGTTCTAGCCTTTCCAGCAAGGCTCCCTGCCTTGTAGTATTTAAATACTTCCAGTTTGCGTTCTGGTGGTTGTGTTGGGATGCAGAGCAGACATCCTGCTTGCTTCTGCCTCCTAGCTTCCCTCCTGAGGTGAAAAAGCTATTGCTCATTTCTGCAGTGTCTTTCCCAGGAGACCACTCTACCCCACTAACACAACGTTTCTCTGTTGTTTTCCAGGTTGATGGACATTGCAAGGGCCATGCGGTTGAAGGTCTCCAAGGCAAAGGGGATGCCAGGACTTGAGAATGATCAAAATCACAAGCTTGGCACCCTTTCTCTCCCCTTGCCTGTGCAGAAAGCATCAGGGAGCCAGAGGAAGCGCAAAAAGATGAACTGAGAATCTGGGAGGTGTGAGCAGGGGTGAAACAGTTCTGTTCTCAACAGTTGTTCTGCACACACAGCATCATGGGGATGCATTTGCCTGTTGGATTTGGCTTTCCAGCATCATGGCACAGCCCTGTTGAAGTCTCTGTGCTGACGGGAACAGCTGTTATTTCATTAAACTGTTTACCTTTCTTACGTATTTAGAAAATGTATCAACCCTTTGTCTTTCCTCCTGTCTGTGAGGGGAGAAAGATGTACACAATGTGCCAGAACAAAATCATGTTGTTAGGAATTGTAGGTGCTGTGCTGACTGCGTACTTCAGGCGGGTTTTACCCCTTTGTGACACAAATGCAGAGATCTTGGAGGTTACCCTGAGGATGGTGGCCATGCAGTTCCCTGAGAGCTGTCCCAGCACTCCACCAGGAGCTTGCCCCAAGGCAAGAATGCTCTGCATCTCTCAGCTGGACCTCCCACAGGCCAGGAAGCACTGCAGCTCATGCTGCTGACCCTTGCTCTGTTGAGCCTGACAGTGCTGAGAAGGGCTTGGCTCTGACTGCCCTTCAGACAGCTGAGGGCTTTGCTGTACTAGTCAAGCTCAGCTCCCTCCATCTCACCTCATTGGCCACATTCCTGTCAGGCCTCTGCTGGACCCTTTCCCCACTGCTGCAGAGGTTCTGAGGGACACCAGCAAGGATGCTGAGCGCATCACTGCTCTTGATGTGCATTCTACTTGCTGCCAGTGAGAAAAAGGGAGAACAAAATGAGTGACTTAGAGCCCTGCAACATCCCTCCAGAAGGCAGAGAGGATCTGCAGAGGTAGAGCTCCTTCTGGCGGGCCAGCAGCAAAGCATGGACATACAGGCATGCCTTTTACTGTGTCACCTCCACATTAGCGAGGCTTAACTTAAAAAATAAAATAACCCCAGTGCAATGTCTCTTCATCCTGTTCGCTTCTCTCTTCAGGTCATATCTGTTGAGATCTTGGAAGCTCTGCCAGGAAGATCAGAACTGTTTCTGTTCCTGAAAGTAACTGTGGTTCTTCTGTCATGATAGGACCTTCTGAATGGAATCCTGAGGATCCATCAGCCCCCTTCTGTGCAGCTCAGGCAGAACCAAATCTCAGAAACTCTCTCTCCTATATTTATTTTTAACAGTTGATTTCTGTTTGCCTTGTTTACTTTTTTGGGGGCAAACAACTCTTTCTGATCTACATCAGTATGAACTGTGCAAAGGTAGGCATCACTTCTGGTGGCAGCTTTCTTTTCTTCTACCTGGAAGGAACCCCATTTTCCAGGGACTGGCTGCTGGAATTGCAGTGAATGAGGACGGAAGAGGGCAGATCACAGATAGAGGAACAAAAGTGTCTTTGTTGTGCCAGTTCATCTCTCCCAAGTGTTCTGTCTGTTTATTTGATTGCCAAAATTATCTTGTTATGTTTCTTGAGTGATGCCAGGTATAACAGTCTCCCAGTTTGCATTTCCTAGTTGTCACTTCTGTTGCTGTTGAGGCAACATAGCTTTCATGGAATCACCACATGGTTGTGTTGGAAGGGATCTGGCAGCCACATAAAATGCGGTTTCTCCATCCCTCACTGTCTATTTAAAAAAGTAACATACAGTTGATGGAGGTTTTTTTGTCTACTTTTATTTTGCCTGACACCCATGACAGAGGGAGGCAGTGATTGTGTAGAACTGCTAATGGCTTTGAATGGCTTTGAGCTTAACCTGTTGATCTCTGTGTGGACATGGAAGAGGCATTTGCAAGTGAGCCTGATGATGGCAATTACATACTTTTGTAAAAGCACGGAAGAGGTGAGGGGAAACATGAAATAACAGCCACTGGAAAAGCAAAAGGGGCTCGTGTACACGTGGCCACCAGGTTGGGCAATCTGTGTGCCCACTCAGTATCCTGTCTACTGTGGTGAGCAGCTGCATCTGCACGCACAGGGAATGTAAGGAGATGGGGTACATGGTACTGCCTGCTGCAGCATGGCCTCTCTGCTCCACCTCTTACCCAACCTCCTGCTTACAGCTGCACCTGATGGACTCCGCACCTCCTTAGAATTGAAACTACCTCTTACTTCAGACTGTCCTATCTGCCTGTATTTCACAGCATCCCGCAGCAAGAGGGCTGTGCACTGGGCAGGCTCAGCAGGTGGTGGATCACCTGCAGCAACCCTGTGGTGTCTGTACTTTGGGGGGCAGCAGTGTGGGGCAGAGGTATGTGCCCCCACAAAAACATGATGGAGCAGCAGGGAGTAGCAGCTGGGGCTCTGCATTGGATAGAGAAGCTGCAAAACAAACAGGCAGCCAGCAATGGTGCCAACGTTGAACAAGGTGGAAGGAGCACAGGCAGTGCCACGCTGGGAAGGATTACCAGGGAACATTAATCAGGCCCCATGCTGCAGCTGAATCACCGTGTGCCATCCCCAGCATTCCTGGCCAAGGGACAACTCAATGTAGATAAGAAGGAATGAAGACAGGACACCCCACCCCATTATACCAGCTAAGATACCCCACTGCAGGCTTTGCATTATGCAGAATATAAATGTCAGTTTTTTTATTCCCTTAGATCCAATTGCTACAGATGATGCCTTTTTCTCTGCCAATGACCACAATGCCTGAGCAAAGGCCACCGTGTATCTTACTGCACTGCAGTGCACGTGTGGAGAGAATTAAAGCAAAGGAAGGTCACTCATTCAAGCGAGCAAGAGGAGAGCACAGAGAAACATTGAGTTGAGGGACATGGTTCAGTGGGAACTATTGGTGATGGGTGGATGGTTGGACTGGATGATCTTGTAGGTCTTTTCCAACCTTGGTGATTCTGTGGTTCTGTGAAACCCAACACCACCCAGCACTGCTAGAGAAGAGGGAAGGCAGGTCATTAATCCAGCAGCCAAGAAATCACTCTCAAAGGGCTGAGGCACACCGAGACTTTACCTTCTGTGGGTTTCCAGTAAACTGTGCCAACTCTCCCTTCACAGAATCACAGAATCACAGAATTATCAAGGTTGGAAAAGACCTAAAAGATCATCCAGTCCAACCATCACCAATACTTCTCAGCTAAATCGTATCTCTCAACACAACATTCAAACATTTCTTGAATACCCCCAGGGTTGGTGACTCCACCAGCTCCCTGGGCAGTCCATTCCAGTGCCTGGCCACCCTTTCTGAGAAGTCCTATTTCCTAATGCCCAGCCTGAATCTCCCCTGCCGCAGCTTGACACCATTCCCTCTAGTCCTATCAATAACAACACGAGAGAAGAGGCCATCCCCCAGCTCACTACAACCTCCCTTCAGGAAGTTATATGGAGCAAGAAGGTCTCCCCTGAGCCATCTCAGCCTCGCTACCCCCAGGCAGGTCCACACTCCCAGCCAATTTAGTGTCATCTGCGAACTTACTGAGGGTGCACTCAATGCCCTCATCGAGGTCATCAATAAAGATGTTGAAGAGGACAGGCCCCAGCACCGACCCCTGGGGAACACCACTCATGGCTGGTCGCCAGCTGGATTTAACTCCATTCACCACCACTCTCTGAGCCCAGCCCTCCAGCCAGCTCCTTACCCAGCCAAGAGTTTACCCATCCAAGCCACGGGCTGCCAGCTTCTGCAGAATACTGTGGGGGTCAGTGTCAAAGGCTTTGCTGAAGTCTAGGTAGACCACATCAACAGCCTCTGACTACATCAACAGCCTTTACTCCCTTCAGCATAAGGACGGCCCATCCCCATCACGTCCCTCTGTGTGCTGAAAGGTGCAGTTGGATCTCTTACAGCCTGCTGGCTGCGGCTCACAAACGCAGGGAATTGCACCACACTGATTCTAAAGAGAGAAAGGAAGAAACGGGGGTGGGAAGGGGCACCCATGGTTTGCAGAGATGCTCCAGATTGTGCCGGAGATGGAATATCAGAGTGCTGGGACATTGTTTATCACTAAGGAAAACACTTGGAAGCATATTCAGTCTGCATAAGCTGTAATTCCTGGGCACAGTTAGCTTGCCTATGGCTCAGCTGGAGGAGGCGGGTGCTCTCAGACACCTGCTCAGGGGGTTCAGCTGAGAAACTTGCACAATGCTGGGATCATTCTGATGGAAGCTATGTCTTCAGACACCGTGGTTCAATCCATCCAGAATTATCATGCAGAGCCTTAGCTCTTGAACAGCACTTCTTCCCCACCCTTCACTACTCCAAGCAGCTCCAACAAACTTCTCAGAAGAAACACAGGGCAGCAGAGACCTGGCAGACCATAACCAAGTGCAGCCTGCACTTGGGAGGGCAGTGCCCACTCCTTGCTTCCGCCCTGCTCCAGCAGGTTAAGGAGTCTGAGCCTCACTGTCCTTTTACAGCTGAAGACTTTCAGCACCTCATGCCAACATTTCTCACTAAGATACACCCAAGGCATTGAATTCTCTTCTCACTACCTCCTCCCAGTCCTCCCCTAGGAACAGAAAACACTAAGATTCTACAGCAAACGCATCTACACTGCAAGAGCACACTGAACCACCTGCAACAGTGAAACACGGTTTTCTAGAGTGGCTTTGAAAACACACCTTTCGACAGCTGTCTCCCTGTAGCCAAAAGGAAACTGAGCAGGAAAAGAAGAGTCCAGCCTGAAACACGCCCGTGCTACTAGCCCAGGTTTTTCACGGTGAATGCAGAATCCATCCTGTTCTTGAGGTAACAAATGACCAGTGGGTCTCCCCTTGCTCCACCCCTTCTCCTTAAAAGAGAGAACAAGAAAGAGAAAACAAGCAGAAGAAGCCCAGGCGTACCTTTCCACACACAGAGCAGAAATTGGAACAGCAGCTGTCTCCTTCCTGAGACATGGTGGGGAGCATCCCAAAGGAAGCCCAGGTTCTTTGCTTCTCTCCACAGGGACTTCAAGCACTCCTGGCAAGAGCTGGTTTTGTTCTTTCTTCAACTGCTTCCATCACCAAAATCTCCTTTTGAAAAGGAACCCTAAAGAAAGAATCAGCAAATGAAAAATAATGAGCAAGAACCACTTTCCCAGCTTTCTTCTGACACGCAATTTAGACTCTCGACTGGGGCAAGGTCTTAAAATCAGCTGCTTACAAGAGCTGTCCCCACATATATCCAGCTTCTGCACAGCTGCCATTATTTCGGACAGCGAGTGTAATCACAGAACCATAGAACGGCCCGGGTTGGAGGGGACCTCAAGGATCATGAAGATCAATCACCTCCCTGTCCCTGCTGGCCATCCCCTCTTCTGATGCAGCCCAGGGTACCATTTGCTCTCTGAGCTGCAAGAGCACGCTGATGGCTCACGTTCTCTTCTTCATCCACCAGGACCCCCAGGTCCTTCTCTGCGGGGCTTCTCTTAAGGACCGCTCCTCCCAGTCTGTAGGAATGCCTGGGATTCCTCCAGCCCAAGTGCAAAACCTTGCACTTTGCTGTGTTGAACCTCATCAGATTCACCTAGGCCACTCATGAACACAAACGTGTGCAACAGCATCTGTGCACAAATACACACACACTGGTGGAACCCCACTGCTTTGCACAATCCTGTGCACACTCACGTGTGTCATGCACTGATTTCCCAGCCAGTCCTCGTGGGGTCTCTTACTTAGGATGGGAGTGCAGGGGAGCAGCCAGAAGCTGTTTGCATTCCCTGCTGTCTGCTGGGCAGGTTTGTTGGCGATGCTCGGGTTGCTTTGCTTTCCCTTGGGAGGTGGGAAGGAGCTTTGGGTTGGAGGCACATCCCGTGCCAGAGCTTCCCGATGGGATCAGCAGGTCTGTCAGAGAAGTGGGTGAGGTTGCACGCCAAGCTGCAGCAGAGGAAGGGGAGGAGGTCCCAGCACAGCTCTGCACCACGCTCTGCCACGCCGGGCAGCTTGTTCCTGGCTCAGCAGTGCCATCAGACAAGAAGCAGGGAAGGAAATCAAGGATGGGGGGTACCATCAAACGCAGTCGGTGCGTGCCTGTGCAGACTCACAGACTCAGAGCTTGCGGGTTGTTTCTGCTTTTGTAGCATTCGTGTGCTGTAGTTGGGCAAAAGGTCCTGCTGCTTGAATCTTCTTCTGCAAGAGCCGCCTACCAGTAAATGGCTGCGGGGATGGAGGATGTGACAGAAAGCATTTGTCTCCACAACAGCGTAGTTACACTTGGTCTAGAGAGTGAGAGAGGCAGGCAGCACTGCCTGATGTTGGTCAGGGTGAGCTCCTCCTGCCGCAGCGCCATGATGGCAGGGCTGGAGATGATCTGCAGGGCTGGCTCAGAGGTGGGAGCCGGGAATGGAAACGACGAGAGGACAGAGGTGTTAGAGCATCCAAAAAGCAATAAAGAAAAAGCACTGAAAAGCATCACAAAGCCGCAGCCAGGAGGCTTGGAGTTTTCATGAGCAGTTCCAGGATGCTAGGATAAAAAATGGTAGCAGAGCTCTCGCTGCAGGCATCCCAAAGTCAGGCAAAATGGGAACACACCCAGAGCTCGGCTGCACGCACCCCACAGCCAGAGCACTGCAAGCTGAGCTGCCTTGCTGTTTCTTGCATTCATCCCAGTCCCTGTGAATGAAGAATCGGAATGCAGCCAAAGTGTTGATTGAGCACGAGCGTGCCTTTATTCAATGGGACAAAGGAGGGCGTGAGAGGTCCAGGCTTTAAGATGGGACCAATCCTCTGTTGTTAAGGAGAGAGTAACTCAGAGCTCGTGCTGTTGCTTGGAGCCTGGCACTGGTGGCCTGATTCTACACCCCCCTCCAAGAGGCTCGGCTTCTCCTCGGTGTTGCTGACCTGAGCCTGCATGGTGGTGCTGCTGTCGGGGCACTCGGGCTGTGCTTGGGCTGGGCTGTCCTGGGACCCCTGCACTGGGTCCCAATCCACGCTGGTGCCTGTGGTGTCTGGCAGGCTCAGGTCAGCAGCTTCCGGAGGGATGGGATGAACGAGGGCTTCAACGACGATGATGTTCTTGTCTGCATTGATGGTGCCATATGGAAGGCTCTCCACTGAAATGCAGCACCCTGTGCTTCCTAACAGCTCTTCATTGATGGAAGCACAGGATGCGCTGTCGTAGCATGCCCTGCGTCTTCGGGACACACGAGGGCTCGGGTCACCTAGGAAGGAGTAGATGGACAGCGGTTAGTGTCAAACGTTCACAAGATGAATCATGAAAGAGGTTCTTGACATCTGGCTACGTAGTGGTGGTGGGCAGAAGCAAATAGGCTTCTAGCAACAGTGTCACTGTCTTGACAGTGATCCTCGTGCAGGTCCAGCTCTTGTGTTGACAAGAGACTCATTTGGGAAAGACAGGGGTGAACCAAAGATGTCAGGCACAGGCTCGAGCGCCAGAAGGAGGTACAAGCCCACTGAAAGCATGAATCCTACCTGTGCTGCTGACAAGCAGTGCTTTGAAAGCTGGATTTGCACCCTTACCTGCCAGGACCACGACTTGTGCTTCTGAGGGATCCCTGGCACTGAGCTGCAGTTGGCGTTTGGCTGCAGGGGATGGTTTGCCCAGACAGAAACAGGAACGCCAACTGCCAGCTGGTGACTCCGTCCTCTTGCTGTGAGAACTTGGTCTGGAGAGAGAAAGCAGAGCGTGCTGTCAGTCGTGGTGCAGGGTGAGGGAAGAGCTGCTCCGAGCCCTTGCCGACAGTTGCCCGTTCCTGGCAAACCCACCCGACCAATGATGATAGCGGCTGGAAAGGGAAGTCCTCTTTACCTTTCCGATGGAGAATCAATGACCGTGTGGAAGTTCCTCATTACAGCTGTGGGGCCTTCCTCCACCTCGGTGTTGCTGCTCTGTGTCGCAGCAGGAGAGCTGCTCTGGCCTCTCCTCTCAGCCTGTGCCTCCTGCAGCGTGAGCAGCTTTGTGGATGGAGGAGACACCCACACAGACTTGGGCCCGTCCAGAGAGCTGTGCCCTGCAAGGGGAAACCACAGGTAAGAGGGAGGATCAGAAGGCAGCCGCACAGCCATCCCAGTTCTGCATTTCTCTCAGACTTGCTTATCAGAGCCACTGGAAGAAGAGGAGCTCAAAAGAACCGTGTGCTCAGAGCTATGCTCGTGGCAAAGGACACAGCCACAATTAAGAGCAGCTCACTGTATCGAAACAGGCAAACAAAAAACCTAGAAAAACTAGGGGGCAGGGACCTCGGAAAGCTTTGCTGCCACACTTCAATCAAGCTTCACCTGCTTGCAAAACATCTGAACGGCAGTGACGGTTTTCTCCATGGAAGCTTTGGGTTTGGACACTCTCAGGACCCAGGAACGGGGCACCATATTCTAATCTAAACCCCGAAGCCTGCTGTCTCCTCGACAGAAAAAGCATTTTCAAAGGTCTTGGAGAAGGCCTGGCTTGGATCAAGGTGTCAGATCAAGATCAAGCTAATGGAGGAAGACGCTCACCTGCCCTCTCTCCCACGGCTGGCGTGGATTTGGAGGGGAAGAGGACGTCTGTGTGGCTGATGAGGAACTCCACAACATCTGACTGCATCTGCAGCTCCTTGCACGCAGCTTCTCCGCTGGCGCAGGCGGACTGGCTCTGCTGGGATCTGAAGAAAAGGCAGATCTTACAAGTCATTTCCCCAGGATCATTTCCCCCAGTCTGAATTTCTGTAGCCAAAACCTGACAAGTTGGGCTCTGGAGACTTCCGCAGTGGGCAATCAGCGATGCCACTGACAAAATTCTCCTGGATGATCAGGGACACAGCAGTCCCAGCTAAACAAGTGAGTAGAAACTGTCACCTGGAAATTGTGCCCCTGGGGTTGGGCCAGAGCAGAAGTAAGCATCGTGTTGAAACGGAAGTTTACCTTAAGAGGTTTGGAGCCCACACTATCGCCAAGTTCTGAGCATGCATGTTGGTGATGGAGCAGTTCCCGGCCAGAGACGCCAAGTGTCTCATAAGGTATTCCAGCGTCCTGGAAAACAAGAGGGGCAGATGTTCAGCACCAAAAAGCAAGCCGTGCTGCAGCGCACAAAACAAACCTCACTTCATGCCGGTTGTTGTCATTGCTACCGTCCCTGAATATGAAGTAGGTAAAACATTCCCAATGCCACCACACTGCAGCACCAAGCCCCAGCACAGCACAGCCGCAGCCATCGGCTGCACCAACCGTGCCCCCGTACCAAGGAACTGACCCAATCAACCGACCCGACGCAGCCTTCAGCCGCTTCAGCGTGCACAGGCATGATGCTGCCAGCGTGAGGCAACACCTGGAATCGCATCATGGCCCTCTGAAAGGCAGCAGGGCTGAACTCAGCAGACCGAGCGCAGCACTGACCTGTAGTGAGGAGCGGGCAGCTGCTGGATGGCATCCTGCATGCTGAGCAGCCGCTCCTCCTCCGTCGCAGCGCAAACAGCGTCCTGGAAAAAGGCAGGAAGGGATTCAGACACCAGGCGGGAATAGCAAAGGAAAGGGAATTCTTCCAAGCGTCGTGAATAGCTTAAATAAGCACCTCCTGGCACCACCAAAAGTGGCATCAGCCTGAGGCAGGATGTGGCAAAGACATGCCTCATGGGGCTAACAGAAATAAGACCTCGGAGCTGGGGCACTGCTGCAACCATCAGCCAGGACGCCCAGGGGAGAGGTGAGTGTCATTTCCAAGACATTGCCCTGAGCTTACCGAGAACTTGGCATACAGCTGCTCGGTCAGCAGAGGGTTCGGGAGCTCCCTGAAGTACATCTTGCAGAGGGAGCTCACGCTGTGAATGTCTCGGACGCTGAGCTCGGGAACCTGCTCCAACTCAAACTCATGGCTGCAGAGAAGGACACAGGATTGGGCAGAGGGCTTTGAGAAAGAGGAAAGCAAGTCCAAAGCCACACAGAATACAGTCAAGAAAAGGAAGGGGTTCCTCTGAACGCCCGCAGCATGGCACGTGCCCCTGCTGACAGCTGTGTCAGTCGCAGCACTCTTACCGTAGGCGCTGGATCCTGGACGCCATGCCGGACAGGCGGTAGATCCCCTGCACCACGCCATGCTGCTCAATGAACTCGGCGCAGCTCTGCAGGACCTGGGGGACTACAGAACAAGAGCCAGCGGTTAGCTCAGCTTCTTACTCAAGTCCTGCTTCAGGCCCTGCTCTTCTCACATCCCACCCAGTAAGCCCAGCCGGGCCACCGCTTGCTTCCTCCTTAGAGGAGAAAGCTGGCAGAGACAGCTGTGAGGAAACTGCACAGAGACGTGTTCTTGGCTTTCCAGAAATGCCACCACCAATCAACAGCCTGGAGAAAGTAATTCTGGCAAAACCACAGACACTGCAAGTCCCATCACAGCTCCCTGGGGAATGGAGGAATGCAATCTCAAGTCCAGAAGAGCTAGGAAAAGGATGCAGGATGCTCTGTTTGGCCAGAAGGCTTCCTATGTTTTCAGACTGAAACAATTGTTGGATATGATCTCCCTTTTATCTTTAGATGCCCAGCGGAGGGAGATCTCAGCAATGGGCTGTTCCTTACCATCACGGCCAGAGCGGAGAAGGTGCTCCCCCAGGTCACACCCAAACACCCCTTCCTTCGCTGGCTCCGGCTGCTCCGATCTCCTGGGGCGAGCCTTCACCACCGAACGAAGGAAGGTGCTGAGCTTGCCCCGTTTCCTCGGCACTGCAAAGAAACAAAACAAAGAAACCAGTTCATTTCAGGCTTGGCTCGGTTGGACGAGGCTGAGCGTAACGCCTTCGACCGAGCACGGAACATCGGGAAGAACATTCCCAACAAGGACACGCAAGAACGGATTTTCCCCGTCCCTGCACGTGCCCAAGGCCAGGTCAGAAGGGGCCCCGGACAGCCTGCTCTCGACTCCTGCTAAATGCGTCGGCTGCCGACCCAGACTGAGGCAGAGGCCATGGAGCCTGAGGATGATCCTTTAGGCCCCTGCCAATCCCAAGCCATTCCAGGAGGATTCTGTGACTTCCCCAAGCCCAACAATAAACACAGTGGGATTGGGACAGATCTCTGCGTGTTCCCATGGACCTTAATGCAGTCCTGTTGCTAATCTTGCTCAACGCTAGCATTAACGAACCCCCTGAAAGCCACGCTCTGACCCCATTTTACTAACCCGCATTGTCAAATGTAACATGTGTACCTGGCTTTGGCAATGAATTGATGAGGGACTCGGGAACTTTTCCACTGATGAGCTCCACGCACTCACCAGGGAAAAACCCAACCTGTAACAAGAACAAAAAGAGAGGAGGGCATTAGCCTGAGCCCAGAGCCCAAGGGAATGTCCCCTGACAGCGACACAGGGCAACCGTTTGCATCCGGAAGCCATCCTGTGCAGGCAGAGCAGCTCCAAGCTGATATTCCTGACTCTACTGAAGTTGGGCTCTCTAGTCGAAAGCATGTGCCTACCTGAAAGCCACGCTTGCCTCTCCACCGGGGGCTCAGCTCCTTTGGTGGCATATCAATAATGCACACCAAGTCTCCCACCTGCAAGAGATTGAAACGTCAATCCCAGCTTCAGCACAGCTGGCAGGAAAGCACAGCTCAAATAACTGCCTTCTTCTGCGCCACAGAATATCCTAAAGCTAGACAGCAATTGCACCAATGCAGCCCCAAGGCATTTTCCCTTCTAAAACTGAACTTGGAGGTACAAGGGTCACACAACATACACAGTACAGCTGTGCAGTAGGAAACAGGTCTCAAAATCAGCAGGCTCTCTGCCAAAGGCTATGGAAGAGCTCCACTTTAACCACGGGCATCGGTTAGCAGGGCTTCCTGAACACATCTGCACACTTCACACACCCGTCTGCTGTTGCTCAGAGACCAGGCTCCCATACTGGGCAGGATCTGCTTGATTACAAGGTTCAAATGCCCAATCCAACCATACTGGAGAGATGGCTGAACTCCTCCTGACCCAGCGCAAGTCTAAGCTGGAACCGAACCTTCGAAGCTTCACCTCACGAGACATTCTGAAGGTGTCTGTGAATATTCCTGAGCCGTTCACACCCTAGACTACTCTCCCGTGCATGACAACAAGGAACGCCTGTAACTGCTTACCTCCAGGGAGACTTCATCCGGCCCCTGGGCGACGTAACGCTTAATAACATGGGCTGCCGCAATCGCTGGCACGTTGAAAGATGACTCCGCACGCACCAGCTGCGGCTTCCACATGTTATCAGCCTGCAAAACAGAGCACAGGCCGTGGTCAGGAGCTGAGGACAAACCAGGAGGATTTCAAGGTGAGGAGCACATCTGCAGAGAAAGCTGCAGGAAATGCGCTCCCTCCTGCTCAGGAGCACTTCAGAAGGAGCTGCACTTCTCATCACAGTTGTTTCTCTTCCTGGCATGCAGCAGGATCGCCAGGCCATGCAAAGATGCATCTCTCTCTACACAGACTCATCAGCAATGGCACTGGCGTGGACAGGTGGCCTGGCCCCCTTTGGCCCACTCTTTCCTGTAGGAGAGTACATCTGCAGCTCCCTCTGCTAGCTCAACACAGGGAACAAAGACAAGTCAGAGCTTCATACTGTACCTCCGTGCCCGCTACCTCGGGCTCACATCTGATCTCGCTGCATGCGTTGCCCATCCCAGCAGGTGTGACAAGCTGGAACAGAGCAGAAACACACTTCTGTTTTCTCTATTCACCCAGCACAGTATGGAGGGACTTCTTCAGAGCTACCCTTGCATACCCTGCGGCATAGGCAAGTGTTCGAGAAACTACCCCTTGCTTCAGTAAATTCAAACGTGACAGCCTCTGAGGCAGTGCTGTACCAAGTTGCTATCCCTCTGCCAGCAGATGGGGACTCTGGCACAGAGCAGCAGATGCATTCGCCCAGAGCGCTCTGACAGTGCGACAGCAGGGCATTAGACAGCACTCTTCTGAGGGCTGAGCTGGAGGGCAGTGAAGAAACCCACGGCATGCAAAACGACGTGGTGGGACAAAAGATGGCACGTACCTGGCAACGAGATCACCTCAGGCTATCTGCAGCAGTTCCTGGTCACTCTGCTCAGATCTTATGAGAGCAAAAGCTGCACCAAGGCAGTGGGCAGAGGGTGGGCAGAGGAGAGAGAAAGAGCAGGTCAGTGAGCAGGAATAAGACAGCCATGGAATAAAGCACACAGCACAACTGTCCCATCCACTTGCTGCAAGACATGCTGAGTCTCAGGCTATGTGATGCCTGTCCGCCCAGCAGCTTTACTCTGCTTCCACAACTGAGCAAAGAAGACGGCTGAAGAAGCATGGGACGGGTGGTACTTTTATGAATACCCCCTTTGGGACGTGTCTACCGGGGGAAAATGACGTCTGATGCGCAAGAGTAAGCAATACGGTGCTGGGAGCTCCGACAGCCAGCACTTCTCAACACCTCACTGCCCACCCGTCCATCCCACGCCGGCTCAGCTTACCTACAGGATGCTGCGCACGATGGTACTCAAACAAAGGCACTAAAGGCACAAGAACAACAAGCCAAACAACCACTCCGAACTCCTACACGCCCACAAAGGAACATAGAACACACCACTCCTCTCCACATGCCAGCTGCTTATGACATCACCAACAGCCACCAGCCTGGTCCACCATGACCCCCCACAAGGGGGGGAGGCAAGACCCCCTGGTCACATGTGATTCCAACACGGCACCACAACATTCCAGAACTCAGGGTGGGGTTGGAATTACGTCCTGGTGTGGCAGCGCAATGGGAGGTGTTTGGGCACAGCTGAAGAGCTGACAGACACCGGAGGTTTCCAAAGGAGGGTGCCAGGTTAACTCTCAGCATTCTTTTGCAGGGCTCTTTGGGATGCTTCAAACCCATTTCACTGCCTAGGTCATTTCTAGCAAGTCCAGCTGACAAATGCTCACTTTGTCTGGGTAACGCCTCTATGCATCATGAATGAAAAAGAAAATAAAATGGGCACGCGACCCTGTGAAACTTACCTCTCTGCTCTTGTTGTCAGCCAGACACCCAAGATGAGCATTGCGTGTCCCTGCTCCTGAATCAGATGCACCCAAGCCTGTGCTCCACTCTGACCCACCTCATGGTTTACATTATAGCACACATTGTGGCACATACATTTTTTTTCCCACAGGCCCCTCGCCTCTCTTGTTAGTGTCAGATCCACTCAGGTTAAAATACATGGATCAGAACAGCCATTCAGTTCTGCTGAGGCAGGATCCCACCGCTGGGATGTCCCCCAGTCCCATTCCCTGCTTCTCCTGGCACGGGTGGGGAAAGGAACAGCAAGTGATATCACCTACCCAGACTTCTGCTGGGCCTTCCATTCGGTCGCCCATCCCAGGGAGAAGCAGGGGAGCTCCCGTGGCACAAAGCTCGCAGCTGCAGAAATCAAGGCTGCCTCTAAGATGGTGCTTTCAAACAGCACGAGTAACTGGATGTAGGACTTGAAACACAAGGGTAACATGAAAAAGCCACCAGTCCCCACGGATGGGGCTGTTCGCAGAGACAACAGCTGCGTGCTTTCCAGCAGTGTGATGCTCACCCAACAAAGCGCTCAGCCAGCAGATGCCTCCAGCGTCTGAGCACCCATTTGGAGATGGTTTTCTTAACATCCAAGCTGAATCTCCCCTCATACAACCTGAGGTTGTTCCTTCCACTCCTGTCACTACTTACATGGGAGAAGAGCAGGACAACCCTCACCTCCACATAACCTCTCTTCAGGTAATCGTACAGAATGATAAGGTCCTCCCTGAGCCTCCTCTCTTCCAGACTAAATCATCCCAGTTCCATAAGAAGCTCCCCATAAGACTTGTGCTCTAGACACCTCACAGCTTCACTGGTCTCTTCTTTGCATGAAAAAAAAAACAACAAAAATACATACATAGATTCCTGACCAAAAAAGGTGGGAGTTAATAACCACCAAAGAGGTTCCTGTTCCCTGGCCTAATCCTGGCACTCCAACTCCTGGGTGATGCCCACAGGCTTCAAGTCAGGTCTCAAATCCATTGGACTCCCGTCAGAGAACTCCATCAAAAAGGATGTTACACATGTGACACTTACATTCATTTTGCGCCAGAAACAGCACTGCCAGCAGGAGCGGAGAGGTGACTGTCCCCCTGTACTCGGCACTGGTGATGCTGCAACTCAAGTTCTGTTTCCAGTTTTGGACCCCTCAGTGCAAGAAAGACACTGAGGCTTTGGAACGTGTTCAAAGAAGGGCAACAAAGCTGGTGAGGGCTCTGGAGCACAATGGGGCCATATGAGGAGAGGCTGCAGGAGCTGGGAATGCTCAGCCTGGAGAAGAGATGGCTCAGGGGAGACCTTCTTGCTCAATATAACTTCCTGAAGGGAGGTTGTAGTGAGCTGGGGGACGGCCTGTCCTCTTGTGTCATTATTGACAGAACTAGAGGGAATGGTTTCAAGCTGCAGCAGAGGAGATTCAGGCTGGACATTAGGAAATATTACTTCTCAGAAAGGGTGGCCAAGCACTGGAATGGACTGCCCAGGGAGCTGGTGGAGTCACCGACGCTGGGGGTGTTCAAGGAACGACTGAATGTTGTGTTGAGGGACGTGGTTTAGTGAAAGCCATTAGTAGTAGGAGAACTGTGCTAACACTCATGATTCAAATTACGCAGAAGTTCTCGGTGAGAACTGTACCTAACATTTCTCCTTCTTCAAGCAAACAGGCCCAACACGTGGTCGTAAAAATGCTTTCATCAGAAAGAAGCAGAGATGGCATGGCAGGACAGATGTACTCAGTGTGCATGTTTGAAGCCATTCGAGATCCTAGTCATTCTTGCTGTAGGACCCCTGACTTCTGTTAAAAGCTGAACGGAATACCCATTTTCCATCAGCTACCACCATCCCAAACAGCCAGCCTTCTTGCAGCCACCTGGCCCAAACATCCCTTTGGCTCTACACTTGATTCCTGCAAGAGAGATGGGAGCTCGGCACGCACACCATCCTTCCAACACCCCAGCCCAGCAGCAAGGGATCACAGCACTGGCACAGCTGAAACAAAAAGGGTGCGCGAGTTTCCTGGTAGCACTCAGTGTGAACAAATCTACCACTGAGCAACACCGTGAGCCCCCACTCACCTCAGCACAGGTCAACCTGTAACCCCAGCCTTCCCCTATCCACGTGCACACGCACACCTGTGTGCCACCCTGCCTGCTTTGCACACCCTCATGCACGCACCGCATCTTCTGCCCTCCTTTGCATTCACAGACGTGTGCAAACCATCCCTGGGAACACGGACGTGCCTACACCTACCACAAACATCCCTTTGTCTGCACCTGTGTGCAGCCCAACTCCTCAGCACACGCACTCGTTTGTGCCACCCTGTCCACGCACTCACCACGTGCCCTCCAGCATCACTGCTGCCTCGCTACAAGAAAGTCATTGAGGCACTGGAACTTGTCCATGGAAGTCTGTTTCTCCAGCAGCTCCCATTCATCATCAGCTCCCATTCTGAACTCCACTGTGCAAAACAGCAAAACTTCTCCTGCAAATGGCTGCAGTCACCAAAGCTCAGCCCACTGTCCAGGTACTAGCCTTCTCCCTTCTGTTTTCCACATTAGCCCATCTTTTTGCTCCCCAAAATGGAACTGCACTTCAACAGCCAAAACACAAACTAATACATCACTTTGCACTGCTCCTTCCCGCACCCCCAAGTAAATGGTTACCTGACATCCCCTACAGCACAGCACCTGCTCAGAAGTAACATTCAAACTCTATTCTTTCCTACTTCTTAATAGAGGACGGGAAAAACTCACTTCTGCATGGCGGTAAGGACAGTCTGTCCCCATCACATCCCTCTGTCTGCTAAAGGTGCAACTGGATCTCTTGCGGCCTGCTGGCTGCTGCTCACAAACGCAGGGAACTGCACCACACTGATTCTAAAGAGAGAAAGGAAGAAACGGGGGTGGGAAGGGGCACCCATGGTTTGCAGAGATGCTCCAGATTGTGCCGGAGATGGAATATCAGAGTGCTGGGACATTGTTTATCACTAAGGAAAACACTTGGAAGCATATTCAGTCTGCATAAGCTGTAATTCCTGGGCACAGTTAGCTTGCCTATAGCTCAGCTGGAGGAGGCGGGTGCTCTCAGACACCTGCTCAGGGGGTTCAGCTGAGACACTTGCACAATGCTGGGATCATTCTGATGGAAGCTATGTCTTCAGACACCGTGGTTCAATCCATCCAGAATTATCATGCAGAGCCTTAGCTCTTGAACAGCACTTCTTCCCCACCCTTCACTACTCCAAGCAGCTCCAACAAACTTCTCAGAAGAAACACAGGGCAGCAGAGACCTGGCAGACCATAACCAAGTGCAGCCTGCACTTGGGAGGGCAGTGCCCACTCCTTGCTTACGCCCTGCTCCAGCAGGTTAAGGAGTCTGAGCCTCACTGTCCTTTTACAGCTGAAGACTTTCAGCACCTCATGCCAACATTTCTCACTAAGATACACCCAAGGCATTGAATTCTCTTCTCACTACCTCCTCCCAGTCCTCCCCTAGGAACAGAAACCACTAAGATTCTACAGCAAACGCATCTACACTGCAAGAGCACACTGAACCACCTGCAACAGTGAAACACGGTTTTCTAGAGTGGCTTTGAAAACACACCTTTCGACAGCTGTCTCCCTGTAGCCAAAAGGAAACTGAGCAGGAAAAGAAGAGTCCAGCCTGAAACACGCCCGTGCTACTAGCCCAGGTTTTTCACGGTGAATGCAGAATCCATCCTGTTCTTGAGGTAACAAATGACCAGTGGGTCTCCCCTTGCTCCACCCCTTCTCCTTAAAAGAGAGAAAAAGAAAGAGAAAACAAGCAGAAGAAACCCAGGCGTACCTTTCCACACACAGAGCAGAAATTGGAACAGCAGCTGTCTCCTTCCTGAGACATGGTGGGGAGCATCCCAGAGGAAGCCCAGGTTCTTTGCTTCTCTCCACAGGGACTTCAAGCACTCCTGGCAAGAGCTGGTTTTGTTCCTTCTTCAGCTGCTTCCATCACCAAAATCTCCTTTTGAAAAGGAACCCTAAAGAAAGAATCAGCAAATGAAAAATAATGAGCAAGAACCACTTTCCCAGCTTTCTTCTGACACGCAATTTAGACTCTCGACTAGGGCAAGGTCTTAAAATCAGCTGCTTACAAGAGCTGTCCCCACATATATCCAGCTTCTGCACAGCTGCCATTATTTCGGACAGTGAGTGTAATCACAGAACCATAGGACGGCCCGGGTTGGAGGGGACCTCAAGGATCATGAAGATCAATCACCTCCCTGTCCCTGCTGGCCATCCCCTCTTCTGATGCAGCCCAGGGTACCATTTGCTCTCTGAGCTGCAAGAGCACGCTGATGGCTCACGTTCTCTTCTTCATCCACCAGGACCCCCAGGTCCTTCTCTGCGGGGCTTCTCTTAAGGACCGCTCCTCCCAGTCTGTAGGAATGCCTGGGATTCCTCCAGCCCAAGTGCAAAACCTTGCACTTTGCTGTGTTGAACCTCATTAGATTCACCTAGGCCAACCTCTCGGGCGAGGTCCCTCTGAATGGCATCCCTTCCTTCTGCTGTGTCAGACGCACCCTCAGCAAACAGCAGAGGGTGCACTCGATTGCATCATTGGTGTCCCTGATAACGATGTAAAAAAGCACTGGTCCCAAGACAGACTCCTGGATGACACCACTTGGTATCGGCCTCCACCTGGACACAGAACCATGAATCACCACCCTCTGTCTGTGGCCTTTCAACCAATACCTTCTCCACCAGGTGGTCCACCTGTCAAATCCACGTCCCTCCAATTTAGAGAGAAGGATGTGGTGGAGGGCCATGTCAAAGATCTTGCTCAAGTCCAGGTCAATGACATCTGTTTCCTTCCTTTTGTCCACAAATGCCGCCACTCCATCACAGAAGGCCGCCAGACTGGTTAGGCATGGCCTTCCCCTGGGAAAGCCATGCTGGCTCTATTTGATCACATGCTCATTCCTGATGTGATCAAGCATGTCTTTCAGGTGGATCTGTTCCTCACCATCTTCATAGCAGTTATACATTTGAATCAAATCATTGGTGTTGCTCTCACGAAGAAAACTTCTTTGTCTTCCACTCCTGCTGCAGCTGCAATGGCTGCACCAGCATGACGCACGTGTTGGACAAACCTCCAGCTCTGGCCTAGCCATGCACAGCAGCAGTCCGTCCCCCTCCCAGCTCACTCACCACTGTGCTGCTGTGCCACAAACTCGGTGCAGCAGCGAGAGCAGGCAGCATCCATCACCCTCCTCCAACTCTCACTGCCAGCTGGGATGAGGACTGACACAGCGTGCCCACCCCAGCCAGGCTTTTCTGCTGAGACACCTCCCAGCAACCACCCAGCACCAAACCCAGCTCACCTCTTAGTTCTGCTCAGCCTAAGCTGCGCCCAGCTCACGTGCACACCGCAGCAGTGCTTCTGACAGGCTCTCACAGGGTGGTCTTTAGCAAGGGGGTCCAAAGCTCTGTCTCCACGTGCAGCACGCTCAGGAGAGCAACAGCTCTGCTCACCAGCTGTGGGACAAATGATCCCACACCAGCAATGACTGCAACCTTAAGCAAAGGGAGAGGCCGCCTCCTAGATCCAAATTTTAAGAAACCAACACCCAAGAGGTGTCACCTGAAGTCAAATATCAGAGAAATTAAGATGACTCTTCTGCATCCAGCTTGGATCACTCCCTCACTCAGGCACACCACGATCAGATCAAGGACATGCTGCCTCTGGGCTGCCTTCAGCTTAGAGACCATAAGGGTTTGGGCTTCCAAACACTCAGCAAGCGTTTGGATGAGCCAGCTTCCTGCTGTGGAGCCCCCTGCATCACTGCTGCCCGACACAAAAGCTGCCTCCTTGGTTCCCAGCCTTACCTTCTCATGCCGTTCATCCTGCTCTGCAGCTCCTGCTCTGAATAGTCTTCTTATGTTCCCACGGGGCAGGTAGAAAATGAAGACACGGCCCCTGCCACCAAGGTCAGCTCTGCAGCACACATGACCTCAGGAGCACTTGGCTACTCATGCAAACTGCGTAGTGCAAGGAAGATTGTTGCCTGTTGCACTTCTTCTTCTCCTGGCTCAGAAAGTAGCTTTCCTACCTAGTAAATGGGAAAAGAATAGTAATAACTAAAAAAAAGAAAACAAAAGCCTGACACAAAGCAGACGTGATTGTTACTGTGGAATTCAGGAGGGCAAGGGATTTGCCCTCTATATGAAGAAGCTGACTGCTAAGGACTAAGAACAGCCATGATCACATGGAGAACTTGCAGGTCAAATTAATGACTGAACCAATCGTGGGCTTCTGGAGGTGAGGGTCTGCTCCAGGCCGCCCGGTGAAGGGAGCCTGTTGATGGGCCCTGCTTACTGCAGCTACCAGAAGCACCGCGCTCACTGACTCTTAACTTGATGGGGGATTCCAGTCAGGCTGGGAAATCAGCATGGCTGGCTGCAAGCTGTCTGAGAGACTGCTGGAGTGCACAGAGATGAACTGTGTGGCCCAAGCATTAAGCACACCAAGCAGAAGGGAAGCATTACTGGACACGGTGCACAGCAGGGCTTAAGTCTGGAGGTGGTCAGGCCTGTAGTGACCATGCCCTCCTAGAGTTCCTCATCTCGAGGAATGCGGGCCTGGCCAAAAGCAAAGTCAGGACCCTGAGCTTCAGGAGAGCCAGCCGCAGGCTGTTCCAAGAATTCTTGGACGAGAGCCACTGGAAAACCGTTCTGAGGGGCAAAGGAATGGAAAAGAGATGGGAACTTGCTCAGAAAAACTTGCTCAGAGCTGCCTACAGCTACCACAAACATCCCTGTGTGTGCACCTGTGTGCAACCCAACTCCTCAGCACACCCCTGTGCAAGCACACATTGGTGCCACCGCATCCACGCACTATCCATGTGCTCACACACACTCACGCAACCACATCCCTTAGTGCAGCCCTGTGCGCACACACACAGACACACGCGCAACCCCTTCCTTTCACTCCCAAAGTGCACACACACACCGGTACCACAATGTCTTTGCACAGCTCCAACCTTTACACACCCCTGTGCACGCACATATATGTGCGTGCTTGTCCTTGCTCACATACCCACTGACATGCACAGACCTGAGCAACCCCACTGGTTTGTACACTCATGAACACAAACGTGTGCAACAGCATCTGTGCACAAATACACACACACTGGTGGAACCCCACTGCTTTGCACAATCCTGTGCACACTCACGTGTGTCATGCACTGATTTCCCAGCCAGTCCTCGTGGGGTCTCTTACTTAGGATGGGAGTGCAGGGGAGCAGCCAGAAGCTGTTTGCATTCCCTGCTGTCTGCTGGGCAGGTTTGTTGGCGATGCTCGGGTTGCTTTGCTTTCCCTTGGGAGGTGGGAAGGAGCTTTGGGTTGGAGGCACATCCCGTGCCAGAGCTTCCCGATGGGATCAGCAGGTCTGTCAGAGAAGTGGGTGAGGTTGCACGCCAAGCTGCAGCAGAGGAAGGGGAGGAGGTCCCAGCACAGCTCTGCACCACGCTCTGCCACGCCGGGCAGCTTGTTCCTGGCTCAGCAGTGCCATCAGACAAGAAGCAGGGAAGGAAATCAAGGATGGGGGGTACCATCAAACGCAGTCGGTGCGTGCCTGTGCAGACTCACAGACTCAGAGCTTGCGGGTTGTTTCTGCTTTTGTAGCATTCGTGTGCTGTAGTTGGGCAAAAGGTCCTGCTGCTTGAATCTTCTTCTGCAAGAGCCGCCTACCAGTAAATGGCTGCGGGGATGGAGGATGTGACAGAAAGCATTTGTCTCCACAACAGCGTAGTTACACTTGGTCTAGAGAGTGAGAGAGGCAGGCAGCACTGCCTGATGTTGGTCAGGGTGAGCTCCTCCTGCCGCAGCGCCATGATGGCAGGGCTGGAGATGATCTGCAGGGCTGGCTCAGAGGTGGGAGCCGGGAATGGAAACGACGAGAGGACAGAGGTGTTAGAGCATCCAAAAAGCAATAAAGAAAAAGCACTGAAAAGCATCACAAAGCCGCAGCCAGGAGGCTTGGAGTTTTCATGAGCAGTTCCAGGATGCTAGGATAAAAAATGGTAGCAGAGCTCTCGCTGCAGGCATCCCAAAGTCAGGCAAAATGGGAACACACCCAGAGCTCGGCTGCACGCACCCCACAGCCAGAGCACTGCAAGCTGAGCTGCCTTGCTGTTTCTTGCATTCATCCCAGTCCCTGTGAATGAAGAATCGGAATGCAGCCAAAGTGTTGATTGAGCACGAGCGTGCCTTTATTCAATGGGACAAAGGAGGGCGTGAGAGGTCCAGGCTTTAAGATGGGACCAATCCTCTGTTGTTAAGGAGAGAGTAACTCAGAGCTCGTGCTGTTGCTTGGAGCCTGGCACTGGTGGCCTGATTCTACACCCCCCTCCAAGAGGCTCGGCTTCTCCTCGGTGTTGCTGACCTGAGCCTGCATGGTGGTGCTGCTGTCGGGGCACTCGGGCTGTGCTTGGGCTGGGCTGTCCTGGGACCCCTGCACTGGGTCCCAATCCACGCTGGTGCCTGTGGTGTCTGGCAGGCTCAGGTCAGCAGCTTCCGGAGGGATGGGATGAACGAGGGCTTCAACGACGATGATGTTCTTGTCTGCATTGATGGTGCCATATGGAAGGCTCTCCACTGAAATGCAGCACCCTGTGCTTCCTAACAGCTCTTCATTGATGGAAGCACAGGATGCGCTGTCGTAGCATGCCCTGCGTCTTCGGGACACACGAGGGCTCGGGTCACCTAGGAAGGAGTAGATGGACAGCGGTTAGTGTCAAACGTTCACAAGATGAATCATGAAAGAGGTTCTTGACATCTGGCTACGTAGTGGTGGTGGGCAGAAGCAAATAGGCTTCTAGCAACAGTGTCACTGTCTTGACAGTGATCCTCGTGCAGGTCCAGCTCTTGTGTTGACAAGAGACTCATTTGGGAAAGACAGGGGTGAACCAAAGATGTCAGGCACAGGCTCGAGCGCCAGAAGGAGGTACAAGCCCACTGAAAGCATGAATCCTACCTGTGCTGCTGACAAGCAGTGCTTTGAAAGCTGGATTTGCACCCTTACCTGCCAGGACCACGACTTGTGCTTCTGAGGGATCCCTGGCACTGAGCTGCAGTTGGCGTTTGGCTGCAGGGGATGGTTTGCCCAGACAGAAACAGGAACGCCAACTGCCAGCTGGTGACTCCGTCCTCTTGCTGTGAGAACTTGGTCTGGAGAGAGAAAGCAGAGCGTGCTGTCAGTCGTGGTGCAGGGTGAGGGAAGAGCTGCTCCGAGCCCTTGCCGACAGTTGCCCGTTCCTGGCAAACCCACCCGACCAATGATGATAGCGGCTGGAAAGGGAAGTCCTCTTTACCTTTCCGATGGAGAATCAATGACCGTGTGGAAGTTCCTCATTACAGCTGTGGGGCCTTCCTCCACCTCGGTGTTGCTGCTCTGTGTCGCAGCAGGAGAGCTGCTCTGGCCTCTCCTCTCAGCCTGTGCCTCCTGCAGCGTGAGCAGCTTTGTGGATGGAGGAGACACCCACACAGACTTGGGCCCGTCCAGAGAGCTGTGCCCTGCAAGGGGAAACCACAGGTAAGAGGGAGGATCAGAAGGCAGCCGCACAGCCATCCCAGTTCTGCATTTCTCTCAGACTTGCTTATCAGAGCCACTGGAAGAAGAGGAGCTCAAAAGAACCGTGTGCTCAGAGCTATGCTCGTGGCAAAGGACACAGCCACAATTAAGAGCAGCTCACTGTATTGAAACAGGCAAACAAAAAACCTAGAAAAACTAGGGGGCAGGGACCTCGGAAAGCTTTGCTGCCACACTTCAATCAAGCTTCACCTGCTTGCAAAACATCTGAACGGCAGTGACGGTTTTCTCCATGGAAGCTTTGGGTTTGGACACTCTCAGGACCCAGGAACGGGGCACCATATTCTAATCTAAACCCCGAAGCCTGCTGTCTCCTCGACAGAAAAAGCATTTTCAAAGGTCTTGGAGAAGGCCTGGCTTGGATCAAGGTGTCAGATCAAGATCAAGCTAATGGAGGAAGACGCTCACCTGCCCTCTCTCCCACGGCTGGCGTGGATTTGGAGGGGAAGAGGACGTCTGTGTGGCTGATGAGGAACTCCACAACATCTGACTGCGTCTGCAGCTCCTTGCACGCAGCTTCTCCGCTGGCGCAGGCGGACTGGCTCTGCTGGGATCTGAAGAAAAGGCAGATCTTACAAGTCATTTCCCCAGGATCATTTCCCCCAGTCTGAATTTCTGTAGCCAAAACCTGACAAGTTGGGCTCTGGAGACTTCCGCAGTGGGCAATCAGCGATGCCACTGACAAAATTCTCCTGGATGATCAGGGACACAGCAGTCCCAGCTAAACAAGTGAGTAGAAACTGTCACCTGGAAATTGTGCCCCTGGGGTTGGGCCAGAGCAGAAGTAAGCATCGTGTTGAAACGGAAGTTTACCTTAAGAGGTTTGGAGCCCACACTATCGCCAAGTTCTGAGCATGCATGTTGGTGATGGAGCAGTTCCCGGCCAGAGACGCCAAGTGTCTCATAAGGTATTCCAGCGTCCTGGAAAACAAGAGGGGCAGATGTTCAGCACCAAAAAGCAAGCCGTGCTGCAGCGCACAAAACAAACCTCACTTCATGCCGGTTGTTGTCATTGCTACCGTCCCTGAATATGAAGTAGGTAAAACATTCCCAATGCCACCACACTGCAGCACCAAGCCCCAGCACAGCACAGCCGCAGCCATCGGCTGCACCAACCGTGCCCCCGTACCAAGGAACTGACCCAATCAACCGACCCGACGCAGCCTTCAGCCGCTTCAGCGTGCACAGGCATGATGCTGCCAGCGTGAGGCAACACCTGGAATCGCATCATGGCCCTCTGAAAGGCAGCAGGGCTGAACTCAGCAGACCGAGCGCAGCACTGACCTGTAGTGAGGAGCGGGCAGCTGCTGGATGGCATCCTGCATGCTGAGCAGCCGCTCCTCCTCCGTCGCAGCGCAAACAGCGTCCTGGAAAAAGGCAGGAAGGGATTCAGACACCAGGCGGGAATAGCAAAGGAAAGGGAATTCTTCCAAGCGTCGTGAATAGCTTAAATAAGCACCTCCTGGCACCACCAAAAGTGGCATCAGCCTGAGGCAGGATGTGGCAAAGACATGCCTCATGGGGCTAACAGAAATAAGACCTCGGAGCTGGGGCACTGCTGCAACCATCAGCCAGGACGCCCAGGGGAGAGGTGAGTGTCATTTCCAAGACATTGCCCTGAGCTTACCGAGAACTTGGCATACAGCTGCTCGGTCAGCAGAGGGTTCGGGAGCTCCCTGAAGTACATCTTGCAGAGGGAGCTCACGCTGTGAATGTCTCGGACGCTGAGCTCGGGAACCTGCTCCAACTCAAACTCATGGCTGCAGAGAAGGACACAGGATTGGGCAGAGGGCTTTGAGAAAGAGGAAAGCAAGTCCAAAGCCACACAGAATACAGTCAAGAAAAGGAAGGGGTTCCTCTGAACGCCCGCAGCATGGCACGTGCCCCTGCTGACAGCTGTGTCAGTCGCAGCACTCTTACCGTAGGCGCTGGATCCTGGACGCCATGCCGGACAGGCGGTAGATCCCCTGCACCACGCCATGCTGCTCAATGAACTCGGCGCAGCTCTGCAGGACCTGGGGGACTACAGAACAAGAGCCAGCGGTTAGCTCAGCTTCTTACTCAAGTCCTGCTTCAGGCCCTGCTCTTCTCACATCCCACCCAGTAAGCCCAGCCGGGCCACCGCTTGCTTCCTCCTTAGAGGAGAAAGCTGGCAGAGACAGCTGTGAGGAAACTGCACAGAGACGTGTTCTTGGCTTTCCAGAAATGCCACCACCAATCAACAGCCTGGAGAAAGTAATTCTGGCAAAACCACAGACACTGCAAGTCCCATCACAGCTCCCTGGGGAATGGAGGAATGCAATCTCAAGTCCAGAAGAGCTAGGAAAAGGATGCAGGATGCTCTGTTTGGCCAGAAGGCTTCCTATGTTTTCAGACTGAAACAATTGTTGGATATGATCTCCCTTTTATCTTTAGATGCCCAGCGGAGGGAGATCTCAGCAATGGGCTGTTCCTTACCATCACGGCCAGAGCGGAGAAGGTGCTCCCCCAGGTCACACCCAAACACCCCTTCCTTCGCTGGCTCCGGCTGCTCCGATCTCCTGGGGCGAGCCTTCACCACCGAACGAAGGAAGGTGCTGAGCTTGCCCCGTTTCCTCGGCACTGCAAAGAAACAAAACAAAGAAACCAGTTCATTTCAGGCTTGGCTCGGTTGGACGAGGCTGAGCGTAACGCCTTCGACCGAGCACGGAACATCGGGAAGAACATTCCCAACAAGGACACGCAAGAACGGATTTTCCCCGTCCCTGCACGTGCCCAAGGCCAGGTCAGAAGGGGCCCCGGACAGCCTGCTCTCGACTCCTGCTAAATGCGTCGGCTGCCGACCCAGACTGAGGCAGAGGCCATGGAGCCTGAGGATGATCCTTTAGGCCCCTGCCAATCCCAAGCCATTCCAGGAGGATTCTGTGACTTCCCCAAGCCCAACAATAAACACAGTGGGATTGGGACAGATCTCTGCGTGTTCCCATGGACCTTAATGCAGTCCTGTTGCTAATCTTGCTCAACGCTAGCATTAACGAACCCCCTGAAAGCCACGCTCTGACCCCATTTTACTAACCCGCATTGTCAAATGTAACATGTGTACCTGGCTTTGGCAATGAATTGATGAGGGACTCGGGAACTTTTCCACTGATGAGCTCCACGCACTCACCAGGGAAAAACCCAACCTGTAACAAGAACAAAAAGAGAGGAGGGCATTAGCCTGAGCCCAGAGCCCAAGGGAATGTCCCCTGACAGCGACACAGGGCAACCGTTTGCATCCGGAAGCCATCCTGTGCAGGCAGAGCAGCTCCAAGCTGATATTCCTGACTCTACTGAAGTTGGGCTCTCTAGTCGAAAGCATGTGCCTACCTGAAAGCCACGCTTGCCTCTCCACCGGGGGCTCAGCTCCTTTGGTGGCATATCAATAATGCACACCAAGTCTCCCACCTGCAAGAGATTGAAACGTCAATCCCAGCTTCAGCACAGCTGGCAGGAAAGCACAGCTCAAATAACTGCCTTCTTCTGCGCCACAGAATATCCTAAAGCTAGACAGCAATTGCACCAATGCAGCCCCAAGGCATTTTCCCTTCTAAAACTGAACTTGGAGGTACAAGGGTCACACAACATACACAGTACAGCTGTGCAGTAGGAAACAGGTCTCAAAATCAGCAGGCTCTCTGCCAAAGGCTATGGAAGAGCTCCACTTTAACCACGGGCATCGGTTAGCAGGGCTTCCTGAACACATCTGCACACTTCACACACCCGTCTGCTGTTGCTCAGAGACCAGGCTCCCATACTGGGCAGGATCTGCTTGATTACAAGGTTCAAATGCCCAATCCAACCATACTGGAGAGATGGCTGAACTCCTCCTGACCCAGCGCAAGTCTAAGCTGGAACCGAACCTTCGAAGCTTCACCTCACGAGACATTCTGAAGGTGTCTGTGAATATTCCTGAGCCGTTCACACCCTAGACTACTCTCCCGTGCATGACAACAAGGAACGCCTGTAACTGCTTACCTCCAGGGAGACTTCATCCGGCCCCTGGGCGACGTAACGCTTAATAACATGGGCTGCCGCAATCGCTGGCACGTTGAAAGATGACTCCGCACGCACCAGCTGCGGCTTCCACATGTTATCAGCCTGCAAAACAGAGCACAGGCCGTGGTCAGGAGCTGAGGACAAACCAGGAGGATTTCAAGGTGAGGAGCACATCTGCAGAGAAAGCTGCAGGAAATGCGCTCCCTCCTGCTCAGGAGCACTTCAGAAGGAGCTGCACTTCTCATCACAGTTGTTTCTCTTCCTGGCATGCAGCAGGATCGCCAGGCCATGCAAAGATGCATCTCTCTCTACACAGACTCATCAGCAATGGCACTGGCGTGGACAGGTGGCCTGGCCCCCTTTGGCCCACTCTTTCCTGTAGGAGAGTACATCTGCAGCTCCCTCTGCTAGCTCAACACAGGGAACAAAGACAAGTCAGAGCTTCATACTGTACCTCCGTGCCCGCTACCTCGGGCTCACATCTGATCTCGCTGCATGCGTTGCCCATCCCAGCAGGTGTGACAAGCTGGAACAGAGCAGAAACACACTTCTGTTTTCTCTATTCACCCAGCACAGTATGGAGGGACTTCTTCAGAGCTACCCTTGCATACCCTGCGGCATAGGCAAGTGTTCGAGAAACTACCCCTTGCTTCAGTAAATTCAAACGTGACAGCCTCTGAGGCAGTGCTGTACCAAGTTGCTATCCCTCTGCCAGCAGATGGGGACTCTGGCACAGAGCAGCAGATGCATTCGCCCAGAGCGCTCTGACAGTGCGACAGCAGGGCATTAGACAGCACTCTTCTGAGGGCTGAGCTGGAGGGCAGTGAAGAAACCCACGGCATGCAAAACGACGTGGTGGGACAAAAGATGGCACGTACCTGGCAACGAGATCACCTCAGGCTATCTGCAGCAGTTCCTGGTCACTCTGCTCAGATCTTATGAGAGCAAAAGCTGCACCAAGGCAGTGGGCAGAGGGTGGGCAGAGGAGAGAGAAAGAGCAGGTCAGTGAGCAGGAATAAGACAGCCATGGAATAAAGCACACAGCACAACTGTCCCATCCACTTGCTGCAAGACATGCTGAGTCTCAGGCTATGTGATGCCTGTCCGCCCAGCAGCTTTACTCTGCTTCCACAACTGAGCAAAGAAGACGGCTGAAGAAGCATGGGACGGGTGGTACTTTTATGAATACCCCCTTTGGGACGTGTCTACCGGGGGAAAATGACGTCTGATGCGCAAGAGTAAGCAATACGGTGCTGGGAGCTCCGACAGCCAGCACTTCTCAACACCTCACTGCCCACCCGTCCATCCCACGCCGGCTCAGCTTACCTACAGGATGCTGCGCACGATGGTACTCAAACAAAGGCACTAAAGGCACAAGAACAACAAGCCAAACAACCACTCCGAACTCCTACACGCCCACAAAGGAACATAGAACACACCACTCCTCTCCACATGCCAGCTGCTTATGACATCACCAACAGCCACCAGCCTGGTCCACCATGACCCCCCACAAGGGGGGGAGGCAAGACCCCCTGGTCACATGTGATTCCAACACGGCACCACAACATTCCAGAACTCAGGGTGGGGTTGGAATTACGTCCTGGTGTGGCAGCGCAATGGGAGGTGTTTGGGCACAGCTGAAGAGCTGACAGACACCGGAGGTTTCCAAAGGAGGGTGCCAGGTTAACTCTCAGCATTCTTTTGCAGGGCTCTTTGGGATGCTTCAAACCCATTTCACTGCCTAGGTCATTTCTAGCAAGTCCAGCTGACAAATGCTCACTTTGTCTGGGTAACGCCTCTATGCATCATGAATGAAAAAGAAAATAAAATGGGCACGCGACCCTGTGAAACTTACCTCTCTGCTCTTGTTGTCAGCCAGACACCCAAGATGAGCATTGCGTGTCCCTGCTCCTGAATCAGATGCACCCAAGCCTGTGCTCCACTCTGACCCACCTCATGGTTTACATTATAGCACACATTGTGGCACATACATTTTTTTTCCCACAGGCCCCTCGCCTCTCTTGTTAGTGTCAGATCCACTCAGGTTAAAATACATGGATCAGAACAGCCATTCAGTTCTGCTGAGGCAGGATCCCACCGCTGGGATGTCCCCCAGTCCCATTCCCTGCTTCTCCTGGCACGGGTGGGGAAAGGAACAGCAAGTGATATCACCTACCCAGACTTCTGCTGGGCCTTCCATTCGGTCGCCCATCCCAGGGAGAAGCAGGGGAGCTCCCGTGGCACAAAGCTCGCAGCTGCAGAAATCAAGGCTGCCTCTAAGATGGTGCTTTCAAACAGCACGAGTAACTGGATGTAGGACTTGAAACACAAGGGTAACATGAAAAAGCCACCAGTCCCCACGGATGGGGCTGTTCGCAGAGACAACAGCTGCGTGCTTTCCAGCAGTGTGATGCTCACCCAACAAAGCGCTCAGCCAGCAGATGCCTCCAGCGTCTGAGCACCCATTTGGAGATGGTTTTCTTAACATCCAAGCTGAATCTCCCCTCATACAACCTGAGGTTGTTCCTTCCACTCCTGTCACTACTTACATGGGAGAAGAGCAGGACAACCCTCACCTCCACATAACCTCTCTTCAGGTAATCGTACAGAATGATAAGGTCCTCCCTGAGCCTCCTCTCTTCCAGACTAAATCATCCCAGTTCCATAAGAAGCTCCCCATAAGACTTGTGCTCTAGACACCTCACAGCTTCACTGGTCTCTTCTTTGCATGAAAAAAAAAACAACAAAAATACATACATAGATTCCTGACCAAAAAAGGTGGGAGTTAATAACCACCAAAGAGGTTCCTGTTCCCTGGCCTAATCCTGGCACTCCAACTCCTGGGTGATGCCCACAGGCTTCAAGTCAGGTCTCAAATCCATTGGACTCCCGTCAGAGAACTCCATCAAAAAGGATGTTACACATGTGACACTTACATTCATTTTGCGCCAGAAACAGCACTGCCAGCAGGAGCGGAGAGGTGACTGTCCCCCTGTACTCGGCACTGGTGATGCTGCAACTCAAGTTCTGTTTCCAGTTTTGGACCCCTCAGTGCAAGAAAGACACTGAGGCTTTGGAACGTGTTCAAAGAAGGGCAACAAAGCTGGTGAGGGCTCTGGAGCACAATGGGGCCATATGAGGAGAGGCTGCAGGAGCTGGGAATGCTCAGCCTGGAGAAGAGATGGCTCAGGGGAGACCTTCTTGCTCAATATAACTTCCTGAAGGGAGGTTGTAGTGAGCTGGGGGACGGCCTGTCCTCTTGTGTCATTATTGACAGAACTAGAGGGAATGGTTTCAAGCTGCAGCAGAGGAGATTCAGGCTGGACATTAGGAAATATTACTTCTCAGAAAGGGTGGCCAAGCACTGGAATGGACTGCCCAGGGAGCTGGTGGAGTCACCGACGCTGGGGGTGTTCAAGGAACGACTGAATGTTGTGTTGAGGGACGTGGTTTAGTGAAAGCCATTAGTAGTAGGAGAACTGTGCTAACACTCATGATTCAAATTACGCAGAAGTTCTCGGTGAGAACTGTACCTAACATTTCTCCTTCTTCAAGCAAACAGGCCCAACACGTGGTCGTAAAAATGCTTTCATCAGAAAGAAGCAGAGATGGCATGGCAGGACAGATGTACTCAGTGTGCATGTTTGAAGCCATTCGAGATCCTAGTCATTCTTGCTGTAGGACCCCTGACTTCTGTTAAAAGCTGAACGGAATACCCATTTTCCATCAGCTACCACCATCCCAAACAGCCAGCCTTCTTGCAGCCACCTGGCCCAAACATCCCTTTGGCTCTACACTTGATTCCTGCAAGAGAGATGGGAGCTCGGCACGCACACCATCCTTCCAACACCCCAGCCCAGCAGCAAGGGATCACAGCACTGGCACAGCTGAAACAAAAAGGGTGCGCGAGTTTCCTGGTAGCACTCAGTGTGAACAAATCTACCACTGAGCAACACCGTGAGCCCCCACTCACCTCAGCACAGGTCAACCTGTAACCCCAGCCTTCCCCTATCCACGTGCACACGCACACCTGTGTGCCACCCTGCCTGCTTTGCACACCCTCATGCACGCACCGCATCTTCTGCCCTCCTTTGCATTCACAGACGTGTGCAAACCATCCCTGGGAACACGGACGTGCCTACACCTACCACAAACATCCCTTTGTCTGCACCTGTGTGCAGCCCAACTCCTCAGCACACGCACTCGTTTGTGCCACCCTGTCCACGCACTCACCACGTGCCCTCCAGCATCACTGCTGCCTCGCTACAAGAAAGTCATTGAGGCACTGGAACTTGTCCATGGAAGTCTGTTTCTCCAGCAGCTCCCATTCATCATCAGCTCCCATTCTGAACTCCACTGTGCAAAACAGCAAAACTTCTCCTGCAAATGGCTGCAGTCACCAAAGCTCAGCCCACTGTCCAGGTACTAGCCTTCTCCCTTCTGTTTTCCACATTAGCCCATCTTTTTGCTCCCCAAAATGGAACTGCACTTCAACAGCCAAAACACAAACTAATACATCACTTTGCACTGCTCCTTCCCGCACCCCCAAGTAAATGGTTACCTGACATCCCCTACAGCACAGCACCTGCTCAGAAGTAACATTCAAACTCTATTCTTTCCTACTTCTTAATAGAGGACGGGAAAAACTCACTTCTGCATGGCGGTAAGGACAGTCTGTCCCCATCACATCCCTCTGTCTGCTAAAGGTGCAACTGGATCTCTTGCGGCCTGCTGGCTGCTGCTCACAAACGCAGGGAACTGCACCACACTGATTCTAAAGAGAGAAAGGAAGAAACGGGGGTGGGAAGGGGCACCCATGGTTTGCAGAGATGCTCCAGATTGTGCCGGAGATGGAATATCAGAGTGCTGGGACATTGTTTATCACTAAGGAAAACACTTGGAAGCATATTCAGTCTGCATAAGCTGTAATTCCTGGGCACAGTTAGCTTGCCTATGGCTCAGCTGGAGGAGGCGGGTGCTCTCAGACACCTGCTCAGGGGGTTCAGCTGAGACACTTGCACAATGCTGGGATCATTCTGATGGAAGCTATGTCTTCAGACACCGTGGTTCAATCCATCCAGAATTATCATGCAGAGCCTTAGCTCTTGAACAGCACTTCTTCCCCACCCTTCACTACTCCAAGCAGCTCCAACAAACTTCTCAGAAGAAACACAGGGCAGCAGAGACCTGGCAGACCATAACCAAGTGCAGCCTGCACTTGGGAGGGCAGTGCCCACTCCTTGCTTCCGCCCTGCTCCAGCAGGTTAAGGAGTCTGAGCCTCACTGTCCTTTTACAGCTGAAGACTTTCAGCACCTCATGCCAACATTTCTCACTAAGATACACCCAAGGCATTGAATTCTCTTCTCACTACCTCCTCCCAGTCCTCCCCTAGGAACAGAAACCACTAAGATTCTACAGCAAACGCATCTACACTGCAAGAGCACACTGAACCACCTGCAACAGTGAAACACGGTTTTCTAGAGTGGCTTTGAAAACACACCTTTCGACAGCTGTCTCCCTGTAGCCAAAAGGAAACTGAGCAGGAAAAGAAGAGTCCAGCCTGAAACACGCCCGTGCTACTAGCCCAGGTTTTTCACGGTGAATGCAGAATCCATCCTGTTCTTGAGGTAACAAATGACCAGTGGGTCTCCCCTTGCTCCACCCCTTCTCCTTAAAAGAGAGAAAAAGAAAGAGAAAACAAGCAGAAGAAACCCAGGCGTACCTTTCCACACACAGAGCAGAAATTGGAACAGCAGCTGTCTCCTTCCTGAGACATGGTGGGGAGCATCCCAGAGGAAGCCCAGGTTCTTTGCTTCTCTCCACAGGGACTTCAAGCACTCCTGGCAAGAGCTGGTTTTGTTCCTTCTTCAGCTGCTTCCATCACCAAAATCTCCTTTTGAAAAGGAACCCTAAAGAAAGAATCAGCAAATGAAAAATAATGAGCAAGAACCACTTTCCCAGCTTTCTTCTGACACGCAATTTAGACTCTCGACTAGGGCAAGGTCTTAAAATCAGCTGCTTACAAGAGCTGTCCCCACATATATCCAGCTTCTGCACAGCTGCCATTATTTCGGACAGTGAGTGTAATCACAGAACCATAGGACGGCCCGGGTTGGAGGGGACCTCAAGGATCATGAAGATCAATCACCTCCCTGTCCCTGCTGGCCATCCCCTCTTCTGATGCAGCCCAGGGTACCATTTGCTCTCTGAGCTGCAAGAGCACGCTGATGGCTCACGTTCTCTTCTTCATCCACCAGGACCCCCAGGTCCTTCTCTGCGGGGCTTCTCTTAAGGACCGCTCCTCCCAGTCTGTAGGAATGCCTGGGATTCCTCCAGCCCAAGTGCAAAACCTTGCACTTTGCTGTGTTGAACCTCATTAGATTCACCTAGGCCAACCTCTCGGGCGAGGTCCCTCTGAATGGCATCCCTTCCTTCTGCTGTGTCAGACGCACCCTCAGCAAACAGCAGAGGGTGCACTCGATTGCATCATTGGTGTCCCTGATAACGATGTAAAAAAGCACTGGTCCCAAGACAGACTCCTGGATGACACCACTTGGTATCGGCCTCCACCTGGACACAGAACCATGAATCACCACCCTCTGTCTGTGGCCTTTCAACCAATACCTTCTCCACCAGGTGGTCCACCTGTCAAATCCACGTCCCTCCAATTTAGAGAGAAGGATGTGGTGGAGGGCCATGTCAAAGATCTTGCTCAAGTCCAGGTCAATGACATCTGTTTCCTTCCTTTTGTCCACAAATGCCGCCACTCCATCACAGAAGGCCGCCAGACTGGTTAGGCATGGCCTTCCCCTGGGAAAGCCATGCTGGCTCTATTTGATCACATGCTCATTCCTGATGTGATCAAGCATGTCTTTCAGGTGGATCTGTTCCTCACCATCTTCATAGCAGTTATACATTTGAATCAAATCATTGGTGTTGCTCTCACGAAGAAAACCTCTTTGTCTTCTACTCCTGCTGCAGCTGCAATGGCTGCACCAGCATGACGCACGTGTTGGACAAACCTCCAGCTCTGGCCTAGCCATGCACAGCAGCAGTCCGTCCCCCTCCCAGCTCACTCACCACTGTGCTGCTGTGCCACAAACTCGGTGCAGCAGCGAGAGCAGGCAGCACCCATCACCCTCCTCCAACTCTCACTGCCAGCTGGGATGAGGACTGACACAGCGTGCCCACCCCAGCCCGGCTTTTCTGCTGAGACACCTCCCAGCAACCACCCAGCACCAAACCCAGCTCACCTCTTAGTTCTGCTCAGCCTAAGCTGCGCCCAGCTCACGTGCACACCGCAGCAGTGCTTCTGACAGGCTCTCACAGGGTGGTCTTTAGCAAGGGGGTCCAAAGCTCTGTCTCCACGTGCAGCACGCTCAGGAGAGCAACAGCTCTGCTCACCAGCTGTGGGACAAATGATCCCACACCAGCAATGACTGCAACCTTAAGCAAAGGGAGAGGCCGCCTCCTAGATCCAAATTTTAAGAAACCAACACCCAAGAGGTGTCATCTGACGTCAAATATCAGAGAAATTAAGATGACTCTTCTGCATCCAGCTTGGATCACTCCCTCACTCAGGCACACCACGATCAGATCAAGGACATGCTGCCTCTGGGCTGCCTTCAGCTTAGAGACCATAAGGGTTTGGGCTTCCAAACACTCAGCAAGCGTTTGGATGAGCCAGCTTCCTGCTGTGGAGCCCCCTGCATCACTGCTGCCCGACACAAAAGCTGCCTCCTTGGTTCCCAGCCTTACCTTCTCATGCCGTTCATCCTGCTCTGCAGCTCCTGCTCTGAATAGTCTTCTTATGTTCCCACGGGGCAGGTAGAAAATGAAGACACGGCCCCTGCCACCAAGGTCAGCTCTGCAGCACACATGACCTCAGGAGCACTTGGCTACTCATGCAAACTGCGTAGTGCAAGGAAGATTGTTGCCTGTTGCACTTCTTCTTCTCCTGGCTCAGAAAGTAGCTTTCCTACCTAGTAAATGGGAAAAGAATAGTAATAACTAAAAAAAAGAAAACAAAAGCCTGACACAAAGCAGACGTGATTGTTACTGTGGAATTCAGGAGGGCAAGGGATTTGCCCTCTATATGAAGAAGCTGACTGCTAAGGACTAAGAACAGCCATGATCACATGGAGAACTTGCAGGTCAAATTAATGACTGAACCAATCGTGGGCTTCTGGAGGTGAGGGTCTGCTCCAGGCCGCCCGGTGAAGGGAGCCTGTTGATGGGCCCTGCTTACTGCAGCTACCAGAAGCACCGCGCTCACTGACTCTTAACTTGATGGGGGATTCCAGTCAGGCTGGGAAATCAGCATGGCTGGCTGCAAGCTGTCTGAGAGACTGCTGGAGTGCACAGAGATGAACTGTGTGGCCCAAGCATTAAGCACACCAAGCAGAAGGGAAGCATTACTGGACACGGTGCACAGCAGGGCTTAAGTCTGGAGGTGGTCAGGCCTGTAGTGACCATGCCCTCCTAGAGTTCCTCATCTCGAGGAATGCGGGCCTGGCCAAAAGCAAAGTCAGGACCCTGAGCTTCAGGAGAGCCAGCCGCAGGCTGTTCCAAGAATTCTTGGACGAGAGCCACTGGAAAACCGTTCTGAGGGGCAAAGGAATGGAAAAGAGATGGGAACTTGCTCAGAAAAACTTGCTCAGAGCTGCCTACAGCTACCACAAACATCCCTGTGTGTGCACCTGTGTGCAACCCAACTCCTCAGCACACCCCTGTGCAAGCACACATTGGTGCCACCGCATCCACGCACTATCCATGTGCTCACACACACTCACGCAACCACATCCCTTAGTGCAGCCCTGTGCGCACACACACAGACACACGCGCAACCCCTTCCTTTCACTCCCAAAGTGCACACACACACCGGTACCACAATGTCTTTGCACAGCTCCAACCTTTACACACCCCTGTGCACGCACATATATGTGCGTGCTTGTCCTTGCTCACATACCCACTGACATGCACAGACCTGAGCAACCCCACTGGTTTGTACACTCATGAACACAAACGTGTGCAACAGCATCTGTGCACAAATACACACACACTGGTGGAACCCCACTGCTTTGCACAATCCTGTGCACACTCACGTGTGTCATGCACTGATTTCCCAGCCAGTCCTCGTGGGGTCTCTTACTTAGGATGGGAGTGCAGGGGAGCAGCCAGAAGCTGTTTGCATTCCCTGCTGTCTGCTGGGCAGGTTTGTTGGCGATGCTCGGGTTGCTTTGCTTTCCCTTGGGAGGTGGGAAGGAGCTTTGGGTTGGAGGCACATCCCGTGCCAGAGCTTCCCGATGGGATCAGCAGGTCTGTCAGAGAAGTGGGTGAGGTTGCACGCCAAGCTGCAGCAGAGGAAGGGGAGGAGGTCCCAGCACAGCTCTGCACCACGCTCTGCCACGCCGGGCAGCTTGTTCCTGGCTCAGCAGTGCCATCAGACAAGAAGCAGGGAAGGAAATCAAGGATGGGGGGTACCATCAAACGCAGTCGGTGCGTGCCTGTGCAGACTCACAGACTCAGAGCTTGCGGGTTGTTTCTGCTTTTGTAGCATTCGTGTGCTGTAGTTGGGCAAAAGGTCCTGCTGCTTGAATCTTCTTCTGCAAGAGCCGCCTACCAGTAAATGGCTGCGGGGATGGAGGATGTGACAGAAAGCATTTGTCTCCACAACAGCGTAGTTACTCTTGGCCTAGAGAGTGAGAGAGGCAGGCAGCACTGCCTGATGTTGGTCAGGGTGAGCTCCTCCTGCCGCAGCGCCATGATGGCAGGGCTGGAGATGATCTGCAGGGCTGGCTCAGAGGTGGGAGCCGGGAATGGAAACAACGAGAGGACAGAGGTGTTAGAGCATCCAAAAAGCAATAAAGAAAAAGCACTGAAAAGCATCACAAAGCCGCAGCCAGGAGGCTTGGAGTTTTCATGAGCAGTTCCAGGATGCTAGGATAAAAAATGGTAGCAGAGCTCTCGCTGCAGGCATCCCAAAGTCAGGCAAAATGGGAACACACCCAGAGCTCGGCTGCACGCACCCCACAGCCAGAGCACTGCAAGCTGAGCTGCCTTGCTGTTTCTTGCATTCATCCCAGTCCCTGTGAATGAAGAATCGGAATGCAGCCAAAGTGTTGATTGAGCACGAGCGTGCCTTTATTCAATGGGACAAAGGAGGGCGTGAGAGGTCCAGGCTTTAAGATGGGACCAATCCTCTGTTGTTAAGGAGAGAGTAACTCAGAGCTCGTGCTGTTGCTTGGAGCCTGGCACTGGTGGCCTGATTCTACACCCCCCTCCAAGAGGCTCGGCTTCTCCTCGGTGTTGCTGACCTGAGCCTGCATGGTGGTGCTGCTGTCGGGGCACTCGGGCTGTGCTTGGGCTGGGCTGTCCTGGGACCCCTGCACTGGGTCCCAATCCACGCTGGTGCCTGTGGTGTCTGGCAGGCTCAGGTCAGCAGCTTCCGGAGGGATGGGATGAACGAGGGCTTCAACGACGATGATGTTCTTGTCTGCATTGATGGTGCCATATGGAAGGCTCTCCACTGAAATGCAGCACCCTGTGCTTCCTAACAGCTCTTCATTGATGGAAGCACAGGATGCGCTGTCGTAGCATGCCCTGCGTCTTCGGGACACACGAGGGCTCGGGTCACCTAGGAAGGAGTAGATGGACAGCGGTTAGTGTCAAACGTTCACAAGATGAATCATGAAAGAGGTTCTTGACATCTGGCTACGTAGTGGTGGTGGGCAGAAGCAAATAGGCTTCTAGCAACAGTGTCACTGTCTTGACAGTGATCCTCGTGCAGGTCCAGCTCTTGTGTTGACAAGAGACTCATTTGGGAAAGACAGGGGTGAACCAAAGATGTCAGGCACAGGCTCGAGCGCCAGAAGGAGGTACAAGCCCACTGAAAGCATGAATCCTACCTGTGCTGCTGACAAGCAGTGCTTTGAAAGCTGGATTTGCACCCTTACCTGCCAGGACCACGACTTGTGCTTCTGAGGGATCCCTGGCACTGAGCTGCAGTTGGCGTTTGGCTGCAGGGGATGGTTTGCCCAGACAGAAACAGGAACGCCAACTGCCAGCTGGTGACTCCGTCCTCTTGCTGTGAGAACTTGGTCTGGAGAGAGAAAGCAGAGCGTGCTGTCAGTCGTGGTGCAGGGTGAGGGAAGAGCTGCTCCGAGCCCTTGCCGACAGTTGCCCGTTCCTGGCAAACCCACCCGACCAATGATGATAGCGGCTGGAAAGGGAAGTCCTCTTTACCTTTCCGATGGAGAATCAATGACCGTGTGGAAGTTCCTCATTACAGCTGTGGGGCCTTCCTCCACCTCGGTGTTGCTGCTCTGTGTCGCAGCAGGAGAGCTGCTCTGGCCTCTCCTCTCAGCCTGTGCCTCCTGCAGCGTGAGCAGCTTTGTGGATGGAGGAGACACCCACACAGACTTGGGCCCGTCCAGAGAGCTGTGCCCTGCAAGGGGAAACCACAGGTAAGAGGGAGGATCAGAAGGCAGCCGCACAGCCATCCCAGTTCTGCATTTCTCTCAGACTTGCTTATCAGAGCCACTGGAAGAAGAGGAGCTCAAAAGAACCGTGTGCTCAGAGCTATGCTCGTGGCAAAGGACACAGCCACAATTAAGAGCAGCTCACTGTATCGAAACAGGCAAACAAAAAACCTAGAAAAACTAGGGGGCAGGGACCTCGGAAAGCTTTGCTGCCACACTTCAATCAAGCTTCACCTGCTTGCAAAACATCTGAACGGCAGTGACGGTTTTCTCCATGGAAGCTTTGGGTTTGGACACTCTCAGGACCCAGGAACGGGGCACCATATTCTAATCTAAAGCCAGAAGCCTGCTGTCTCCTCGACAGAAAAAGCATTTTCAAAGGTCTTGGAGAAGGCCTGGCTTGGATCAAGGTGTCAGATCAAGATCAAGCTAATGGAGGAAGACGCTCACCTGCCCTCTCTCCCACGGCTGGCGTGGATTTGGAGGGGAAGAGGACGTCTGTGTGGCTGATGAGGAACTCCACAACATCTGACTGCGTCTGCAGCTCCTTGCACGCAGCTTCTCCGCTGGCGCAGGCGGACTGGCTCTGCTGGGATCTGAAGAAAAGGCAGATCTTACAAGTCATTTCCCCAGGATCATTTCCCCCAGTCTGAATTTCTGTAGCCAAAACCTGACAAGTTGGGCTCTGGAGACTTCCGCAGTGGGCAATCAGCGATGCCACTGACAAAATTCTCCTGGATGATCAGGGACACAGCAGTCCCAGCTAAACAAGTGAGTAGAAACTGTCACCTGGAAATTGTGCCCCTGGGGTTGGGCCAGAGCAGAAGTAAGCATCGTGTTGAAACGGAAGTTTACCTTAAGAGGTTTGGAGCCCACACTATCGCCAAGTTCTGAGCATGCATGTTGGTGATGGAGCAGTTCCCGGCCAGAGACGCCAAGTGTCTCATAAGGTATTCCAGCGTCCTGGAAAACAAGAGGGGCAGATGTTCAGCACCAAAAAGCAAGCCGTGCTGCAGCGCACAAAACAAACCTCACTTCATGCCGGTTGTTGTCATTGCTACCGTCCCTGAATATGAAGTAGGTAAAACATTCCCAATGCCACCACACTGCAGCACCAAGCCCCAGCACAGCACAGCCGCAGCCATCGGCTGCACCAACCGTGCCCCCGTACCAAGGAACTGACCCAATCAACCGACCCGACGCAGCCTTCAGCCGCTTCAGCGTGCACAGGCATGATGCTGCCAGCGTGAGGCAACACCTGGAATCGCATCATGGCCCTCTGAAAGGCAGCAGGGCTGAACTCAGCAGACCGAGCGCAGCACTGACCTGTAGTGAGGAGCGGGCAGCTGCTGGATGGCATCCTGCATGCTGAGCAGCCGCTCCTCCTCCGTCGCAGCGCAAACAGCGTCCTGGAAAAAGGCAGGAAGGGATTCAGACACCAGGCGGGAATAGCAAAGGAAAGGGAATTCTTCCAAGCGTCGTGAATAGCTTAAATAAGCACCTCCTGGCACCACCAAAAGTGGCATCAGCCTGAGGCAGGATGTGGCAAAGACATGCCTCATGGGGCTAACAGAAATAAGACCTCGGAGCTGGGGCACTGCTGCAACCATCAGCCAGGACGCCCAGGGGAGAGGTGCGTGTCATTTCCAAGACATTGCCCTGAGCTTACCGAGAACTTGGCATACAGCTGCTCGGTCAGCAGAGGGTTCGGGAGCTCCCTGAAGTACATCTTGCAGAGGGAGCTCACGCTGTGAATGTCTCGGACGCTGAGCTCGGGAACCTGCTCCAACTCAAACTCATGGCTGCAGAGAAGGACACAGGATTGGGCAGAGGGCTTTGAGAAAGAGGAAAGCAAGTCCAAAGCCACACAGAATACAGTCAAGAAAAGGAAGGGGTTCCTCTGAACGCCCGCAGCATGGCACGTGCCCCTGCTGACAGCTGTGTCAGTCGCAGCACTCTTACCGTAGGCGCTGGATCCTGGACGCCACGCCGGACAGGCGGTAGATCCCCTGCACCACGCCATGCTGCTCAATGAACTCGGCGCAGCTCTGCAGGACCTGGGGGACTACAGAACAAGAGCCAGCGGTTAGCTCAGCTTCTTACTCAAGTCCTGCTTCAGGCCCTGCTCTTCTCACATCCCACCCAGTAAGCCCAGCCGGGCCACCGCTTGCTTCCTCCTTAGAGGAGAAAGCTGGCAGAGACAGCTGTGAGGAAACTGCACAGAGACGTGTTCTTGGCTTTCCAGAAATGCCACCACCAATCAACAGCCTGGAGAAAGTAATTCTGGCAAAACCACAGACACTGCAAGTCCCATCACAGCTCCCTGGGGAATGGAGGAATGCAATCTCAAGTCCAGAAGAGCTAGGAAAAGGATGCAGGATGCTCTGTTTGGCCAGAAGGCTTCCTATGTTTTCAGACTGAAACAATTGTTGGATATGATCTCCCTTTTATCTTTAGATGCCCAGCGGAGGGAGATCTCAGCAATGGGCTGTTCCTTACCATCACGGCCAGAGCGGAGAAGGTGCTCCCCCAGGTCACACCCAAACACCCCTTCCTTCGCTGGCTCCGGCTGCTCCGATCTCCTGGGGCGAGCCTTCACCACCGAACGAAGGAAGGTGCTGAGCTTGCCCCGTTTCCTCGGCACTGCAAAGAAACAAAACAAAGAAACCAGTTCATTTCAGGCTTGGCTCGGTTGGACGAGGCCGAGCGTAACGCCTTCGACCGAGCACGGAACATCGGGAAGAACATTCCCAACAAGGACACGCAAGAACGGATTTTCCCCGTCCCTGCACGTGCCCAAGGCCAGGTCAGAAGGGGCCCCGGACAGCCTGCTCTCGACTCCTGCTAAATGCGTCGGCTGCCGACCCAGACTGAGGCAGAGGCCATGGAGCCTGAGGATGATCCTTTAGGCCCCTGCCAATCCCAAGCCATTCCAGGAGGATTCTGTGACTTCCCCAAGCCCAACAATAAACACAGTGGGATTGGGACAGATCTCTGCGTGTTCCCATGGACCTTAATGCAGTCCTGTTGCTAATCTTGCTCAACGCTAGCATTAACGAACCCCCTGAAAGCCACGCTCTGACCCCATTTTACTAACCCGCATTGTCAAATGTAACATGTGTACCTGGCTTTGGCAATGAATTGATGAGGGACTCGGGAACTTTTCCACTGATGAGCTCCACGCACTCACCAGGGAAAAACCCAACCTGTAACAAGAACAAAAAGAGAGGAGGGCATTAGCCTGAGCCCAGAGCCCAAGGGAATGTCCCCTGACAGCGACACAGGGCAACCGTTTGCATCCGGAAGCCATCCTGTGCAGGCAGAGCAGCTCCAAGCTGATATTCCTGACTCTACTGAAGTTGGGCTCTCTAGTCGAAAGCATGTGCCTACCTGAAAGCCACGCTTGCCTCTCCACCGGGGGCTCAGCTCCTTTGGTGGCATATCAATAATGCACACCAAGTCTCCCACCTGCAAGAGATTGAAACGTCAATCCCAGCTTCAGCACAGCTGGCAGGAAAACACAGCTCAAATAACTGCCTTCTTCTGCGCCACAGAATATCCTAAAGCTAGACAGCAATTGCACCAATGCAGCCCCAAGGCATTTTCCCTTCTAAAACTGAACTTGGAGGTACAAGGGTCACACAACATACACAGTACAGCTGTGCAGTAGGAAACAGGTCTCAAAATCAGCAGGCTCTCTGCCAAAGGCTATGGAAGAGCTCCACTTTAACCACGGGCATCGGTTAGCAGGGCTTCCTGAACACATCTGCACACTTCACACACCCGTCTGCTGTTGCTCAGAGACCAGGCTCCCATACTGGGCAGGATCTGCTTGATTACAAGGTTCAAATGCCCAATCCAACCATACTGGAGAGATGGCTGAACTCCTCCTGACCCAGCGCAAGTCTAAGCTGGAACCGAACCTTCGAAGCTTCACCTCACGAGACATTCTGAAGGTGTCTGTGAATATTCCTGAGCCGTTCACACCCTAGACTACTCTCCCGTGCATGACAACAAGGAACGCCTGTAACTGCTTACCTCCAGGGAGACTTCATCCGGCCCCTGGGCGACGTAACGCTTAATAACATGGGCTGCCGCAATCGCTGGCACGTTGAAAGATGACTCCGCACGCACCAGCTGCGGCTTCCACATGTTATCAGCCTGCAAAACAGAGCACAGGCCGTGGTCAGGAGCTGAGGACAAACCAGGAGGATTTCAAGGTGAGGAGCACATCTGCAGAGAAAGCTGCAGGAAATGCGCTCCCTCCTGCTCAGGAGCACTTCAGAAGGAGCTGCACTTCTCATCACAGTTGTTTCTCTTCCTGGCATGCAGCAGGATCACCAGGCCATGCAAAGATGCATCTCTCTCTACACAGACTCATCAGCAATGGCACTGGCGTGGACAGGTGGCCTGGCCCCCTTTGGCCCACTCTTTCCTGTAGGAGAGTACATCTGCAGCTCCCTCTGCTAGCTCAACACAGGGAACAAAGACAAGTCAGAGCTTCATACTGTACCTCCGTGCCCGCTACCTCGGGCTCACATCTGATCTCGCTGCATGCGTTGCCCATCCCAGCAGGTGTGACAAGCTGGAACAGAGCAGAAACACACTTCTGTTTTCTCTATTCACCCAGCACAGTATGGAGGGACTTCTTCAGAGCTACCCTTGCATACCCTGCGGCATAGGCAAGTGTTCGAGAAACTACCCCTTGCTTCAGTAAATTCAAACGTGACAGCCTCTGAGGCAGTGCTGTACCAAGTTGCTATCCCTCTGCCAGCAGATGGGGACTCTGGCACAGAGCAGCAGATGCATTCGCCCAGAGCGCTCTGACAGTGCGACAGCAGGGCATTAGACAGCACTCTTCTGAGGGCTGAGCTGGAGGGCAGTGAAGAAACCCACGGCATGCAAAACGACGTGGTGGGACAAAAGATGGCACGTACCTGGCAACGAGATCACCTCAGGCTATCTGCAGCAGTTCCTGGTCACTCTGCTCAGATCTTATGAGAGCAAAAGCTGCACCAAGGCAGTGGGCAGAGGGTGGGCAGAGGAGAGAGAAAGAGCAGGTCAGTGAGCAGGAATAAGACAGCCATGGAATAAAGCACACAGCACAACTGTCCCATCCACTTGCTGCAAGACATGCTGAGTCTCAGGCTATGTGATGCCTGTCCGCCCAGCAGCTTTACTCTGCTTCCACAACTGAGCAAAGAAGACGGCTGAAGAAGCATGGGACGGGTGGTACTTTTATGAATACCCCCTTTGGGACGTGTCTACCGGGGGAAAATGACGTCTGATGCGCAAGAGTAAGCAATACGGTGCTGGGAGCTCCGACAGCCAGCACTTCTCAACACCTCACTGCCCACCCGTCCATCCCACGCCGGCTCAGCTTACCTACAGGATGCTGCGCACGATGGTACTCAAACAAAGGCACTAAAGGCACAAGAACAACAAGCCAAACAACCACTCCGAACTCCTACACGCCCACAAAGGAACATAGAACACACCACTCCTCTCCACATGCCAGCCGCTTATGACATCACCAACAGCCACCAGCCTGGTCCACCATGACCCCCCACAAGGGGGGGAGGCAAGACCCCCTGGTCACATGTGATTCCAACACGGCACCACAACATTCCAGAACTCAGGGTGGGGTTGGAATTACATCCTGGTGTGGCAGCGCAATGGGAGGTGTTTGGGCACAGCTGAAGAGCTGACAGACACCGGAGGTTTCCAAAGGAGGGTGCCAGGTTAACTCTCAGCATTCTTTTGCAGGGCTCTTTGGGATGCTTCAAACCCATTTCACTGCCTAGGTCATTTCTAGCAAGTCCAGCTGACAAATGCTCACTTTGTCTGGGTAACGCCTCTATGCATCATGAATGAAAAAGAAAATAAAATGGGCACGCGACCCTGTGAAACTTACCTCTCTGCTCTTGTTGTCAGCCAGACACCCAAGATGAGCATTGCGTGTCCCTGCTCCTGAATCAGATGCACCCAAGCCTGTGCTCCACTCTGACCCACCTCATGGTTTACATTATAGCACACATTGTGGCACATACATTTTTTTTCCCACAGGCCCCTCGCCTCTCTTGTTAGTGTCAGATCCACTCAGGTTAAAATACATGGATCAGAACAGCCATTCAGTTCTGCTGAGGCAGGATCCCACCGCTGGGATGTCCCCCAGTCCCATTCCCTGCTTCTCCTGGCACGGGTGGGGAAAGGAACAGCAAGTGATATCACCTACCCAGACTTCTGCTGGGCCTTCCATTCGGTCGCCCATCCCAGGGAGAAGCAGGGGAGCTCCCGTGGCACAAAGCTCGCAGCTGCAGAAATCAAGGCTGCCTCTAAGATGGTGCTTTCAAACAGCACGAGTAACTGGATGTAGGACTTGAAACACAAGGGTAACATGAAAAAGCCACCAGTCCCCACGGATGGGGCTGTTCGCAGAGACAACAGCTGCGTGCTTTCCAGCAGTGTGATGCTCACCCAACAAAGCGCTCAGCCAGCAGATGCCTCCAGCGTCTGAGCACCCATTTGGAGATGGTTTTCTTAACATCCAAGCTGAATCTCCCCTCATACAACCTGAGGTTGTTCCTTCCACTCCTGTCACTACTTACATGGGAGAAGAGCAGGACAACCCTCACCTCCACATAACCTCTCTTCAGGTAATCGTACAGAATGATAAGGTCCTCCCTGAGCCTCCTCTCTTCCAGACTAAATCATCCCAGTTCCATAAGAAGCTCCCCATAAGACTTGTGCTCTAGACACCTCACAGCTTCACTGGTCTCTTCTTTGCATGAAAAAAAAAACAACAAAAATACATACATAGATTCCTGACCAAAAAAGGTGGGAGTTAATAACCACCAAAGAGGTTCCTGTTCCCTGGCCTAATCCTGGCACTCCAACTCCTGGGTGATGCCCACAGGCTTCAAGTCAGGTCTCAAATCCATTGGACTCCCGTCAGAGAACTCCATCAAAAAGGATGTTACACATGTGACACTTACATTCATTTTGCGCCAGAAACAGCACTGCCAGCAGGAGCGGAGAGGTGACTGTCCCCCTGTACTCGGCACTGGTGATGCTGCAACTCAAGTTCTGTTTCCAGTTTTGGACCCCTCAGTGCAAGAAAGACACTGAGGCTTTGGAACGTGTTCAAAGAAGGGCAACAAAGCTGGTGAGGGCTCTGGAGCACAATGGGGCCATATGAGGAGAGGCTGCAGGAGCTGGGAATGCTCAGCCTGGAGAAGAGATGGCTCAGGGGAGACCTTCTTGCTCAATATAACTTCCTGAAGGGAGGTTGTAGTGAGCTGGGGGACGGCCTGTCCTCTTGTGTCATTATTGACAGAACTAGAGGGAATGGTTTCAAGCTGCAGCAGAGGAGATTCAGGCTGGACATTAGGAAATATTACTTCTCAGAAAGGGTGGCCAAGCACTGGAATGGACTGCCCAGGGAGCTGGTGGAGTCACCGACGCTGGGGGTGTTCAAGGAACGACTGAATGTTGTGTTGAGGGACGTGGTTTAGTGAAAGCCATTAGTAGTAGGAGAACTGTGCTAACACTCATGATTCAAATTACGCAGAAGTTCTCGGTGAGAACTGTACCTAACATTTCTCCTTCTTCAAGCAAACAGGCCCAACACGTGGTCGTAAAAATGCTTTCATCAGAAAGAAGCAGAGATGGCATGGCAGGACAGATGTACTCAGTGTGCATGTTTGAAGCCATTTGAGATCCTAGTCATTCTTGCTGTAGGACCCCTGACTTCTGTTAAAAGCTGAACGGAATACCCATTTTCCATCAGCTACCACCATCCCAAACAGCCAGCCTTCTTGCAGCCACCTGGCCCAAACATCCCTTTGGCTCTACATTTGATTCCTGCAAGAGAGATGGGAGCTCGGCACGCACACCATCCCTCCAACACCCCAGCCCAGCAGCAAGGGATCACAGCACTGGCACAGCTGAAACAAAAAGGGTGCGCGAGTTTCCTGGTAGCACTCAGTGTGAACAAATCTACCACTGAGCAACACCGTGAGCCCCCACTCACCTCAGCACAGGTCAACCTGTAACCCCAGCCTTCCCCTATCCACGTGCACACGCACACCTGTGTGCCACCCTGCCTGCTTTGCACACCCTCATGCACGCACCGCATCTTCTGCCCTCCTTTGCATTCACAGACGTGTGCAAACCATCCCTGGGAACACGGACGTGCCTACACCTACCACAAACATCCCTTTGTCTGCACCTGTGTGCAACCCAACTCCTCAGCACACGCACTCGTTTGTGCCACCCTGTCCACGCACTCACCACGTGCCCTCCAGCATCACTGCTGCCTCGCTACAAGAAAGTCATTGAGGCACTGGAACTTGTCCATGGAAGTCTGTCTCTCCAGCAGCTCCCATTCATCATCAGCTCCCATTCTGAACTCCACTGTGCAAAACAGCAAAACTTCTCCTGCAAATGGCTGCAGTCACCAAAGCTCAGCCCACTGTCCAGGTACTAGCCTTCTCCCTTCTGTTTTCCACATTAGCCCATCTTTTTGCTCCCCAAAATGGAACTGCACTTCAACAGCCAAAACACAAACTAATACATCACTTTGCACTGCTCCTTCCCGCACCCCCAAGTAAATGGTTACCTGACATCCCCTACAGCACAGCACCTGCTCAGAAGTAACATTCAAACTCTATTCTTTCCTACTTCTTAATAGAGGACGGGAAAAACTCACTTCTGCATGGCGGTAAGGACAGTCTGTCCCCATCACATCCCTCTGTCTGCTAAAGGTGCAACTGGATCTCTTGCGGCCTGCTGGCTGCTGCTCACAAACGCAGGGAACTGCACCACACTGATTCTAAAGAGAGAAAGGAAGAAACGGGGGTGGGAAGGGGCACCCATGGTTTGCAGAGATGCTCCAGATTGTGCCGGAGATGGAATATCAGAGTGCTGGGACATTGTTTATCACTAAGGAAAACACTTGGAAGCATATTCAGTCTGCATAAGCTGTAATTCCTGGGCACAGTTAGCTTGCCTATGGCTCAGCTGGAGGAGGCGGGTGCTCTCAGACACCTGCTCAGGGGGTTCAGCTGAGACACTTGCACAATGCTGGGATCATTCTGATGGAAGCTATGTCTTCAGACACCGTGGTTCAATCCATCCAGAATTATCATGCAGAGCCTTAGCTCTTGAACAGCACTTCTTCCCCACCCTTCACTACTCCAAGCAGCTCCAACAAACTTCTCAGAAGAAACACAGGGCAGCAGAGACCTGGCAGACCATAACCAAGTGCAGCCTGCACTTGGGAGGGCAGTGCCCACTCCTTGCTTCCGCCCTGCTCCAGCAGGTTAAGGAGTCTGAGCCTCACTGTCCTTTTACAGCTGAAGACTTTCAGCACCTCATGCCAACATTTCTCACTAAGATACACCCAAGGCATTGAATTCTCTTCTCACTACCTCCTCCCAGTCCTCCCCTAGGAACAGAAACCACTAAGATTCTACAGCAAACGCATCTACACTGCAAGAGCACACTGAACCACCTGCAACAGTGAAACACGGTTTTCTAGAGTGGCTTTGAAAACACACCTTTCGACAGCTGTCTCCCTGTAGCCAAAAGGAAACTGAGCAGGAAAAGAAGAGTCCAGCCTGAAACACGCCCGTGCTACTAGCCCAGGTTTTTCACGGTGAATGCAGAATCCATCCTGTTCTTGAGGTAACAAATGACCAGTGGGTCTCCCCTTGCTCCACCCCTTCTCCTTAAAAGAGAGAAAAAGAAAGAGAAAACAAGCAGAAGAAACCCAGGCGTACCTTTCCACACACAGAGCAGAAATTGGAACAGCAGCTGTCTCCTTCCTGAGACATGGTGGGGAGCATCCCAGAGGAAGCCCAGGTTCTTTGCTTCTCTCCACAGGGACTTCAAGCACTCCTGGCAAGAGCTGGTTTTGTTCCTTCTTCAGCTGCTTCCATCACCAAAATCTCCTTTTGAAAAGGAACCCTAAAGAAAGAATCAGCAAATGAAAAATAATGAGCAAGAACCACTTTCCCAGCTTTCTTCTGACACGCAATTTAGACTCTCGACTAGGGCAAGGTCTTAAAATCAGCTGCTTACAAGAGCTGTCCCCACATATATCCAGCTTCTGCACAGCTGCCATTATTTCGGACAGTGAGTGTAATCACAGAACCATAGGACGGCCCGGGTTGGAGGGGACCTCAAGGATCATGAAGATCAATCACCTCCCTGTCCCTGCTGGCCATCCCCTCTTCTGATGCAGCCCAGGGTACCATTTGCTCTCTGAGCTGCAAGAGCACGCTGATGGCTCACGTTCTCTTCTTCATCCACCAGGACCCCCAGGTCCTTCTCTGCGGGGCTTCTCTTAAGGACCGCTCCTCCCAGTCTGTAGGAATGCCTGGGATTCCTCCAGCCCAAGTGCAAAACCTTGCACTTTGCTGTGTTGAACCTCATTAGATTCACCTAGGCCAACCTCTCGGGCGAGGTCCCTCTGAATGGCATCCCTTCCTTCTGCTGTGTCAGACGCACCCTCAGCAAACAGCAGAGGGTGCACTCGATTGCATCATTGGTGTCCCTGATAACGATGTAAAAAAGCACTGGTCCCAAGACAGACTCCTGGATGACACCACTTGGTATCGGCCTCCACCTGGACACAGAACCATGAATCACCACCCTCTGTCTGTGGCCTTTCAACCAATACCTTCTCCACCAGGTGGTCCACCTGTCAAATCCACGTCCCTCCAATTTAGAGAGAAGGATGTGGTGGAGGGCCATGTCAAAGATCTTGCTCAAGTCCAGGTCAATGACATCTGTTTCCTTCCTTTTGTCCACAAATGCCGCCACTCCATCACAGAAGGCCGCCAGACTGGTTAGGCATGGCCTTCCCCTGGGAAAGCCATGCTGGCTCTATTTGATCACATGCTCATTCCTGATGTGATCAAGCATGTCTTTCAGGTGGATCTGTTCCTCACCATCTTCATAGCAGTTATACATTTGAATCAAATCATTGGTGTTGCTCTCACGAAGAAAACCTCTTTGTCTTCTACTCCTGCTGCAGCTGCAATGGCTGCACCAGCATGACGCACGTGTTGGACAAACCTCCAGCTCTGGCCTAGCCATGCACAGCAGCAGTCCGTCCCCCTCCCAGCTCACTCACCACTGTGCTGCTGTGCCACAAACTCGGTGCAGCAGCGAGAGCAGGCAGCACCCATCACCCTCCTCCAACTCTCACTGCCAGCTGGGATGAGGACTGACACAGCGTGCCCACCCCAGCCCGGCTTTTCTGCTGAGACACCTCCCAGCAACCACCCAGCACCAAACCCAGCTCACCTCTTAGTTCTGCTCAGCCTAAGCTGCGCCCAGCTCACGTGCACACCGCAGCAGTGCTTCTGACAGGCTCTCACAGGGTGGTCTTTAGCAAGGGGGTCCAAAGCTCTGTCTCCACGTGCAGCACGCTCAGGAGAGCAACAGCTCTGCTCACCAGCTGTGGGACAAATGATCCCACACCAGCAATGACTGCAACCTTAAGCAAAGGGAGAGGCCGCCTCCTAGATCCAAATTTTAAGAAACCAACACCCAAGAGGTGTCACCTGAAGTCAAATATCAGAGAAATTAAGATGACTCTTCTGCATCCAGCTTGGATCACTCCCTCACTCAGGCACACCACGATCAGATCAAGGACATGCTGCCTCTGGGCTGCCTTCAGCTTAGAGACCATAAGGGTTTGGGCTTCCAAACACTCAGCAAGCGTTTGGATGAGCCAGCTTCCTGCTGTGGAGCCCCCTGCATCACTGCTGCCCGACACAAAAGCTGCCTCCTTGGTTCCCAGCCTTACCTTCTCATGCCGTTCATCCTGCTCTGCAGCTCCTGCTCTGAATAGTCTTCTTATGTTCCCACGGGGCAGGTAGAAAATGAAGACATGGCCCCTGCCACCAAGGTCAGCTCTGCAGCACACATGACCTCAGGAGCACTTGGCTACTCATGCAAACTGCGTAGTGCAAGGAAGATTGTTGCCTGTTGCACTTCTTCTTCTCCTGGCTCAGAAAGTAGCTTTCCTACCTAGTAAATGGGAAAAGAATAGTAATAATTAAAAAAAAGAAAACAAAAGCCTGACACAAAGCAGACGTGATTGTTACTGTGGAATTCAGGAGGGCGTGGGATTTGCCCTCTATATGAAGAAGCTGACTGCTAAGGACTAAGAACAGCCATGATCACATGGAGAACTTGCAGGTCAAATTAATGGCTGAACCAATCGTGGGCTTCTGGAGGTGAGGGTCTGCTCCAGGCCGCCCGGTGAAGGGAGCCTGTTGATGGGCCCTGCTTACTGCAGCTACCAGAAGCACCGCGCTTACAACTCACCAACCAAGAGCCAGGCCTTGACAACTAGGCTGATCTGAGTACGTGGGAGGGAGCCAGACAGGGGACCACAAGTGTCCATTTCCACTGCAGCTCCCTGTAGAGAACAGCACCAATCAGCAGGCCTGAACAAACTTATTCACAGGCTTTGCACTGAGTCTTTTCTTCATAGAAAAAGTCACAGCGATTCCTGTTCAAAAAATGGAGGTGTTAATATGTACCAAGAAAGTTCCTGTTCCTATGCCTCATCCTCTCACCCCAACTTTCCTTGCCTCATCCCCAACTCCTGGATGATATCCACAAGGTTAATGGCAGGTCTCAAACCCATAGGACTCCTTTCACAATGTTCCATCAGAAAGGATGGTACACTTGTTCTATACACTCAAGCGGACTGAGCATCCGTATCTCAGTCACTTAAAACACACAGAAGCATCCAAAGCCAGAGCACACACATCCCTTCCTGTGGTACTGGAGCCCACAGCTCTCCTTCACACCTCTGTCGAGTTTCGGTGTTTTACACCCATGCAGCCTCGCTACGGTTCCATGGGTGTCACCCAAGACCTGCAGGACCTCTTTCTCCGCAAACCCCACCTGCAGGCACTGGCTCATGAGGTTCACCACCTGCCCTCCTGCGCAAGAACAAGCATTAAGAACGAGAGCAAAGTGCACCGGATCCAACCTGGCCTGCTCTGACCCTCAGTCCCGCCACGGATGCAGACTCATCCTCAGAGCCAGGCTGGACATCAACACATGCATCATTCTTCAAACACCCCATCCCAGCAGCAAGGGATCAAAGCGCTGGGACAGCAGAAACAAAAATGCTGTGAGAGTTTCCTGTTGGCACTGTACATGAACAAATCTACTGCTGAGCAACAGGATGGGAGACAAACAGCAGAAAACAACCAACCTGCAGAACTAACTCGTTTGGGGTTGGCCCAGATGTTTGCATGCTCCCTTTCCACGGCCCAGGCCAAGCGTGCTGAGCTGCTCCTCATTTGCACAGGGGGAGAACGCTGCAGATGGGATGTGGTGGCTATGCACACCATGCCTTTCTCCTGCTTTTCCTCTCTCCATCTTCCATTAGCAAACAGCATCTCCAAGCTTTCCTTCCTGAAAAAATCACTGGTAAAAAAAAGAACTGGCAAGCTTGCTTTTAAAAATGCCGTGTTTATACAGCTTGATGCTTTAAAGCAGAAGCTCACCTAGCAATGACCTACGTCAGACAAGCCTGCAGAGAAGTTATTTCTCTCTGCCGGCAGGCTTTGCACACATTCGCAAGTGCGACAGTCTGCCCAGATCTCAGCACAACTTTACTAATGGCTGAAATCCAGTTTATGCCCACCGCGTTTTTCTCTCTTCTGAAACACTGTACTGCTGCAAGAAGCAATGATGCAAGTACAGAATCACAGAATTAGAGCTAGAAGGGACCGCTAGAGACCATTCCCCTGCTGGCCATGCTCCTTTAAATGCACCCCAGGATCCCACTGGCCTTCCTGGCCGCCAGGGCACACTGCTGGCTCATGGCTGACCTGTCACCCACCCGGACACCCAGGCCCTACTCTGCAGAGTTCCTCTCCAGCAGGTCACAACCCAGCCTCGACCGATACCTGCAGTTATTCCTTCCCAGCTGGAAGACTCTACACTTGCTCTTGCTAAACCTCATCTGCTTTGTTGTTGGCCCAGCTCTCCAACCTGTCCACGTCTTGCTGAATGGCAGCACGGCCTTCCGGTGTGCCAGCCACTGCTCCCAGCTTTGACTCATTGGCATCCTTACCGAGAGTGGACACTACCCCTCTTCAGGGTCAATGACAAAGGCATTGAACAAGACCAGACCCAGCACCGACCCCCAGAGAGCATTGCCACTCACAGCTCTCCAACCGCACTCTGCACCGCCGATCGCCACCCTCTGAGCTTGGCCAGTCAGCCTGCTCTCAGCCTACCTCACCAGCCACTCATCTGTCCCACACTTTTTCAGCTTTATTACCAGGATGTCATGGGAGACTGCATCAAAAGCATTGCTCAAGTCAAGGTAGACGACTTCCACTGCTCTCCCGCCATCATCCCAGCTGGTGATGCCATCGTAGAAGGCTAACAGGTTGGCCAAGTACAATTTGTCCTTGGTAAATCCATGCTGACTATTCCCGAAGGTCTTCCTCTTCTCCAATTGCTTGGAGATGCCATCCAGAACAAGCTGTTCCAGCACCTTTCTGTGCTTCTTTATGCCACAAAAGCTAGGAAAGAAGAAAATAGTTCCACATTAGGCATACATTTCAAGGAGGCTCCAGACAAGTGGAGACAGGGGAAAGCACTGGCAAGCCAAAGCAGGTCAAAATTTCCCACACTGCGTTAGCTACGGGGACGATAAATCATGCCCCCAAACCGCTTGCACTAGAACACCCAACCTGAAATCATAGAAGCTGCCGAGATACGAGTTTATCACAACCCAGAAGTCCTTTAGATCGTGCACTCCCTGGTGCAGTGACACTGGAGGATCAGAACCCTTGGAGAAAAGAACCGGGCCTGCTCAGCTCCTTCCCACCCTCCCAAGGAAAAGCAAACCAGCCGCACCGCTGCCAGCACAACCCCGCAGCACACAGCAGGGAACACAAACAGCTACCCAGTGCTCCCCTTCACTCCCAGCCTAACTACGAGTCCACCGGAGGATTCGGCGGGAAATCAATACAAAACACATGTGAGTGCACACAGGATTGCATAAAGCCAGGATGGAATTGCACACGCAAGTGTGTGTGCACAGGGCTGCACGAGTGTCTGCGAGCACATCCCCCTACTGTCCACCCTATAGACATATCCCCCCGTATCAGAGAATCATAGAATGGCCTGGGTTGCAAAGGACCGCAGCGATCATCTAGTTTCAACACCCCTGCTGGGTGCTGGGATGCCAACCACCATACCGGGATGCCCACAGCCACATCCAGCCTGGCCCTGAATGCCTCCAGTGATGGGGCATCCACAACTTCCATTCCCCCTTGTCCTATCACTATCCACCCTCATAAACAGCCATTCCCCCTCCTGTTTATGCGCTCCCTTCAAGTACTGAAAGGCCACAATGAGGTCCCCCCGCTGCCTTCTCTTCTCTAGGCTAAACAAGCCCAGATCCCTCAACCTTTCCTCATAGGAGAGCTGCTCCAGCCCTCTGATCATCACAGTGGCTCTCCTCTGGACCAACCCCAACAGCTCCACATCCTTCCCAGGCCTGGACACAGTACTGCAAAGAGGACCTCACAAGAGCTGAGTAGGAGGGGACAATCACCTCCCCCTCCCTGCTGGTCACCCCTTTTTCAGTGCAGCCCGGAACACACGTGGATGTATCTTTTTATATTCCCATCTATGTACATATATAGAGCACACCTACACCCCCACCATCTGCTAGAACTCCATATTCCTCCCCATAGCACCCAACAGCCCCCAGGAGCCCCATATCACCCCAAGGCCCCCACAAACCTCTCTCTCTCTAGACACCACCCCTTCAAGCCCCAGATCTGCCCATATCCTCCAATAGCTCCCCACAACCCCTACACACCCTCAGAACCCCCTTGAGCCCCTAGTCCTCCTATGGCCCACCACAGCCCCATATTCCCCCTAGAGTCCCCCTCAACTCCCTGTAGGTTTTTACAGCCCCTGCACAGCTCCCTACAGTCTTATATGACTACCTAGAGTCCCCCCACAGCCCCCTACTTTCCTACATCCCCCAGTGGCCCCCCCACATCCCTCTACGGCCCCTGAAGAAAAAACAAAACTAGAGCGCTGCAGTTAGAAAGAGACCATTGAAAACAAATGCAAAATTCACAGGCTCACAGGGAAAACTCCAAGAGAAGCAATCTACACAGAGAGATCCTTTCCCAGTGGCATTCCCCCAGTCCCAAAACCCTCTCTGGCCCCCCCACAATCCCATATCGCCCTCTCCCCCCTCTCCCCCAGCCCCATATCCCCCTCTGGCACCTCCACATCCCCATGTTCCCCTATGGCTCCTCCACAGCCCCATATCCCCCTCTGCCCCTCTCCCCCCCACCCATCAGTCCTATATCCCCCTCTGGCCCTTCCCACTCCCATATCCCCCTCTGCCACCCCTCCGAGTGCAATATGCCCCTCTGGCCCCTCCCCCGCTACCTCATATCCCCCTCTGCCCCCCACCCTTCAGTCCCATATCCCCCTCTGGCCCCTCCCAGTCCCATATCCTCTTCTGCCCGCCCCCCCACCAGACCCATATCCCCCTCTGGACCCTCCCCACAGCCCCATATCCCCCCTCTCCCCCCCCCCCCCAGTCCCATATCCCCTCTCAGCCCCCTACCCACAGCTCCATATCCCCCCTCTGCCCCCTTCCCAGTCCCATATCCCACTCTGCCCCCTTCCCCCTAGTCCCAAATCCCCCTCTGCTGCCCCCCCGCACCATATCCCCCTCTGCCCACTCCCCAGTTCCATATCCCCGCTCTGACCCCCTCCCCCCACCAGTCCCTTATCTCCCTCTGGACCCTCCCACACAGCCCCATATCCCCCTCTGCCCCCCTCCCCCCCAGTCCCATCCCCCCTTCTGCCCCCCCCAGCCCTCTCCCCGCTCCAGTGCCGTTCTCCCCGCACTCCGGCGGAGCTGTTCTCAGCACTCGTTCCGTGGTGCCGGTTTCCGTCCCGATGCAGCTCGCACAGCCCCGGCTGCCGCGCCGGTCCCGTTCGCCCTCGGATCGGACCGGGCTGCGGAGCCGCACTCTGTGTGGAGCCGCCCCTCCAACGGCCGGGACGCAACGCTGGTTCCCGCGCACTGCGGCTCAGCCAATCGGAGCCGGCGGAGCTGCCGCTGCCCAATGGGAGGCCGGGGGAGGGGCGGACACGGGTCAGGAGCTGGGAGCCAGGAATGGCCGCGGGGGGAGGACGGAGGTGTGAGGGAGCAGCATCCAAACAGCAGGAGAAACAGCACTGAACGGCAGCACAAACCACAGACAGGAAGCTCGGGCTGATCAAGAGCAGCACCGGGATGCGAGAGATCGTTTGCTCCCATCCACAATGGCAGCACAGCTCCTGCTGCAGGAGTGCCTTAGGAATCCAACTCCATCACCACAGAGCAGAGATCAAGCAGGTATGATCGTGGCGTTCCTGAGACCCCATGAGCATCAGCCCCTCCCCCTTGCGTAGTGAGTGGTGGGGGTGGGGGTGGGATGAAGGCTCATCGTCTTCCTCGCCTTCAACTTTTTCACTATTCAGCCGTACAGGAGATGCCCCTAATGGCTACAGCTCCAGGAGACAGCCAGCTGAAGAGATGATCCATTGATGTTATGGAGCCGTTTCTGCTTTCATAACAGCCTTGTTATCACATGAATCACGTGTGTTTTGAACATGACATCTACGGATGCAGATGTAAGTTCCTCTCCAGTGACTGACGTGATTCTGTTCACTCCATGGCAAAGTCAAGGTACGTACATTCTGGAAATCTCAAACCGATGCTGTGAATCAACTTGGCCAGGCGTAAGTTCTTAATGTAATGTAAAAACGTGTTCTGTGCAGTGCGTTAAGCAATTACTTTTTCTAAGGCTATTTAAAGAAGTAGTAAAATAAATAAATAAATGGCTCGGGTGCCAGAGACATCCAAACTCTGAAAATCAAAAGTCACACTGACAGCATCAGAAATTCTTTCAGCTGCAGTTATTCAAGCCTTAACTTTCACCTTGGATTCTACTGAATTCCAGACAAGATCCTAGAGCTCCTGAACTACGGAAAACAACTAGGAAGGAATGCTGGAAATGGGACAAGATGGGATTTAGGTCATGTTATGTTATAGACACGAGTTCTAAAGCAGCATAAAATCCAAAGCAGCAGTGACGGGCCAGGGAAGCACAGAGAGAGGTATGTAGCCAGCAGTGCTCGCTTGGCAGGATTACAGAAGACAGCCGTGGAACCAAATGCTGAGTCCCTATGACACTACCCCTGCCACACAGCTGGAGAATTGCCTGCACTGTGCTGCTTTGCTGAGACTGAGGCTTGACATTTGGTGGGGAGGGGAAAGTGATAACAGTGGCTTTGCCCCCACCCCGTCTGCCAGCTGTTTCTGATGCTCGGAGAAGCAGCAATGGCATGCTCCCAGTGTGATTACTTAATCTTTTCAACATACAGATAAATGGAGTTTCCACACTCTTAAGACTAAGCAATATTTGATGCTTACATGAAGTAACTTGCTAAAGTGTGTCTAAGGAAGAAACTGAAAAGGTATTGATGGTGCGAGATAACTGGAAATAACCTGTTAAGTACAAAACTGTTGGATGCAACAGCAACATTCGCTTTTGTTTCCTGAGGGTGACTAGGAATTAGCACTTACTTAGCCATCAGTGACTGTAACATGGTGTAGAGATCTCAGCCTGGGAGACAGCTCGTTGCACAAATGGCAGATGTTAATGCTCTCATGCCATGCAGCAAGCACAACATTGGTTTTTTGAACTAGGGTTTACAGCACCTTTCTGGGCATGTGATACTCACTACATAAGTGATTGCATCTGTCATGAGCAGCCTGTTTTGTATCTTGTCATGGATAGTTACCTGGTCTATTAGGTAATGATGCACTTGATAAGTACAAAGGTGTTAATGTCTTAATATTCTGTTTCTACTCAGAATACTGACCAAAGGAATAAGTTTGATGTCAGCAGTGGAGAAGCTGTGGAAAAAGCTGGCAAAGTCTTGGAGATGGTGTCTCAGTAAGTATGCTGGAAGTAGGGGGGGAAATAAAGGATGCTTCTTTCTTGCAATTTGCCACCCTCACATCTGGTCATGTTACACAGGATGTTAGTTACACAGGATCACGGAATACCGGCATCTTCACAATCTTGCAGTTCTTAAAACAGAAGTTTCTTGGACAATTTCTGCTCTGAGATAGAAATTCAGAGAAGAGTAACATTTATTTATTTATTTGTTTGTGTGCTTACTTATTAAATGCATGAAATAAATTAGTTGTTTTTCGATTTAAAGCAGTGTTTTTAAATGCATCAATCCGCATGATGAATGCAAAGAATTAGCTGGTCCCTTGCAAACTAAAGCAAGCTTTCTCCAATACTTTGAATACTGATGTATCATCCTTTCTGTGAGTGAAAAGTATTGAGTGTTTATAAGTGTTTGTTCTTAAAGCACAGTTGAGCATATGAGTGTGAGGAGAAAAAAAAACACCATTCCAGTGTGGGTGGTTTAATGTATATTTTAATTAATGAGTGTTTCCTGTATTTCTACTCAGTGGAGAAATGGCAGATGTGGTGTGACAGGAGAAATGTCCTTTACAGGAGAGTTAATAAAAAAAACACCTTGTCTTTTCACTTAGTCCTTTTAAAGAAGGGGAAGGATGACTATACAAGGTTTGATCAGACATAAAAACACTTCAGCATTTAGTTCTGTTATTATCTTCCTTGCTGTATAACGTGGCTCTCGGTGTAAAGGCACAGAAGAAGGTGGTAGTTGTAGATACATCTTGTATTTGTACGCCAGTAAGATTATTAAGTTATTGTTATATTCTTATAAAGTTCCTGATACCTTTCATAGCCTTTGTTAAATTAGGTTGTTCTGCCTCTAGAGCAGCTACGAATTTGAGAAGTGCCTTTGTGAGTCAGGAAAAGATCTGTAGCGTAGTATCCCATTTCCAGTGGGGAAAGAAAAGAACGGTGCAAGCATCCATTTTTACTTCTCAAGCACTTCTACTGTCTCCATGGACTTAGCAGTGCATAGCTCTGCTTTATGGAAATGTATGTGATTTAGTGCTTAAAAAGGAAAACATATTTGCCTTAGGAGCCTTCCAATGTAAGATCCATAAGTACACAAGATGTATTATGTATTTTTCCAGGTCTAATGGCATGGCTGGTTCACAAGAAGGCAGCAAAGAGAGTGTGCTGAAACCAGCACCTTTCAAAAGAGGCCGAGTGCAGAAACCCAAACCAAACCTAGAAAGAACTGTTGCATGGAGAAAAGACCATGGACATGAAAAAGATCCTGAAGAGGAAGAAACTGAAGGTGGAGAAGCAGAAGGACGTGCGTTACACCATGTGAATGAAAGCAAGGATTCGTGCCACAAAGATGTAAGCTTCTCAAGCAGCTGCATAGGTGTATTTTTGCTGGGCAGTGGTAAGAAAGATTTACCACTTAATCTGCAAGCATAGTATTTGTGTCTTATTCCTTCCAGCTTGAGAAGTAAAAATGTATGCATTTCCCCCCCCACTCCCAGCATACTTACTGAGACACCATCTCCAAGACTTTGCCAGCTTTTTCCACAGCTTCTCCACTGCTGACATCAAACTTATTCCTTTGGTCAGTATTCTGAGTAGAAAAACAGAATATTAAGACATTAACACCTTTGTACTTATCAGGTGCATCACTGCCTAATAGACCAGGTAACTATCCATGACAAGATAGAAAAGCTTGATCTCTGCTCTGTGGTGATGGAGTTGGATTCCTAAGGCACTCGTGCAGCAGGAGCTGTGCTGCCATTGTGGATGGGAGCAAACGATCTCTCGCATCCCGGTGCTGCTCTTGATCAGCCCGAGCTTCCTGTCTGTGGTTTGTGCTGCCGTTCAGTGCTGTTTTTCCTGCTGTTTGGATGCTGCTCCCTCACACCTCCGTCCTCCCCCCGCGGCCATTCCTGGCTCCCAGCTCCTGACCGGTGTCCGCCCCTCCCCCGGCCTCCCATTGGGCAGCGGCAGCTCCGCCGGCTCCGATTGGCTGAGCCGCAGTGCGCGGGAACCAGCGTTGCGTCCCGGCCGTTGGAGGGGCGGCTCCACACAGAGTGCGGCTCCGCAGCCCGGTCCGATCCGAGGGCGAACGGGACCGGCGCGGCAGCCGGGGCTGTGCGAGCTGCATCGGGACGGAAACCGGCACCACGGAACGAGTGCTGAGAACAGCTCCGCCGGAGTGCGGGGAGAACGGCACTGGTGCGGGGAGAGGGCTGGGGGGGTAGAAGGGGGGATGGGACTGGGGGGGAGGGGGGCAGAGGGGGATATGGGGCTGTGTGGGAGGGTCCAGAGGGAGATAAGGGACTGGTGGGGGGCGGGCAGAGGGGGATATGGGACTGGGGGGGGTGGGCATAGGGGAATATGGGGTTGTGGGGGGAGCCATAGGGGAACATGGAACTGTGGAGGAGCCAGATGGGGGTATGGGACTGTGGGGGACCATGGGGGTATGGGCATGTGGAGGAGCCGTAGGGGAACATGGGGTGTGGAGGTGCCAGAGGGGGATTTGGGACTGGGGGGGTGCCACTGGGAAAGGATCTCTCTGTGTAGATTGCTTCTCTTGGAGTTTTCCCTGTGAGCCTGTGCAGGTGTGCATTTTGCATTTGTTTTCCATGGTCTCTTTCTAACTGCACCGCTCTGGTTTTGTTTTTTCTTCAGGGGCCGTAGAGGGATGTGGGGGGGGCACCGGGGGATATAGGAAAGTAGGGGGCTGTGGGGGGACTGTAGGTAGGCATAGAAGACTGTAGGGAGCTGTGCAGGGGCTGTAAAGGCCTACAGGGAGTTGAGGGGGACTCTAGGGGGAATATGGGACTGTGGTGGGCCACAGGAGGACTAGGGGCTCTAGGGGGCTCTGAGGGTGTGTAGGGGTTGTGGGGAGCTATTGGAGGATATGGGCAGATCTGGGGCTTGAAGGGGTGGTGTCTAGAGAGAGAGAGGGTTGTGGGGGCCTTAGGGTGATATGGGGCTCCTGGGGGCTGTTGGGTGCTATGGGGAGGAATATGGAGTTCTAGCAGATGGTGGGGGTGTAGGTGTGCTCTATATATGTACATAGATGGGAATATAAAAAGATACATCCACGTGTGTTCCGGGCTGCACTGAAAAAGGGGTGACCAGCAGGGAGGGGGAGGTGATTGTCCCCTCCTACTCAGCTCTTGTGAGGTCCTCTTTGCAGTACTGTGTCCAGGCCTGGGAAGGATGTGGAGCTGTTGGGGTTGGTCCAGAGGAGAGCCACTGTGATGATCAGAGGGCTGGAGCAGCTCTCCTATGAGGAAAGGTTGAGGGATCTGGGCTTGTTTAGCCTAGAGAAGAGAAGGCTGCAGGGAGGCCTCATTGTGGCCTTTCAGTACTTGAAGGGAGCGCATAAACAGGAGGGGGAATGGCTGTTTATGAGGGTGGATAGTGATAGGACAAGGGGGAATGGAAGTTGTGGATGCCCCATCACTGGAGGCATTCAGGGCCAGGCTGGATGTGGCTGTGGGCATCCCGGTATGGTGGTTGGCATCCCAGCACCCAGCAGGGGTGTTGAAACTAGATGATCGCTGCGGTCCTTTGCAACCCAGGCCATTCTATGATTCTCTGATACGGGGGGATATGTCTATAGGGTGGACAGTAGGGGGATGTGCTCGCAGACACTCGTGCAGCCCTGTGCACACACACACGCGTGTGCAGTTCCATCCTGGCTTTATGCAATCCTGTGTGCACTCACATGTGTTTTGTATTGATTTCCCGCCGAATCCTCTGGTGGACTCGTAGTTAGGCTGGGAGTGAAGGGGAGCACTGGGTAGCTGTTTGTGTTCCCTGCTGTGTGCTGCGGGGTTGTGCTGGCAGCGGTGTGGCTGGTTTGCTTTTCCTTGGGAGGGTGGGAAGGAGCTGAGCAGGCCCGGTTCTTTTCTCCAAGGATTCTGATCCTCCAGTGTCACTGCACCAGGGAGTGCACGATCTAAAGGACTTCTGGGTTGTGATAAACTCGTATCTCGGCAGCTTCTATGATTTCAGGTTGGGTGTTCTAGTGCAAGCGGTTTGGGGGCATGATTTATCGTCCCCGTAGCTAACGCAGTGTGGGAAATTTTGACCTGCTTTGTCTTGCCAGTGCTTTCCCCTGTCTCCACTTGTCTGGAGCCTCCTTGAAATGTATGCCTAATGTGGAACTGTTTTCTTCTTTCCTAGCTTTTGTGGTATAAAGAAGCACAGAAAGGTGCTGGAACTGCTTGTTCTGGATGGCATCTCCAAGCAATTGGAGAAGAGGAAGATCTTCGGGAATAGTCAGCATGGATTTACCAAGGACAAATTGTACTTGGCCAACCTGTTAGCCTTCTACGATGGCATCACCAGCTGGGATGATGGCGGGAGAGCAGTGGAAGTCGTCTACCTTGACTTGAGCAATGCTTTTGATGCAGTCTCCCATGACATCCTGGTAATAAAGCTGAAAAAGTGTGGGACAGATGAGTGGCTGGTGAGGTGGGCTGAGAGCAGGCTGACTGGCCAAGCTCAGAGGGTGGCGATCAGCAGTGCAGAGTGCGGTTGGAGAGCTGTGAGTGGCGATGCTCTCTGGGGGTCGGTGCTGGGTCTGGTCTTGTTCAATGCCTTTGTCATTGACCCTGAAGAGGGGTAGTGTCCACTCTCGGTAAGGATGGCAATGAGTCAAAGCTGGGAGCAGTGGCTGGCACACCGGAAGGCCGTGCTGCCATTCAGCAAGACGTGGACAGGTTGGAGAGCTGGGCCAACAACAAAGCAGATGAGGTTTAGCAAGAGCAAGTGTAGAGTCTTCCAGCTGGGAAGGAATAACTGCAGGTATCGGTCGAGGCTGGGTTGTGACCTGCTGGAGAGGAACTCTGCAGAGTAGGGCCTGGGTGTCCGGGTGGGTGACAGGTCAGCCATGAGCCAGCAGTGTGCCCTGGCGGCCAGGAAGGCCAGTGGGATCCTGGGGTGCATTTAAAGGAGCGTGGCCAGCAGGGGAATGGTCTCTAGCGGTCCCTTCTAGCTCTAATTCTGTGATTCTGTACTTGTATCATTGCTTCTTGCAGCAGTACAGTGTTTCAGAAGAGAGAAAAACGCGGTGGGCATAAACTGGATTTCAGCCATTAGTAAAGTTGTGCTGAGATCTGGGCAGACTGTCGCACTTGCGAATGTGTGCAAAGCCTGCCGGCAGAGAGAAATAACTTCTCTGCAGGCTTGTCTGACGTAGGTCATTGCTAGGTGAGCTTCTGCTTTAAAGCATCAAGCTGTATAAACACGGCATTTTTAAAAGCAAGCTTGCCAGTTCTTTTTTTTACCAGTGATTTTTTCAGGAAGGAAAGCTTGGAGATGCTGTTTGCTAATGGAAGATGGAGAGAGGAAAAGCAGGAGAAAGGCATGGTGTGCATAGCCACCACATCCCATCTGCAGCGTTCTCCCCCTGTGCAAATGAGGAGCAGCTCAGCACGCTTGGCCTGGGCCGTGGAAAGGGAGCATGCAAACATCTGGGCCAACCCCAAACGAGTTAGTTCTGCAGGTTGGTTGTTTTCTGCTGTTTGTCTCCCATCCTGTTGCTCAGCAGTAGATTTGTTCATGTACAGTGCCAACAGGAAACTCTCACAGCATTTTTGTTTCTGCTGTCCCAGCGCTTTGATCCCTTGCTGCTGGGATGGGGTGTTTGAAGAATGATGCATGTGTTGATGTCCAGCCTGGCTCTGAGGATGAGTCTGCATCCGTGGCGGGACTGAGGGTCAGAGCAGGCCAGGTTGGATCCGGTGCACTTTGCTCTCGTTCTTAATGCTTGTTCTTGCGCAGGAGGGCAGGTGGTGAACCTCATGAGCCAGTGCCTGCAGGTGGGGTTTGCGGAGAAAGAGGTCCTGCAGGTCTTGGGTGACACCCATGGAACCGTAGCGAGGCTGCATGGGTGTAAAACACCGAAACTCAACAGAGGTGTGAAGGAGAGCTGTGGGCTCCAGTACCACAGGAAGGGATATGTGTGCTCTGGCTTTGGATGCTTCTGTGTGTTTTAAGTGACTGAGATACGGATGCTCAGTCCGCTTGAGTGTATAGAACAAGTGTAACATCCTTTCTGATGGAGCATTGTGAAAGGAGTCCTATGGGTTTGAGACCTGCCATTAACCTTGTGGATATCATCCAGGAGTTGGGGATGAGGCAAGGAAAGTTGGGGTGAGAGGATGAGGCATAGGAACAGGAACTTTCTTGGTACATATTAACACCTCCATTTTTTGAACAGGAATCGCTGTGACTTTTTCTATGAAGAAAAGACTCAGTGCAAAGCCTGTGAATAAGTTTGTTCAGGCCTGCTGATTGGTGCTGTTCTCTACAGGGAGCTGCAGTGGAAATGGACACTTGTGGTCCCCTGTCTGGCTCCCTCCCACGTACTCAGATCAGCCTAGTTGTCAAGGCCTGGCTCTTGGTTGGTGAGTTGTAAGCGCGGTGCTTCTGGTAGCTGCAGTAAGCAGGGCCCATCAACATACTCTCTTCACCGGGCAGTGTGGAGCAGACCCTCACCTCCAGAAGCCCACGATTGGTTCAGTCATTAATTTGACCCGCAAGTTCTCCATGTGATCATGGCTGTTCTTAGTCCTTAGCAGTCAGCTTCTTCATATAGAGGGCAAATCCCACGCCCTCCTGAATTCCACAGTAAAAATCACGTCTGCTTTGTGTCAGGCTTTTGTTTTCTTTTTTTTAATTATTACTATTCTTTTCCCATTTAGTACGTAGGAAAGCTACTTTCTGAGCCAGGAGAAGAAGAAGTGCAACAGGCAACAATCTTCCTTGCACTACGCAGTTTGCATGAGTAGCCAAGTGCTCCTGAGGTCATGTGTGCTGCAGAGCTGACCTTGGTGGCAGGGGCCGTGTCTTCATTTTCTACCTGCCCCGTGGGAACATAAGAAGACTATTCAGAGCAGGAGCTGCAGAGCAGGATGAACGGCATGAGAAGGTAAGGCTGGGAACCAAGGAGGCAGCTTTTATGTCGGGCAGCAGTGATGCAGGGGGCTCCACAGCAGGAAGCTGGCTCATCCAAACGCTTGCTGAGTGTTTGGAAGCCCAAACCCTTATGGTCTCTAAGCTGAAGGCAGCCCAGAGGCAGCATGTCCTTGATCTGATCGTGGTGTGCCTGAGTGAAGGAGTGATCCAAGCTGGATGCAGAAGAGTCATCTTAATTTCTCTGATATTTGACGTCAGATGACACCTCTTGGGTGTTGGTTTCTTAAACTTTGGATCTAGGAGGCGGCCTCTCCCTTTGCTTAAGGTTGCAGTCATTGCTGGTGTGGGATCATTTGTCCCACAGCTGGTGAGCAAAGCTGTTGCTCTCCTGAGCGTGCTGCACGTGGAGACAGAGCTTTGGACCCCCTTGCTAAAGACCACCCTGTGAGAGCCTGTCAGAAGCACTGCTGCGGTGTGCACGTGAGCTGGGCTCAGCTTAGGCTGAGCAGAACTAAGAGGTGAGCTGGGTTTGGTGCTGGGTGGTTGCTGGGAGGTGTCTCAGCAGAAAAGCCAGGCTGGGGTGGGCACGCTGTGTCAGTCCTCATCCCAGCTGGCAGTGAGAGTTGGAGGAAGGTGATGGGTGCTGCCTGCTCTCGCTGCTGCACCGAGTTTGTGGCACAGCAGCACAGTGGTGAGTGAGCTGGGAGGGGGACGGACTGCTGCTGTGCATGGCTAGGCCAGAGCTGGAGGTTTGTCCAACACGTGCATCATGCTGGTGCAGCCATTGCAGCTGCAGCAGGAGTAGAAGACAAAGAGGTTTTCTTCGTGAGAGCAACACCAATGATTTGATTCAAATGTATAACTGCTATGAAGATGGTGAGGAACAGATCCACCTGAAAGACATGCTTGATCACATCAGGAATGAGCATGTGATCAAATAGAGCCAGCGTGGCTTTCCCAGGGGAAGGCCATGCCTAACCAGTCTGGCGGCCTTCTACGATGGAGTGGCGGTATTTGTGGACAAAAGGAAGGAAACAGATGTCATTGACCTGGACTTGAGCAAGATCTTTGACATGGCCCTCCACCACATCCTTCTCTCTAAATTGGAGGGACGTGGATTTGACAGGTGGACCACCTGGTGGAGAAGGTATTGGTTGAAAGGCCACAGACAGAGGGTGGTGATTCATGGTTCTGTGTCCAGGTGGAGGCCGATACCAAGTGGTGTCATCCAGGAGTCTGTCTTGGGACCAGTGCTTTTTTACATCGTTATCAGGGACACCAATGATGCAATCGAGTGCACCCTCTGCTGTTTGCTGAGGGTGCGTCTGACACAGCGGAAGGAAGGGATGCCATTCAGAGGGACCTCGCCCGAGAGGTTGGCCTAGGTGAATCTAATGAGGTTCAGCACAGCAAAGTGCAAGGTTTTGCACTTGGGCTGGAGGAATCCCAGGCATTCCTACAGACTGGGAGGAGCGGTCCTTAAGAGAAGCCCCGCAGAGAAGGACCTGGGGGTCCTGGTGGATGAAGAAGAGAACGTGAGCCATCAGCGTGCTCTTGCAGCTCAGAGAGCAAATGGTACCCTGGGCTGCATCAGAAGAGGGGATGGCCAGCAGGGACAGGGAGGTGATTGATCTTCATGATCCTTGAGGTCCCCTCCAACCCGGGCCGTTCTATGGTTCTGTGATTACACTCGCTGTCCGAAATAATGGCAGCTGTGCAGAAGCTGGATATATGTGGGGACAGCTCTTGTAAGCAGCTGATTTTAAGACCTTGCCCTAGTCGAGAGTCTAAATTGCGTGTCAGAAGAAAGCTGGGAAAGTGGTTATTGCTCATTATTTTTCATTTGCTGATTCTTTCTTTAGGGTTCCTTTTCAAAAGGAGATTTTGGTGATGGAAGCAGTTGAAGAAAGAACAAAACCAGCTCTTGCCAGGAGTGCTTGAAGTCCCTGTGGAGAGAAGCAAAGAACCTGGGCTTTCTTTGGGATGCTCCCCACCATGTCTCAGGAAGGAGACAGCTGCTGTTCCAATTTCTGCTCTGTGTGTGGAAAGGTACGCCTGGGTTTCTTCTGCTTGTTTTCTCTTTCTTTTTCTCTCTTTTAAGGAGAAGGGGTGGAGCAAGGGGAGACCCACTGGTCATTTGTTACCTCAAGAACAGGATGGATTCTGCATTCACCGTGAAAAACCTGGGCTAGTAGCACGGGCGTGTTTCAGGCTGGACTCTTCTTTTCCTGCTCAGTTTCCTTTTGGCTACAGGGAGACAGCTGTCGAAAGGTGTGTTTTCAAAGCCACTCTAGAAAACCGTGTTTCACTGTTGCAGGTGGTTCAGTGTGCTCTTGCAGTGTAGATGCGTTTGCTGTAGAATCTTAGTGTTTTCTGTTCCTAGGGGAGGACTGGGAGGAGGTAGTGAGAAGAGAATTCAATGCCTTGGGTGTATCTTAGTGAGAAATGTTGGCATGAGGTGCTGAAAGTCTTCAGCTGTAAAAGGACAGTGAGGCTCAGACTCCTTAACCTGCTGGAGCAGGGCGGAAGCAAGGAGTGGGCACTGCCCTCCCAAGTGCAGGCTGCACTTGGTTATGGTCTGCCAGGTCTCTGCTGCCCTGTGTTTCTTCTGAGAAGTTTGTTGGAGCTGCTTGGAGTAGTGAAGGGTGGGGAAGAAGTGCTGTTCAAGAGCTAAGGCTCTGCATGATAATTCTGGATGGATTGAACCACGGTGTCTGAAGACATAGCTTCCATCAGAATGATCCCAGCATTGTGCAAGTGTCTCAGCTGAACCCCCTGAGCAGGTGTCTGAGAGCACCCGCCTCCTCCAGCTGAGCCATAGGCAAGCTAACTGTGCCCAGGAATTACAGCTTATGCAGACTGAATATGCTTCCAAGTGTTTTCCTTAGTGATAAACAATGTCCCAGCACTCTGATATTCCATCTCCGGCACAATCTGGAGCATCTCTGCAAACCATGGGTGCCCCTTCCCACCCCCGTTTCTTCCTTTCTCTCTTTAGAATCAGTGTGGTGCAGTTCCCTGCGTTTGTGAGCAGCAGCCAGCAGGCCGCAAGAGATCCAGTTGCACCTTTAGCAGACAGAGGGATGTGATGGGGACAGACTGTCCTTACCGCCATGCAGAAGTGAGTTTTTCCCGTCCTCTATTAAGAAGTAGGAAAGAATAGAGTTTGAATGTTACTTCTGAGCAGGTGCTGTGCTGTAGGGGATGTCAGGTAACCATTTACTTGGGGGTGCGGGAAGGAGCAGTGCAAAGTGATGTATTAGTTTGTGTTTTGGCTGTTGAAGTGCAGTTCCATTTTGGGGAGCAAAAAGATGGGCTAATGTGGAAAACAGAAGGGAGAAGGCTAGTACCTGGACAGTGGGCTGAGCTTTGGTGACTGCAGCCATTTGCAGGAGAAGTTTTGCTGTTTTGCACAGTGGAGTTCAGAATGGGAGCTGATGATGAATGGGAGCTGCTGGAGAAACAGACTTCCATGGACAAGTTCCAGTGCCTCAATGACTTTCTTGTAGCGAGGCAGCAGTGATGCTGGAGGGCACGTGGTGAGTGCGTGGACAGGGTGGCACAAACGAGTGCGTGTGCTGAGGAGTTGGGTTGCACACAGGTGCAGACAAAGGGATGTTTGTGGTAGGTGTAGGCACGTCCGTGTTCCCAGGGATGGTTTGCACACGTCTGTGAATGCAAAGGAGGGCAGAAGATGCGGTGCGTGCATGAGGGTGTGCAAAGCAGGCAGGGTGGCACACAGGTGTGCGTGTGCACGTGGATAGGGGAAGGCTGGGGTTACAGGTTGACCTGTGCTGAGGTGAGTGGGGGCTCACGGTGTTGCTCAGTGGTAGATTTGTTCACACTGAGTGCTACCAGGAAACTCGCGCACCCTTTTTGTTTCAGCTGTGCCAGTGCTGTGATCCCTTGCTGCTGGGCTGGGGTGTTGGAGGGATGGTGTGCGTGCCGAGCTCCCATCTCTCTTGCAGGAATCAGGCGCAGAGCAAAAGGGATGTTTGGGCCTGGTGACCGCAGGAAGGCTGGCTGTTTTGGATGGTGGCAGCTGATGGAAACAGGTGTTGTTGTGACCATTCAGCATTTAACAGAAGTCAGGGGTTTTGCAGGAAGAATGACTTGGTTCTCGAATGGCTTCAAACGTGCACACCGAGTACGTCTGTCGTGCCGTGCCATCTCTGTTTCTTTTGGATGCAAGCATTTCTACTACCATGTGTTGGGCCTGTTTGCTTGTAGAAGGAGGAATGTTAGGTACAGTTCTCACCTGGAACGTCAGTGTAATTTGAATCATGAGTGTTAGCGTAGTGAAGCGAAGGAGGGCCCCGGAAGCAAATTGGGTGCTGTGGAAGCACTGCGCGATGAGAAGGTGGGAGGTAACACCTACTGGCAGATGTGGAAACCACTTTGGGATTGAGGTGTGGAGGAAAGGAAGGGCGATGACGGAGCTGATGGCAAAGAGCTTCCTGGGGAGGCTAGGTGCTTGCTTGGGGATGGATCTGATCAACTCCTTGTGTGCAGGTGTCCAGACAGGGTGTGTGGAGCAATTTTCATCCCAGGGTCTGTCTGGTAGGACAGGGGCTTGGGCCAGGCCAGGGCAGTGTGCTTTGCTCTTGTTCTTAGTTCTTGTTTTTGCTCTGGAGGGCAGGTGGCAATCCTCAGGAGCCAAGGCCTGTGGTTGCGGTTTGCAGAGGAAGAGGTCCTGCAGGCCTTGTGTGACACCCATGGAGCTGCAGCGAGGCTGCATCGGTGTAAAACACGAGAAATCCACAAGAGATCTGAAGGTGGGTTGGGGGACTCGAGTTATGCCAGAGGGGTTGTGCGTGCTCCTTTACGTGTGCGTTGTCCGCCTACTGTATGGCGGGTGGGCTTGGAAAGCTGGTACCGTGTTTGTGTTGTTGGGAGAAGTGGATATCAACTCTTCTCTCTATTGAAAGATTTAAGAAAAGTGCCTCTGCTTGCTTCTTAGCGTATGAATCATGGAGTCGTAGAATCACCAGGGTTGGGAAAGACCTAAAAGATCATCCAGTCCAACCATTCTTCAATGACCAATAGCTCCCACTAAAGCACGTCCCTCAACACAACATCCAGTCGTTCCTTGAACGCCCCCAGGGTCGTTGACTCCACCACCTCCCTGGGCAGTCCATTCCAGTGCCTGGCCACCCTTTCTGAGAAGTCATGTTTCCAAATGTCCAGCCTGAATCTCCCCTGCCGCAGCTTGACACCATTCCCTCTGGTCCTATCAATAACAACACGAGAGAAGAGGCCGTCCCCCAGCTCACTACAACCTCCCTTCAGGAAGTTATATGGAGCAAGAAGGTCTCCCCTGAGCCATCTCTTCTCCAGGCTGAGCATTCCCAGCTCCTGCAGCCTCTCCTCATATGGCCCCATTGTGCTCCAGAGCCCTCACCAGCTTTGTTGCCCTTCTTTGAACACGTTCCAAAGCCTCAGTGTCTTTCTTGCAGTGAGGGGTCCAATCCTGGAAACAGAACTTGAGTTGCAGCCGCACCAGTGCCGAGTACAGGGGGACAGTCACTTCTCTGCTCCTGCTGGCAGCGCTGCTTCTGGTGCAAAACGTATGTAAGTGTCACATGTGTGGCATCCTTTTTGATAGAGTTCTGTGACGGGAGTCCAATGGATTTGAGACCTGACTTGAAGCCTGTGGGCATCATCCCAGAGTTGGGTGAGGATGAGGCATAGGAACAGGAACCTCTTTGGTCGTTATTAACTCCCACCTTTTTTGGTCAGGAATCTATGTGTGTGTTTGGTTTTTTTTACATAAAGAACAGACTCATTGTGCAGCTTGTGAATGAATTCCTTCACGCCTGCTGATTGGTGCTGTTCTCTAGATGGAGCTGCAATGGAAATGGACACTTGTGGTCCCCTGTCTGGCCCCCTCCCACGTGCTCAGATCAGCCAAGTTGTCAAGGCCTGGCTCTTGGTTGGTGAGTTGTGCCGAGGTCAGAGAGCTGGATTTTCTGGGCTTTGAGACACGTCTTCCAGTGGCACGCTGTGTTATTTCTGATGTGTTGACCTGTTGAGCTGCAGCCCCAAATGAGGATTCAAGTCCTACCACAGCAGGAATGGTTTGGATTGGAATAGGAATGCAGAAGGCTGGAGCCAGCAGGAGCAGGGAATCCATCATGCCCCTGTACTCGGCACTGGTGAGTCCTCACCTTGAGTTCTGTGTTCTGCTCTGGGCCCCTCACTGCAATGAAATCCTGAGATGTGTCCAGAGGAGACCAGTGAAGCTGTGAGGTGTCTAGAGCACAAGTCTTATGGGGAGCTTCTTAAGGAACTGGGATTATTTAGTCTGGATAAGAGGAGGCTCACGGAACACCTTATCATTCTCTGTGACTAACAGAAGAGAGGTTATGTGGAGGTGAGGGTTGTCCTGCTCTTCTCCCATGTAACTAGTGACAGGAGTGGAGGGAACGGCCTCAGGTTGTATGAGGGGAGATTCAGCTTGGATGTTAAGAAAACCATCTCCAAATGGGTGCTCAGACGCTGGACGCGTTTGCTGGCTGAGCGCTTTGTTGGGTGAGCATCACACTGCTGGAAAGCACGCAGCTGTTGTCTCTGCCAACAGCCCCACCATGGGAACTGGTGGCTTTTTCACGTTACCCTTGTGTTTCAAGTGCTATGTCCAGTTACTCGTGCTGTTTGAAAGCACCATCTAAGAGGCAGCCTTGATATCTCCAGCCCTGAGCTTTGTGCCACAAGAGCTCTCCCGCTTCTCGCTGTGATGTGAGACCGAATGGAAGGCCTTGCAGAAGTCTGGGTAGGTGATGTCAGTTGCTGTTGATTTCCCCACCCCGGCTGAGAAAAGCAGGGAATGGGACTGGGGGACATGCTGGCGGTGGGTTCCTGCCTCAGCAGAACTGAATGGCTGTTCTGATCCACGTATTTGAACCTGAGTGGATCTGACATTAACGAGTGAGGCGAGGGGCCTGTGGGAAGAAAATGTATGTGGCGCAATTTGTGGTGCAAGGTGTTGTAGGAGCTGCTGCTAACAGTGCCCAGAAGGCTTCCTTTGTGATGGGGAGAGGATTAACTAGGTTATTTTAATGAATCTATTTCCTTTCTGTTCATCTTTCCTACTACCTCTCATAAAACTGTCTGTGGATTCTCAAGTAGTATTTCTTGCTAAATAGAGTATGCGTGCACCCTGCGCTTTCGTCTGCGCAAAGGATCTTCTAATCATCTCTGTCTGTGTTTCTTTTAGACCCTGAGGTGGATCACAGACTTGGGTGAGTCTTCATTCAGGAGCAGGGACATGCAATGCTCATCTTGGGTGTCTGGCTGAGAAGAAGAGCAGCGAGGTAAGTTTCATAGGGTTGCGTGCCCACTTTATTTTATTTTTCATTCATGATCGTAGATGCGCAGAGGCGTTACCCAGACAAAGCAAGCATTTGTCGGCTGGACTTGCTAGAAATGACGTAGGCAGTGAAAATGGGTTTGAAGCATCCCTAAGAGCCCTGCAAAAGAGTGCTGAGAGTGAATCTGGCACCCTCCTTTGGAAACGACAGGTGTCTGCCAGCTCTTCAGCTGTGCCCAAACACCTCCCATTGCGCTGCCACACCAGGACATAATTCCAAGCCCAGCCTGAGTTCTGGAGTGTGTGGTGAATGTTGTTGAAATCAGATGTGACCCCGTGGTCTTGCCTCCCCCCCTTGTGGGGGGTCATGGTGGAGCAGGCTGGTGGCCGTTGGTGATGTCATAAGCGTCTGGACTGAGGGGAGGAGCGGTGCGTTCTGTGTTCCTTTGTGGGAGAGTTGGAGTTCGGAGTGGTTGGTTGGCTTGTTGTTCTTGTGCGTTTAGTGCCTTTGTTTGAGTACCATCGTGCGCAGCATCCTGTAGGTAAGCTGAGCCGGCGTGGGATGGACGGGTGGGCAGTGAGGTGTTGAGAAGTGCTGGCTGTCGGAGCTCCCAGCACCGCATTGCTTACTCTTGAGCATCAGACGTCATTTTCCCCCGGTAGACACGTTCCAAAGGGGGTGTCCGTAAAGGTGGCACCCGTCCCGTGCTTCTTCCGTTGTCTCCTTTGCTCAGTTGTGGAAGCATCGTCTAGTTGCTGGGCAGACAGGCATCACGTAGCCTGAGACTCAGCATGTCTTGCAGCATGTGGATGGGGATGGTTGGGCCGTGTGCATTATTCCATGGCTGGCTTAGCCCTGCTCATTAACCTGCTCTTTCTCTCTCCTCTCCCCACCCTCTGCCCACGTCCTCGGTGCAGCTTTTGCTCTCAGAAGATCTGAGCAAAGCGACAAGGAACTGCTGCAGATAGCTTGAGGTGATCTCTCTGCCGGGTAAGTGCCGTGTTTTGTCCCCCCGCATGGTTTTGCAGGCCGTGTGGCAGCGTGTTTAGTAACACAGCCTCATCCAGCTTAGATGTGACCCTGGTCACGGGTGGGATTTTCCACTGCCCTCCAGCTGCAGAAGTCTCTCCATACTGTGCTGTGTGACTAGATAAACAGAAGTGTGTTTCTGCTCTGTTCCAGGTTGTCACACCTGCTGGGATGGGCATCGCGTGCAGTGAGATCAGCAGTGAGCCTGAGGTGGCGGGCACGGAGGTACAGTGTGAAGCTCCGGCTGGTCTTTGTTCCCTGTGTTGAGCCAGCAGAGGGAGCCGCAGATGTGCTCTCCTGCCGGAAAGAATGGGCCAAAAAGGGCCTGGCCACCTGTCTGTGCCAGTGCCATTGCTGATGAGTCTGGGTAGAGAGAGATGCATCTTGGCATGGCCTGGCACTGCACGCCAGGAAGAGAAAGGACTGTCATGAGACGCGCAGCTCCTTCTGAAGTGCTCCTGATCAGGACGGAGCGCATTGCCTGCAGCTTTCTCTGCAGATGTGCTCCTCCCCTTGAAATCCTCCTGGTTTGTCCTCAGCTGCTGACCACGGCCTGTGCTCTGTTTTGCAGGCTGATGACATGCGGAAGCCGCAGCTGGTGCGTGCAGAGTCATCTGTTAACGTTCCAGCGATTGCGGCAGCCCATGTTATCAAGACCTACGTCGCCCAGGGGCCGGATGAGCTCTCCCTGGAGGTAAGCAGTTGCAGGCGTTCCTTGTTGTCAGGCACAGGAGAGTAGTCTAGGGTGTGAACGCCTCAGGAATCTTCTCAGAGCCCTTCAGAATGTCTCGTGAGGTGAAGCTTTGAAGGTTCGGTTCCAGCTTAGACTTGTGCTGGGCCGGGAGGAGTTCAGCCATCTCTCCAGTATGGTTGGATTGGGCATTTGAACCTTGTGATCAAGCAGATCACAAGCCCAGTATGGGAGCCTGGTCTCTGAGCAACAGCAGACACCACGGTGCGTGATGGGTGCAGATGTGTTCAGGAAGCCCTGCTAACTGATGCCCGTGGTTAAAGTGGAGCTCTTCCATAGCCTTTGGCAGAGAGCCTGCTGCTTTTAGACCTGTTTCCTGCTGCACAGCTGCACTGTGTGTGTTGTGTGACTCTTTTGCCTCCAAGTTCAGTTTTAGAAAGGAAAAAAGCCTTGGGGGCTGCACTGGTGCAATTGTTGTCAAGCTCTAGGATATTCTGCGGCGCAGAAGCAGGCAGTTGTTTGAGCTGTGCTTTCCTGCCAGCTGTGCTGAAGCTGGGATTGACGTTTCAATCTCTTGCAGGTGGGAGACATGGTGAGCATTGTCGCTATGCCACCAAAGGAGCTGAGCCCCTGGTGGAGAGGCAAGCGTGGCTTTCAGGTAGGCACCCGCTTCCAACTAGAGAGCGCAGCTTCAGTAGAGTCAGGAATCTCAGGTTGGAGCTGCTCTGCCTGCACAGGATGGCTTCTGGACGCAAACGGTTGCCCTGTGTTGCTGTCAGAGGACCTTCCGTTTGGCCCTGGGCACGGGCTAATGCCCTCCTGTCTTTTTGTTCTTGTTACAGGTTGGGTTTTTCCCTGGTGAGTGCGTGGAGCTCATCAGCGGAAAACTTCCCGAGTCCCTTGTCGATACATTGCCAAAGCCAGGTACACATGTTACATTTGACAATGCGGGTTAGTAAAATGGGGTCAGATCGTGGCTTTCAGGGGGTTCGTTAATGCTCGAGTTGAGCAAGCTTAGCAAGAGGACTGCATTAAGGTCCATGGGAACACGCAGAGATCTGTCCCAATCCCACTGTGTTTATTATTGGGCTTGGGGAAGTCACGGAATCCTCCTGGAATGGCTTGGGCTTGGAAGGAGCCTAAAGGATCATCCTCAGGCTCCAAGGCCCCTGCCTCAGTTTGGGTGGCCAGCCTGCGCATTTAGCAGGAGACGAGAGCAGGCTGTCCGGGGCCCCTTCCGACCTGGCCTCGGGCACTTGCAGGGATGGGCAAAATCCGTTCTTGCATGTCCTTGTTGGGAATGTTCTTCCCGTTGTTCCGTGCTCGGTCGAAGGCGTTACGCTCGGCCTCGTCCAACCGATCCAAGCCTGAAATGAACTGGATTCTTTGTTTTCTTTCTTTGCAGTGCCGAGGAAACGGGGCAAGCTCAGCACCCTCCTTCATTCCTTGGTGAAGGCCCGCCCCAAGAGATCGGAGCAGCCGGAGCCGGCGAAGGAAGGGGTGTTTGGGTGTGACCTGGGGGAGCACCTTCTCCGCTCTGGCCGTGATGGTAAGGAACAGCCCATTGCTGAGATCTTCCTCCATTGGGCATCTGAAGATGAAAGGGAATACTGGGTGGGATGGGAGAAGAGCACGGCCTGAAGCAGGACGTGAGGAAGAAGCTGAGCTAACCGCTGGCTCTTGTTCTGTAGTCCCCCAGGTCCTGCAGAGCTGCGCCGAGTTCATTGAGCAGCATGGCGTGGTGCAGGGGATCTACCGCCTGTCCGGCGTGGCGTCCAGGATCCAGCGCCTACGGTAAGAGTGCTGCGACTGACACAGCTGTCAGCAGGGGCACGTGCCATGCTGCGGGCGTTCAGAGGAACCCCTTCCTTTTCTTGACTGTATTCTGTGTGGCTTTGGACTTGCTTTCCTCTTTCTCAAAGCCCTCTGCCCAATCCTGTGTCCTTCTCTGCAGCCATGAGTTTGAGTTGGAGCAGGTTCCCGAGCTCAGCGTCCGAGACATTCACAGCGTGAGCTCCCTCTGCAAGATGTACTTCAGGGAGCTCCCGAACCCTCTACTGACCGAGCAGCTGTATGCCAAGTTCTCGGTAAGCTCAGGGCAATGTCTTGGAAATGACACTCACCTCTCCCCTGGGCGTCCTGGCTGATGGTTGCAGCAGTGCCCCAGCTCCGAGGTCTTATTTCTGTTAGCCCCATGAGGCATGTCTTTGCCACATCCTGCCTCAGGCTGATGCCACTTTTGGTGGTGCCAGGAGGTGCTTATTTAAGCTATTCACGACGCTTGGAAGAATTCCCTTTCCTTTGCTATTCCCGCCTGGTGTCTGAATCCCTTCCTGCCTTTTTCCAGGACGCTGTTTGCGCTGCGACGGAGGAGGAGCGGCTGCTCAGCATGCAGGATGCCATCCAGCAGCTGCCCGCTCCTCACTACAGGTCAGTGCTGCGCTCGGTCTGCTGAGTTCAGCCCTGCTGCCTTTCAGAGGGCCATGATGCGATTCCAGGTGTTGCCTCACGCTGGCAGCATCATGCCTGTGCACGCTGAAGCGGCTGAAGGCTGCGTCGGGTCGGTTGATTGGGTCAGTTCCTTGGTACGGGGGCACAGTTGGTGCAGCCGATGGCTGCGGCTGTGCTGTGCTGGGGCTTGGTGCTGCAGTGTGGTGGCATTGGGAATGTTTTACCTACTTCATATTCAGGGACGGTAGCAATGACAACAACCGGCATGAAGTGAGGTTTGTTTTGTGCGCTGCAGCACGGCTTGCTTTTTGGTGCTGAACATCTGCCCCTCTTGTTTTCCAGGACGCTGGAATACCTTATGAGACACTTGGCGTCTCTGGCCGGGAACTGCTCCATCACCAACATGCATGCTCAGAACTTGGCGATAGTGTGGGCTCCAAACCTCTTAAGGTAAACTTCTTTTTCAGCACGATGCTTACTTCTGCTCTCCCCCAACCCCAGGGGCACAATTTCTAGACAACAGTTTCTAGTCACTTGTTTAGCTGGGACTGCTGTGTCCCTGATCATCCAGGAGAATTTCGTCAGTGGCATCGCTGATTGCCCACTGCGGAAGTCTCCAGAGCCCAACTTGTCAGTTTTTGGCTACAGAAATTCAGACTGGTGGAAATGATCTTGGGGAAATGACTTGTAAGATCTGCCTTTTCTTCAGATCCCAGCAGAGCCAGTCCGCCTGCGACAGCGGAGAAGCTGCGTGCAAGGAGCTGCAGACGCAGTCGGATGTTGTGGAGTTCCTCATCAGCCATACAGATGTCCTCTTCCCCTCCACATCCACGCCAGCCATGGGAGAGAGGGCAGGTGAGCGTCTTCCTCCATTAGCTTGATGTTGATCTGACACCTTGATCCAAGCCAGGCCTTCTCCAAGATCTTTGAAAATGCTTTTGCTGTTGAGGAGACTGCAGGCTTCTGGGCTTAGATTAGAATATGGTGCCCCGTTCCTGGATCCTGAGAGTGTCCAAACCCATAATTTACATGGAGAAAACCGTCACTGCTGTTCAGATGTTTTGAGCCCTTCTTCTTCCAGTGCCTCGGATTAGCAAGTCTGAGATAAATGCAGAACTGGGATGGCTGTGCGGCTGCTTTCTGATCCTCCCTCTTACCTGTGGTTTCCCCTTGCAGGGCACAGTTCTTTGGACGGGCCCAAGTCTGTGTGGGTGTCTCCTCCATCTGCAAAGCTGCTCACGCTGCAGGAAGCACAGGCTGAGAGGAGAGGCCAGAGCAGCTCTCCTGCTGCGACACGGAGCAGCAACACTGAGGTGGAGGAAGGCCCCGCAGCTGTAATGAGGAACTTCCACACGGTCATTGATTTTCCATCTGAAAGGTAAAGAGGACTTCCCTTTCCAGCCGCTATCATCATTGGTCGGGTGGGTTTGCCAGGAACGGGCAACTGTCAGCAAGGGCTCAGAGCAGCTCTTCCCTCACCCTGCACCACGACTGACAGCATGCTCTGTTTTCTCTCTCCAGACCAAGCTGTCGCAGCAAGAGGACGGAGTCACCAGCTGGCAGTTGGCGTTCCTGTTTCTGTCTGGGCAAACCATCCCCTGCAGCCAAACGCCAACTGCAGCTGAGTGCCAGGGATCCCTCAGAAGAAGAAGTCGTGGTCCTGGCAGGTAAGGGTGCAAATCCAGCTTTCAAAACACTGCTTGTCAGCAGCACAGGTAGGATTCATGCTTTCAGTGGGCTTGTACCTCCTTCTGGCATTCGAGCCCGTGCCTGACATCTTTGGTTCACCCCTGTCTTTCCCAAATGAGTCTCTTGTCAACACAAGAGCTGGACCTGCACGAGGATCACTGTCAAGACAGTGACACTGTTGCTAGAAGCCTATTTGCTTCTGCCCACCACCACTACATAGCCAGATGTCAAGAACCTCTTTCATGATTCATCTTGCGAACGTTTGACACTAACCGCTGTCCATCTACTCCTTCCTAGGTGACCCGAGCCCTCGTCTGCCCCGAAGACGCAGGGCATGGGACGACAGCGCATCCTGTGCTTCCATCAATGAAGAGCTGTTAGGAAGCACAGGGTGCTGCATTTCAGTGGAGAGCCTTCCATATGGCACCATCAATGCAGACAAGAACATCATCGTCGTTGAAGCCCTCGTTCATCCCATCCCTCCGGAAGCTGCTGACCTGAGCCTGCCAGACACCACAGGCACCAGCGTGGATTGGGACCCAGTGCAGGGGTCCCAGGACAGCCCAGCCCAAGCACAGCCCGAGTGCCCCGACAGCAGCACCACCATGCAGGCTCAGGTCAGCAACACCGAGGAGAAGCCGAGCCTCTTGGAGGGGGACGTAGAATCAGACCGCCAGTCCCAGCCTCCAAGCAACAGCACGAGCTGTGAGCCGCTCTCATGATGATAAGGGAGGATGAATCCCACCTTTCCTTCAGACCTCACACCCCCTCCTTTCTCCGATTGAATAAAGGCCCGCTCGTGCTCAATCAACGCCTTGACTGCATTCCGAGTCTTCATTCGCAGAGACTGGGATGAGTGCAAGAAACAGCAAGGCAGCTCAGCTTGCACCGCTCTGGCTGTGGGGTGCGTGCAGGGACACTGTAACCATACAGGGAAAGGCTTCCACTGCTTCCTAAAGCTGTAGTCCAGCCCTGCTACTGCTCTGTGGCACAAAGCCCTGAGGGGTGTTACTTATTGTTAGCCCAAGGGAAGTCAGCTTCATGCACTGCGTTTTGTTGTTGCCGGGTGAGAGGGGGATGCACCTTGGTGAGGAGATGAGCAGTGCTGGATCTGCCTCTAAGAAGATGTCCTAAGGAGGATGTGAACACTGCTGGCACTTCCTCATTGCACGTGCTTGGAGGATCTTCAGTTCATGCACATTTCAGGATGTCTGTCAACAGCTACGAGGAAATTCTCAAGTCCTGGGAATTGCATTGAACAGTTGGAACGGGTAAGTGTCATCTTTGTACAGAAACAGCACGCCTAACAGTCTGTCTCACCACTCCAGAGTTAATCTGAGAATAGATTGACAGCTCTTGTCAGTTCTCTGAGTCAGGTTTCATTTGTATAAACTTGAACTTTTGAAACCAGTTGGAAATTGATGGTGCCGATGACCTCTTCCTCTAATTAAAGCATTACACACAGTGTATGCTAGGTGCTCTGCTTTACCTGTAGTGTTACATTAGAGAAGAATTCACCCTCAACTTTAAGCATCTGTATTTTGAACTGTGGGTGGTTTTGCAAAGGTAAAACTCAGGCGGCATCTTCTTACTGGTGAAAGAGCTGCAATAAAAGACATGGACAAAGTTACTTTAGGGGTAAGCCAAAATGCATTTCAATATGATCGTATCTTCTGTTGGAGTTGCGGAGTTCTCAAGAACACGGGGGCAGGGAGATGGTACATAGGAATGCAGCCTACTGGTCCCATTGCCTTTTGGAAGAGGCTGTAGAACTGGAAAGAGCTGAACAGAGCACCACAAACCTTGTTCCTCGTTGTTCAGAGGGCAATATTCTCTGGCTGTAAAGTGGAGGAAGTTCAACATCATGACAGCAACTTTCACAAAATGCCAATGAAAATGCTGAATGTTTTTCTGTTCAGTTTTCACAGATCTGCGTTCCAGAATTTCTATGGAGTGATGTCAGTCTTTGCTGAGTTGATGTTGAATTGTGCACTGTGCCATGTGTGCTTTTTATGTTCCACAGCAGTCAGATGTGGTACCTGGTATGGCACAGTAGTTAGCGATTCCATAGCTTGCTTTTATGGTCTCTTAAGGACGACTTGCCTCATGCTAAAACAGAAACTGATGCCACGAAGAACTGAAGTCATCCACATGTTTGCCCACTGTATCATGTAAGAGAGACACCAAAGAAATATTTATAGCCTTAGAGGTAAGAAATAGTTTCTGCCACACTTCGGTTTACTGTTTTGATCTTTAGCAGTAGACAATAATATAAAAATAAAGCTGAGATGATTCTGACAGATCTCAGTGGAGACCGGGTTCAAGATTCACTGGTTTGAAAATTAAGTAGGAAATGTGACATGTTCTCTCTTTGTAGAAGCCATTAATCAGCACTCACGGTAAGAGAACTGGTTTTAATTCCTAACCTGTTTCAGTGTTTTGAAGTAGCATCTGCGAGGTCTGTGGGACACCAGAGCCCCCGAATGTTGTCACCTTCTGAGTGATCTGTGCCACCCACAGCACGAATGCAATGCTTCAGTGACACAGTTTGAGGCCAGGGTCAGATTTCTTAGCTGGTGTGGTCTGCCACAGTGACGAGCCAGGGCGTAACTGGAGCACTTGTGCATACTGCTCTGATTGAGCACGGGGAATGGGAGAGAGTCCTGTCGGTGCTGCTCCGTGCTTTCTGTGCTGCCGTTGTTACTGATCTTTCTCTGATACTTTCTACATGCATTTTCAGATCACCTTATCTTACAGGGCAGCTCTCTGATTCCACTGTTTCTAAGGACCGCCTTTCGGAAGAGGAAGCTCGAGTCTGTTTTCGACAGGTTGTTTCAGCAATTGCTTCTGTTCGCAGTCAGGGTTATGCCCACAGAGACCTCAAACCAGTAAGCCTGAACTGTAGTCAGTCTTTCATAAATAACCATTAACGTGTTTTTATGTTTCTGCCGGGGGAGAGAGAAAGTTACCCTGCTGTTGTGGTTTAACCAGGCAGGTGGCTCAGCATCACACAGTCCTCCACTCCATTCCAGTGGACTGCAGGAGAGAACTGAAGGGGGGAAAAGTAACACAAAGTGAGATGGAATTATTTACTGAGATAGAGAACAGGGAAATAGTTATGATGAATGCAAAAGCAATTGCTCGCCACCTACCAATCCGTGTCCAGTTAGCCTCCTGGTAGTGGAAGAGATTCACATGAAGTTCTACCCCCTTCAAAACTCTTTCCACAAGCTGTCGTATGGTATGGAACATCCCTTTGGCCGGTTTCAGTCAGCTGTCCTAATTCTGTTCCTTCTCACTTCCTTGGGCACTCAGCTGAGATTGACTTTGGCTCTGCACAACGCTGCCTGGCAGCAACTTCAAGCATCACCGCGCTGTCTACATTGCTTTTCTAGAATGAAAGCATTCGTACTATCAGACACTGAAGAAAATTCAGTCCCAGCTGAAACTCAGACATCCTTCATCATCTTGTGCTTAGAATTCTTTCACTGCAGGAAACGTTAGATACTTATTGCTATTTGGTACTACGTTCTGGAGCTGAGCTGGATTTTGTATCTTCCTCTGGAAGAGGAGTACAACATTATGCTCCTTATGGGACACAGATCTGATATGAGTGTTGGTTTCCCATTTTTGTTACGCTCTTTGCTGCAGTTTGTATCTAGAGAACAGCCCTTGTGGTGTCAGTCTGTTGTGTAAACTGCTCTAGTTTCGTGCCTCAAGGAAGAGTGATCCTTTAAACAAATGGTGGCCATACAGAGGGTGTGGGGTGAGATGCATTCCTCTGGCCCCATCCAGTGGATTTTCTGTCACTGAAGACTTGAAGCACAGGTTAGGTACTGGAAGGCTTGAATCTTTCCTCACAAGTAGGTTAGAGCTTTGCATTTTTTAAGCTGCCGGTATCTCTCAGTAAAGCAAATCATTACAGCACGAGCATTTTCCTAGGCATCTTATGAAATCCCTCTATCTAAAGAACCTTTCCCCTCTGAAAAAGAAAGCACTGTCTATCCCTCTTAGAAGAAACTGGCTTCCAGCTGAGAGGCTGATGGATTTATAGGCTTGGACGGTAACTTGGTGTGGAGGGGACTTGTAGAGATCTGTGCCTGAACCTGCTGCTCTGGGAATCGTCAGACCAAGTTTCTCAAGAGCTTTTCCCACTCTCATCATCGCTTTCTCCCAGGGATGAGGCTGCATGTTCTCTCTGGGGAATACGTTCAGTGCTTGAAAAGCTTTTTCCTTCTATCTAGTCTGCTGTTCTGGTGTATGGCTGTTTCCTGTCACTATCCCATCGTGACCTGCTGGCCACAGCCTCAGTCAATCTTCATACGCGCCCCCTCTGCCCCCCGTAGGCATTGAGAAGCTGCCACGAGGTTCCTCTGAACAAACATCTTTCTCCCCAGCTTCTCTTCACTGAGTGGGAGCTTCAGCCCCCTGCACAGGCTGCAGGTCATCCACAGCATCTGTTTCAGGTTGTTATCCTTCCTGGCCAAAACTAGATACAGTGTTGTAGATGCGGTCCAATGAGTGTTGAAGCAGGAATGACTTGTCCTGGTCTGGTTGTGCTGCTTTTTAATGCAGCTGATGACACTGTTGTACTTCTTTTCTGTCAGAGCGCACTGCTGGCTTGCATTCAGCCTGTGCTCTATCACCACTTGTCCTCCTAGTCCCCAGGTCCTTTGCAACAGATACAAGCTGGTATTTCCCACCTGGGCTATTGGAAGATGGGTAGTTGCTAGCAGTCAGTGAAGATCTCTGAGACGGCGAGAGCGAGCGAGCTTTTAGTAGACTGGGAACCACTGTCCACGGCAAGAAATAACAGAAGAGAAAATGTCTTTCCTTGGGCACTTGGGTGAAAATCATTCCTGACTGCTTTCCCATCCACCGGGAAAATCTGCTGACTGATAATTAGGAGCTGATAGACTTTGGACTCTGTGCAAAGCCAAAGGGAAGAGCGTCTGTTAAATAAAACATAACGTGCCCCCAAGTAATGCATGTTTGACCGCCATATGCAACAGGGACTTGTCCAAGCAAACACCCTAAAATCAAGCTGTTTCTGTGGCTGGCATGTACTTGCATCTTGTTTGGAATGGCCTGAACTGTGTGAGAGTGGTTAACAGATTGCTCAGAAGCACAGTTAGATCATTTTCTCTACCTAGACTCCCTATTTTCCTTGTAGGTACATCACCTGTCTTATGCAAGGGTCTGTATTCGGAGTATGGGGTTGGTGTGCCTCAGGAACCTTCTAAGGAACTGTAGGTAGGCTGAGATTGTGGATAGAATAAAATGACTTTTGCAGGTGACATACGGATCCTATGATTGCATATGCTTGAACTGAATTGCTTCTTGATCTTCAATCTGATTTCCAGAAGCCTTTATTAACATGGAAATGGGTGCTGGTAAGAAAGAATGGGAAGGCTGCCTTACTGATTCAAAGAGAATTACGTACCCTCAAATAATTTTTCCTGGCCAAAGTTGGAGCCTCCCACAGGTAATCAAGGCCAACAGGCTGTTGTTGCACAACCAACAGGCACGATCCAGATGATCAGCTGAGGAAAATAATGCAACATGCCAAGGGCACTGGATAAGTGAGCAGCTTGAGATCTGCACATTTACGTGATACTCGCAGTCTTAGACAATACTTGCTTAGTGAGGTCACACTGAATGAAAGCAAAATGTAAGATGAATGAAAATATACACAGGAGAAGAAGCCTCTGATGCTTCTGAAGTGTTATTCCCCGAAGACGTCAACTCTGTTAAAGCCAATGTTTCTCTCCATTCTTTGTGTTATTCCAGGGAGGCCTTGATTACCGCCTGAGCACATGCTGTGGAAGCCCGGCTTCTTCAGCACCAGAGCTAATCCAGGGCAAAGTGGATACTGGCTCAGAGGTATGTAGACCGGTGTTTGTTTTACCCTCTTTCCCTCCCCTCTGCACGGAGCATTTAAACGCAGTGGAGCTCAGGTAGGCTCTCTTGGTTTCCCTTCTGAATTCTGCTAGGCTGCATTGCTTGGTAGCTCTCAGAAGCTGTCAGTGGCCGCAGACTAGGAAAGTGCAATTGGTCTCAGTTCACACAGCTGGCTGGTTTGTCTCTGGCTGATCCTGAACTGTCTCAAGCGACTGCTTTGGGGCTCTACAAAACAGCAGCTTCAGAGATTTGCACTGTGAGGCGTGTGAACCTTGTTGTGCCTATACATCAGTAGAACAGCAGCAGAGCCTTACAGGTGACTGTGCTGACGGCTCTCGTAGCCAGTAACACACAACTGTGCTAAATCCCTTGTGATGGCTTTGATTTCATTTTTGCCAGTGAAATCCTGGTCAAAGGAACTGCAGCAGTGTGATGAGCTAAGATGAAGATACTGGTTTTAGTAGCGCTCTAAGTTGAGTGGAAGAGCAATTGAATGAGGGTTATGTGCTTTCTCTGGGACTGTAAGGTTTTTTTTGCTGAGGGAAAGAGCCAGCTTTTCATGGGCCATGTGTGGGCTTTGGCAAGGACAGACAATGCAGTCTGTCAGTAAGCCATTTTGGGTGCTTCAGGTTTGTAAGCTTGTCTTTTTGTTTTTCAGGCGGATATTTGGAGCATGGGTGTCCTGCTGTATGCTCTGCTGTGGGGGTTTTTCCTTTGGATGATGACAATACGATGGCACTCTACAGGAGGATAACATTGGGTATCAGTGGTGCTAGAATACACTGAGAAGGGAAATAGCTGAGCTTGACAAGAGGCCTTGCTGTTCGGATGGCAGAACATGCTGAGCTGTGGGTAGAAAGGCCTGTCTGTGCACTGAAACTTGGTCCATTTGTGAGCAGGACTTTGCCCATCTCTGCAGGGCAGCATAAAACTCTTTGTGTTCATCCTTATGCCAAGAAGCAGAATGCGGCACATGGCAGATGATCCAACTGCTTCAGGTGTTCGTTTCCTTAGAGTTGTGAATAGTTTTGGACTGAGAGTTTGCAAGCAGAATGGAGCTCTTAGAGCTGTCAGAGATCATTTCTGCACTGTTCAGCTCTACCTGCCTAACATACACAGGATCTCAGAGCTGCATTGCTTGAATTGGTGGAACTTGTGTAAGTGAACGGGGATGAGCAAGTTTTAGAACTTAGTCAGACTGCAGTAAAAATGTGGATAATCTCACGGGTATTAAGATACAGGCTTGCTATTTCTGCACCGAATTTGCTTTTATTTTACGTGGCTGTGATCTGAAGGTTGCTTGAAACGCAGGCACCTGGGCACTGTTGTGTCACTGAATTTCACACATTATAGACCCTGAAATGTCCTGGAATCTAAAACTCTGACTTGTTTTAAGCCTGCTGCTTGAATCTAATCAGGGTCATCGTGTCTGTGTGCAGTGTTTCTTTCCCTGTGATGCTCCACATCATTTCATTTTGGGAATACTGAAGGAAATCGACTATGTGCCATAACTGTGGTCAGAACAAAGTATGTCTGGTGTGATCTCATGCATTTTGTAGCTCTTGTGAGCAGTTTGCCTTCCAGCATTGCCCTCAGCCAAGCACATCTTCATTTCACCATTGTATTTATTCAAGTGATTCTTAAGGCTGATTTCTCATGTCTCTGTTCCTACGTTTGGAAAGTAAAGAGACGTCAGTATCACCCAAATAGTTGTTCAAGGTTCATTCTAAATCCTCTTTTATTTTAGTTGTTTTATTTTCATTAAACTGTTTTATTGCAGAGAGGAAGATACGCTGTTCCCAAATGGCTTTCACCTCGCAGTACCCTGCTAGTTCACCAGCTGCTACAGGAAAAAGAGCCGCTTCTATTCAGATGGATCTACAAGATGCTGTTGCAGGAGCTCAAAACACTGGTGGAGTACCTGGAAATTATTCAGTGTTTAAACAAGTTAAATTGTTCCATGCCATGAAGAAAAGGTGAGCGTTGCCTTGTGCTGAAAATTCTCAAATAAAAACATGGTACCAGTTACAGGTAATAGAAATAATTACTATTTTAGTAATTAAACAGTCTTCAAGCAGCTTGCGCTTGGATGTTCTTAATTGTGCTGTAGAACTAAAACCGATCTGTAAACCAAAGATGTCTCATAAAGAAAGCTGAACACACTCAGTATGCATTTGAGCTATATCTAGGCAGTCTCATAAACACAAAATGCTCGTGGAACGTTTGCTGTAACCACAGGTTCTGTAACTGCTCTTCCCAGCTCAGGTGTTTGACCTTCCTTTTGGTGATGAAATACTGCTGGTCTCTATTTGTGCTTCTAGGCACCTCGAAGCTCTTAGGAATAGAAGAATTGTCTCCGGTTCTTTTCAATGCTGTAAGTAACAGCTCGAGTGTTTCTGCCCACTAGGTGGACCCAAAGAAGCGGACTGCAGTTAAACAACTGTTAAGTCACCCTTGTCTCGTGCAAGGTCCTTCTGATGCTGTTCACTGGTTCAGTAAGTGCACGCGTGGGGAGATTGTTGCTGCAGATACTGGGAAGTTGTCGTGTATTTGCAGGCAATGGCTGCCGTTGGTCACTGGGTGGCGCTGTGTCTCTGCAGAACTTCTGCTCTAGTAAAACGTCTCATCTGCTGACAGGTTTTGTACTTGAATTCAGAGCTCAGAACCTGTTGCCACAGAGGGACTAGTTGCTGAAGTTGGATGGCTCTTTCTGTTTGCTCCTTGTAATAGGTAGCCATAACACTAACTGTTTAAAAAAGCATCTGAAATCATGGCTAATTACTGACTGCTGCATAGCAGAACACTATCACGGTGAGATTGGGCTGTGAGATGACTTGAAAGCTGCTTCCTCAGTATAGGTCTTCTTCTTGCAGCTGGGACGCCTCCATGAAGACTGTGCAACAGAGCTTTCTGTGCTTCACAACAGGAGAAGAGAGAGTCTATCAGCATTAACATACATCAGAGGTAATAAACGTTCACAGTTATTCTTTTTTTCTCCTTTCATTGTGTTTTCTCAGCCATTCTATGTTATTTATATGGTCTGTTCTACCATGCTAAAATCCTTATGGATCTCTGGAAGTCCAGGCAGACTCAAAACAGAAACTTATGGAGAAACAACAGATGTCACATGCTGGCTTAACTCACATTAGTGAAATGTTTCGCGAAGAGGTGGAAAATATCAACACGTGGCTCAGACAGCCAAGCAAGTTCGGGGAATTACAGTTCACAAATGCTTAAAGAAATAAATTCATTCCTGTAACTTTTGGTAATAAATGAGGAAAGCTGAACTGAGTGCTTCCGGAGATGCTGTACAAGTGTTAACAATGGCATTCCAAGCTGTAGAAGAGATTTAAAACATGATGGGTACTCTGGCTTTACCCTGAATCTGAAAATTGTCTCTTGGAACTGTCTTTCTATTAAAGAGAAAGTGGTAGAATTTGAAGGATTGCTAAGATTTCCGTATAACTTTAGTAAGAATAGACATAAAATATAATAATAATAATATAATATAATATAATAATAATATAATATAATATAAAAATGTAAGTTTTATCTAGGAGAGATCATTTGTGGAGTCACTGTTACTTCTTTTTAGGTACAGGGAATAAAGAGAACAATCTACCTACAAGGGGAAAAAGTGCTTCTGTTCAAGTCTGTGATATTTTCACAGTCTTAATTCAGAGGACTTCTCATGCCTTGTAAGTAATTCAAGCCTATTATACTACACTGAGTCTGTCAAGCATTGTACCCACGGTTCTCATAGTAGTCAAAATATCCAATCCAAATCCACCTTCTTCCGGTTTAAAGCCATTTCCCCTCATTCTGTTGCTACCTGCCCCATCCCTCTCAGCCTGTCCACATAGTAGAGGTGCTTTCAGCCCTCTCTGATCACCTTCATGGCCCTCCTCTAGACCTGCTTGAGCAACTCCAAGTCCTCCTTGTGTTGAGGGCTCCAGAACTGCATGCAGTACTCCAGATGGGGTTTCAATGAGTGTGGAGGGGCAGCACCACCTCCCTCGACCTGCTGGTCATGCTTCTACGCTTTAAGGCTTATGCTGTAAGGTCCTATATGCTTTAAGGTTTAGATTAGCTCTAAATGTTTGGGTACCTTACTTGTTCTGTTTGGCTTAGCAAGGAAGGTCTTCTTCTGAAGCATCCTCAGTCTTCGTCTGGGCAGCATCCTTAGAAATTACATGGACGTTACGTGAGTGGGTGCTCCAAGGGGGGAAGAACTCACCTTTCTGATCTGTTTCCTTTTAGGACGCAGTCCTGGAGAGGATTTGCTTTACTTGTTTCCTGGAGACCTGGATTCTCAGATGGCTTTGACTGCAGCAATTTCTGATGTTCAAACTCTATTTTTCAGGTTTTGTTAACTTACTGCTATGCATTTTGTTTGCCTTTCACAAATGGAACTTTGCAAAATAAAGCACGGGTACTCAAATGAAGTGCTGCTGCGCCTCCTGTGCTGGAAGACTAATGACCTATGTAACTTCTTTGCAAAGTATAAGTGCAGCGTGCATTGCAATATGTATTAACTGCAGCGTGAGAAAAATCAGTCCTGTCTAATTCTCATTTAGGAGATAGGAAAGCCTAATCCAAAAGACAAACAAACCCCAGAACCCGGAGACTTAATATCCAAAAGGTGAACAGGTAGGATTAGGGTCACCCTAGGAAGTAGCAAGTGCTGCAGGTTGGTTTGCTTAGCTCTGAACCACAGAGAGGCACCACAATGTGAAGGGCAAACGGCATGAAAACACATGCACAGGCGCTCCGCATTCAAAGCGTTTTGGTTGCCCAGGACTTTGTCAAGGAAGCCCTTCTTGCCCCTTAGCCCCAGGAGTCTGACTGCATCACCCCTGTGATGGACTGAACAGCGACTGCAGTCACACACCTGAGAAAAACCCTGATCTCAGTCCCTCACAAGAGCACTTAGAGCTGCTGTCCTGTGAAAGTCCATCCCTGTCCAACTCTGTCACAGCACTCTGTGTTACTGTGTGTCTGAGCGTCAGCTGGCCCACCTTCCAGCACTGCACAAGATGTCACTGTCCCCCCTTATTCAGTCAGCCTGTTTCCTCTAAGCACACTTGGCTTCTTCTCACACTACTGGCAGTAAATATTCACCTCAAAATAGGACAAAATAGGTTTTGAACACAGGCAGAAATGGCTCCACGCAGGATTGAACCTGTCAGTTGCGCTGTATCTTTGTGGCCCCTTCATTAATTAATGCCCAGAACGCAAGCGAATGGACACACTTTCCTCCTGTAAACCTGCCTCTGCACCAGTCGGGTCTATAAAAGTCTGCTCTTAGTGCAAGGGCTCCTAGGAACTCAAAGCAGGACCAAGAAGTGGAAGTTACAGACTGATGCTGAGATCCTAATGAGCGCAGTGAATTATTGCTGCCCAACCAAAGCAGCCCTAAGAGCCAATCCTTAGAGTACCGTGCACATGATGAAGGACAACCTGTCTGGCTGTCCTGACGTCCAGAAGGGCCAACAGCAAACAGACGGCCAGACCTTCATCACACACTGCCACGCACTCTCGTGTTTGCACTGTTACTCCCTGCACGTGATTCTTGTCTCCGACTGCTGAACACCTCACAGCCCTTCGTGCCTGTAAATGCGCTCCCACCGCACACAGGTGGGCTCGTGGAACAGAGCCACCTTCCCTGTCAAATCTCATTGCAAACTGCTGCCCAAATACACGGCAGCTAAAAATGGAAGTGAAAATAAAGTGTTCTACAGAGAGTTATTTGGATTTTGAGATTTAAAGGTGCTCACACCAACGCAAATTCACCGACAGCTTAGCAGAGTAAATGCATTTATTCAGCTGCTGCTTTTGTGCTTGTTTGTTTGCAGATGCAAACACATGCGCACGAGTGACATGTTATTCCACATGTTTACATACGTGTACCTAAACACACCCATATAATCAACCGTGGCACGTATATATATGCATACAGGAGTCCCAGAGCAGTTTCTGTAACCCGAAGTTTATATTTAAATGAAATATCCACAAGAGATACACCGATCTGAATGGATACACTCGTCTGTTTCCTAATGCTTACAGTAAGACAGCACGCACACACTTCAAGTTACATGTGTCGGGCAGAACAAAAGCTCCCAGATTTCCCAACAGGAGCTGGTGGTGGTGGATTACCCCCCACAGCCCCTAAATGCAGGCAGGGCCACCAACCTCCACTTTAATACCAGCCCAGGCTGCCCAGGGCCCCATCCAACCTGGCCTTGAACTCCTCCAGGGATGGACGGGGCATCCACTGCCTCTCTGGGCAGCGTGGTTGACAGAGGTCTCCTAATACAACAACCTGCAATAGCAGTAGTTTTTCCTGCGTACTTTTCCTTATTGACAAAGTTTTCAATGTCCATTCATAAGCACTGCTCAACATTCTCAAAGTCCACGAAGTGTTTCAAAATTCGGTACGTAACTCCATGAGAACATTTGCAAATAAATTATTACCCAGCCCCAAGGTGAAGACGGGTTTCTGCAGAGCATCATACAATCTCAAATTCCTCTTTCTTAACAAGTTCTTTCGCAAAATTAATTGCTGTTATTAATTACCAGGAGAAGTAGTTGGATTACTTACATCTACCTGCTCATTTTTGTGCAGTAACATTACTTGACTTCTCAGTGGCCACCTATAAGAACTCAAAAGAACTTTCCTATTTCAACAAGACAATTCTCCTACAAGGAAACAAACTAAAATGTAAAGCTGCACCAAAATTTTACGGTGAGTTTCAGCACAAGCAGACCTGAAACACGAGGAAAATGGTTCAAATACAACTGCCTCCAAGTAGCAAATCCTTCAAGCAAGCTCACTTTGGTTAGATTCAGTTGTTTGCGCTGCTCTGAATAAGTGCAACAAAGGACATCCCTGCAGACACGCACACCTACGTGCAGAAAGAAGCAGCAGCAGCATCTGACCCCTTTGTTTTCAATGCAGAATTTGTCCTGGTTCCAGCTGAGACAACGTTGACAGCACAAACGTGGTTCTTGCTGAGAGATGTTTGCAGTCCCAGGGCTCAGTCGGGAAGCGCCACCACACGGGATGGAGCCGGGACAGCTGGTCTGGACGAAGCAAGGGCTTTATTCCACACCACACGACATGATGCAGAAGGCTGTAAAGATGTGGGCAGGGGCTGCTGCTTGCAGTTGGCAGGGCATCAGTTGGCACGCAGTGAAACCTTGAGTTGCTAGCAGGGCATCAGTCAGCAGGCAGCTGTATTGTTAGCTGGGTGTTGAGCGATAAGTAGTTGCGCTGTAGAGATGTTGATGTTATCGCATGTTTGTCTTCGTTCTTCTTTTCTGTCTTAGAAAACAGTTTTTATCTCAACCCACAACTTCTGTTCTCCTTCATCCCACTTTGTGTGGTGCTGAGCTTCCTGCTGGGTTGAATCGCAACAGAAGGAAACTGGCATTTATACTGAGAAATGTCAACCTCTTCCTCTCACTCCAATGGGACGGTTCCAAAGATTATCGTTGTATAAATGAAATGTTATCCAGGCTTTTCCTCTATACATTTTAAAGGAGCTAAAGTCATTGGGATTTTCAGGCTTTTTATTTAGTTGCACTAAGATCCCACCATCTTTGTAAAGCCAATTCTCTGTTCTGGGTCATCTACTTCCATGAAGATGTCACTGAAAAAACACTCTGAGCTTTTGGTTGGCTCCTCTTCCTTCTCCTTCTCCTTCTCCTTCTCCTTTCCTCTTCTTCTTAAACATTTGTTAGTACTGAGGTCTTAGATGGATGCTCCAAACCAGAAGTGGATGCTCAGTGAATATGATCAGCACGTTCCTTCACTGAATTACTCACCTCTCTCTTTACATGCCTCTCTGAGGATGGCATAGCAGCAGGCTAGGAAATATCCAAATGTTATTTACAGAACCCATGAAACAGTGGTGATTGCAGTGTGTCCAGCAAGTGTTAAAATACTCCATCAATGCAGCCTTCCAGAGGGTTTATTACAGCCTTCCTAATGGTGTGAGCTGAGCACACTGCTGCTTTATGCTGTAGTCATAAATAAAAATAAAGCACACCTGCCTTTTGCTGTAGTCCTGAGATATTTCTCTGCTTGCCTTTCACTCCAGGAATTTTAACAAGTCATTTAACTATGCTCTTTTTTACAACTCCTCTTCTCTTAGTCCCATGTTCTGTGGATTCTGATAGACCCAAGTGCTGCAAATCAGCTTCATGCTGATATAAGCCTGACATGCCCAACTCACAGAAAGCCAGAGACTTATACAGTAAACTGTTTACACAAAGACAAGTCACCTTTTGTGTATGATATTTCTGTTTACCCTCTGTATATCCATCTAAACGCTCTACGATTTCTTTCAAGAACTTCTTACCATTCATTGTAATATCATTTCTGCCACCAACCTTTGGTCAGTTTCTCTCATGTGCTATTTGATACTCTAGGCTAACGTTGGATAGGTTTTGGCAACTGATTCAAAAGATGATCAGAATCAATTTAACCCTGCTGATAGTTGTACAGAGATGGCTTGTGCACAGCTGATTTAATTTTTTGTTGAAGCCAACACAAAATCTGCATCTTTTAGGATGTGTTCTTCTTATCCTATAGAGTGTGATTCTAGTTACCTAGTCACTACGTATCGATTACACGTTAATGTAATGATGGTGCATCTTGCCGTGTGCTGATGAGCTGATGGACGCTATCGAGGCTACGGACAGAAGACTTTGACTATTGTTCACCATACAGAGAAGATGCATCATGCCTAAGAAGAATGAAGAGGGATGGAAAACATCACGGACAAGAACTGCTTCTCGAATGGTTCCTGACAGCAAGAGGACTATCTAATCACTTGCTCCATCCAGTTGTGGTGCTGCTTTTCTTAATACGGTTGTGCCTTATGCTACTGACTATATTATATAGAGTTTGTTAAGGTTTATATAGAGTAACATATAATATTAGTTATGTTTAGAGTATATTTTAAGGTTATACATAATATATTAAGGTTTAGCAAATAAGACGGATAATTCAAATGGGCTTCTTTAAGTATTTCTATTAGTGTATAGAATACTGTAGACTTTGCAAAAGACTATATTTGGGATTTTAGTGGTTACACCGTAAGGGGGCAGATTGTTGTATTTGGGGAGGGGGAGATGTTGTAGATGCTAACGAGGCTGAACCTTGTAGTATTTGGAGGAGGGGAGATGTTGTAGGCATGTAGGCAGTAGCGGCGCTTTTCGGGATGTGTCGCGGTAGTAGCCCCTCCTCTTCCGTCCCCTACCTTGTGATGTACCTTGGGCGCGCATTTCAAACGTGCACCCTAGGGGGTGTAGACGAAGTAATTAAGGTATATAAGGTGTTGATTACTCCTAATAAACGCCACTTTTGCCACCTTCCTTGATGAGTCACGGTGGTCTTCTTGGCCCTAGAGGAGGTTTTGCTAGAACCTGGGCAAGGGGGGTTCTGAACTATGATTGCACACGGCAACATTTTGGTTCCTTCTGGGAAAAGACGCGGTTCATCTAATTTACTGTACTGCGCTGTTGGCTGCTGTGAGCACCATTTTAAATCAGTTTGTTAAGGAGAGCTCATCTTGCTCCATTTTCCTGCCATGAATTGAAGGAGCTCACTTACTTACGTAATTTTGTATGCAGAACTGAGAGAGAGACATCAAAGCCGTTAAAATAACATACCCTGAAATTACTACCGATGATGCTATGGAAAAAGAAACTGCACAACTCATCCTAATAGAGAGGACTTCTCATTTGTTTTCTTCTTTAAGGTGCGGAACGTGTCATTACGCTGAAAATGGATATTCCTGGACCCATGCCACCTCTTATTCAGGAAGTGTTGGAGAACTCTGAAGGACACGAACCACTGACACCAACCTCCAATGGAAACACTGCAGAACACAGCCCGAGTATCTCACCTAGCTCGGTGGATAACAGCAGTGTCAGTCAATCCCCTATGGTGCAATAAGACATTTTCCAGCTACTTCAGACATTCCTAACACCTTATGTACAGGGATGAAAAGCAAGAAAAAACATTTTTACTGCTGCTTACTTTCTGGACTTAATATATATTTATATATGTATATATATCTACATACATATCTATATATGTATATATATAGATAGATAAAAACTCAACAAGGACCAAGACATTTTCATATGTATCGATATATACTCCTTGCTGTTTAAACTCTTTAAAATAGAAAATGCAAACTTTTGAAACTCTAAATCAGCCATTTCATGCAAAAAAAGAAAAAAAAAGAAAAAAGAAAAAAAAAGAAAAGAGAAAATAAAACTAGCTAAGCTTCTGTTTTCTGAACATTCAAGACTGCATGGTGACAAGACAGATCTCAGACTTTCAATTCTGGTTGCATTTCTGATGACTTTGTACATACAGATGTATGGCTGCACTTTCTGTACTGGATGTTTGGTGCTTTCCTTTTGTCTCTCATACCTACAACAATCAAGACACCAACCAGATGAAACGGACCTACTGCACACATCCATAAAAGCAAATTCCAAGGACCGTCTGATTAGTTAATATGAAAACTACTCTTTGATGCCCTCAGTTTGCATCTCCTTCCTTGTAAAAAGTACACGAAAATCCCTGCACTCGCAGAAAAGACATCGGTGTCAGCATTAACTGCCAGATCAGTTATTCAGATGTCATTGGTTCCACTGTTAACGTCACTTTAAAATTGAAAAAGTGGTTTATTACCTGGCTGGTGACCTACCTACACCATTAACTACTGCATTGCTACAGTAATGATAGCCTCCAAGGCAGAAACACTTCTCAGTGTTACCATGTTTTTGTTTACTTATTCACAAGCCATTAGGGAAACTTCATGGGATGACAACCAGCCGACTCATGTACAGCTTTCGAATGGGTGAGTCCAGGGTATTTCCTTAAGAGTCGACCACCAGGAACGAGCTGGGCTACGCGGCCTTCCAGGTGCTAGGGAAGTACAGACAGGACTTCCAGAAACACAAGGAGAGAATCTGCCTTCTTGGCCTTGTTAAATCACCGTGAAGCAGAGTGAAAACTGTGGTAGAATGGTTAACAGATTTAAAGTGTCAGTTTCTTAGGTTTCATTTAAAGCACTAGTGGATTTTTTTATTTTTTTTATTTATATATATTTATTTTATTATATATATTATTTTTATTTTTATTTATTTATTTTAAAAAAGCACCCGTGTAGCAGTCGGTCCCTCTTTGTGCTCTTTGGGCACTTAATTAAACATACCAAAATCATCATCTTCATCGGACTCTGCAAAATATTTCACTTCTTTGCTAGCCCGACCTGTCCGGGGCTTCGGGGCAGTTTCGGAGGCAAAGCCTGACTGGAAGATTTCCACATCAGAATCCTGGTCGAAAGCGGCCTTCTTGGATTTCTCTGGAAAACAAAAGACAAATCCTTTGTGAAGCTCTGTGCGTTTTGCATCGTGACATTCAGTCCTGAAGCAACTCTTATCTAACAGATCTAACATAATCACAGCTACACCCCGGTTACTACATCAGCACCCCGCCATAAGAATCTTTTACTGAAGTGAAAAGTGGAAAGGACCACTGAGAGGACTGACCTTGCACGGTGTTGATTCAGGTGCCTTCTTCCCAGGGTTGTAATCACCTTCATTTTCTGAGCCAGATGGTTTCCTTGTCTTTGCCCCCCTCCCGTTTCCTAGGTGAGAGAACATAATTTCAATAAAACATCAGAGTTCAGCACGCTGGAAAAAACAGCAGTGATATTGTTACATCTCATCATGTCTGTGTGTAAAGTTGAAATTCAGTTTACAGCTCAAGCTTCTTCTCAATAGGCAGAAAATACAACATAACAGTTGATTTTCTTAGTTTTATCTCTCTCTTTCAGACTTCTTCTGGAGTTACCATTCTCTCTACCAATTCACACTGTCAGTTCAAGACAGGGCCAAACTTTGTCAGCTCAACTTCTTCCAGACTTGCAAAGTACTGCAATTCCTCAGTAACTTTTTGTGCTGGTAACACAGCATTCATGCACCTTCACAGCTTAGGAATTTACTGTTCCTGGCAGCTGTCAGCACAACCTTTCCCTTTAGAGTGTTCCGATGAAATCACTGGCTGTGCTGCGGTGCTTCTGTCATTTTCTTCTTAGGACTGAGAACTGGGATACCAATGAATTGGTTTCAAGAACCAGAAAACCTGACTCAATAGAGCTGCCAACCATCAGAACTTCACTGACATCTAGAAAGGTGAGCTCACACAATGAAAATAAGCAGTATCCAACAGAAGGGATGAGCAATTAAAAGGGGCTTGGAGTCATTACATTCCCAACAGCGAAGGTCACTTAAGAAGTTCACAGCACTGATGGCCAAGAAACACCAGTGAACACTTTCTGTCATAGAACAAGCTCAGGGCTGAGTAATCCGCTGGTGATTCATTTACTAATAAATCAGTGTGGTTCTTTTAGAGACTATCTCTGCTTCCCTTGAAATATAACCTTGAACCTGTGTTACAGAGAGCACAGACATCGTGTGATGCTAATCGACACCACACCTCAATTACTACCTTTGGGTGCCGCAGTCTTCTTTGGAATGCCAAATTCCGAATCCAAGTCAGAATTTACAGTTTCCATCTTCTTGGCCTTGGGAGCCCTTTTAGGTTTAGGTGGCACATCTACTTTTGCTGTTAGAAGTCAGAGATACCGAATGTGTTACATTCACATATTGCTTAGAAATATCAAATTTTAATAAATTACAGAATAAATGGCAGATGTTAAAATGAGATGAGCCTCATACACTTGAGGAAAACATACTTCAACTTTTATGTTGGAACTGTGAGAAATAAACAGGAATCCTCACTGAATTTCTATTACTGCTACACAACCTGTCTTGCCATCTTTATAATACAGTATTTATATTGCTCCGAAAGCAATGCCTCCTATTCATTCTCATGGAAATTACAATGAATACAAAGAGCTCAATAACACCATTCAATAGTGTTTTCATTATCTATGCCTTTTCATCGTCGATGAACAAGAGCTGTGCTGGTAAAAATCTGCCCCAGCAGAGGTGACCTACTGTCACTGTCAGCACTGCTGAAACGAACCCCCCACTGCCTCACTGTGCTCACTGTTTGGTGTCCATAAACATTCAGCAAGTGTTGATTAATGTCAGTGGGTGCAATTTTTCCACATAGAAGAATTCATTTCCACCCCTTTGCTTCACCTGCACTTCCACATCAGACACCGTTTTGTCAGACTGCCCCTTTGCTGCCATCTGTTACATTACAAGGAAATGGAATGGAATACTGCTGGGAAGGTTCAACCTCGGCTGCCACATCACCACCATCCACCTCTGATATCGCGGGCCAGCGTAATAAAACAGGAGGCATTGGTCTCGGAGCAGCCCTCATACATTCACACCATGGAGCAGAAGGGCAAAAGCTCGCTTGATCTTGATTTTCAGTACGAATACAGACCGTGAAAGCGGGGCCTCACGATCCTTCCGACTTTCCGGGTTTGAAGCGGGAGGTGTCAGAAAAGTTACCACAGGGATAACTGGCTTGTGGCGGCCAAGCATTCATAGCGACGTCGCTTTTTGATCCTTCGATGTCGGCTCTTCCTATCATTGTGAAGCAGAATTCACCAAGCGTTGGATTGTTCAACCACTAATAGGGAACGTGAGCTGGGTTTAGACCGTCGTGAGACAGGTTAGTTTTACCCTACTGATGATGTGTCGTTGCGCTAGTAATGCACTCCACATGTTGGAAGACAAACCAGCCTTTAACAAAACCCTCTGCTTCGCTACTGACCTCTGTGTAATCTGTCAGCCCTGAATACCTTAAAGATAAGGAGCATGTAAAAAGCTCCACATAGCAGGAATGTGAACACTGGTGAGTACTCAAGCTTTCATCTGTGATACTGCTAAGGGAATGTCTTCAGACAGATGAGTGTCTCCAGAATCTTTTTGGCAGCGTTGCCTTTAACTGCTCCCTGCTGGAGAATCAGTGTACTGCTTTGTGTGATGGATGATACCTACTAAGTAGTCCAAGTATCATGGCCTGCTAATATTAAAAATAAAGCTCTCTTTGGCATCAAGGAGAGGCTCCGGCAGCCTTTTAGATAGATCTTGAGAGTGAAGAACTGATACTTAGGTCGGAACTTGGGAACCATATTTGAAAACAACAAATAGGTCTCTATAGATATCGTAATTAGAAGACAAAAGAACTATATTAGCATAAAGCAAGTCAGAGTCAGTTGATGCCAGAGATCAGAAAATTTCATATCAAATTGATCAAGGTCTGAGAAGAAATTTAACTCTTAACTATTCCGTTATTGTCCCTGGACTGAGAAAGGAATGTAGCCATACAGGTAACAAGACAGAACAAGTAGTCCTTCAGTATCAGCTTCCTGTCCTCCAAAATTCAAACTCTCAAGTCACAAAAAAACCCCACATACGACTGTTTGTAGTAATTGCTTCAGCTACACAATAGACATTCCCCTGTGAGGCACTCATGAGAGGGTGAGTGGATGGAACGTTGCATGAACACAGAACTAAGGACATGACTAAAAGAATACCAGCTGAGTAATAACTGAGCTATTAAGTTAGCACTACACTGTCAAAGAAATGGTGATCATGTACAGTTTGGGCAAAGGAGAGATGATGAAAACTGTTGAATGCTGTGAATTTTCATGAACCAAAAAGGAAACTGTGTCTCTAAGACTACCATGGAGACAAAAGTAAACTCTTCTTCCTTGAATGAGAGCCTGTTTATACCTATTTTGTAAGGGTAAAGGTTTATCAGCACTCAGAAACATCACAGCTGCGTTTTGAAGTGTCAAAGTTTTGTTAATGACAACTAATTGCATCCACACCTTCAAAAAAGGGGAAAGGAGAGAGAGGTTGAATGCTAAGTTGCATCCATACTACTATATACACAGTTCTTTCTTGTATTTAAAACAGATGTTTATCATAAGAGACTTAAAATAATAATAAAAATAATCTACATTCGTTGTATTATAAAATCTTACTGTTGATGATTAAAAAATATTTGAAGTTTTTGGAAATCAGTCAGACATTCAATTAGAGTAGCACGATGTCAGTGAGACAGAGATTAGAAATGTAGAAGCAAAGAGGGGAGGGTGGATGGATGCTGCAGATACCTGGCACCTAACTCATAAAACAAGATAATTTTTTCCTCATTTTTCATAAGGTAAATTAATTATAGTAACTGGCTGCTTTCTTGCAGATTTCCTGGAGGTATGTTTTTGTGATGTTAACGTACTAAGTTCAGCTGTAAGTTGGTCAAAGAAGGCAAAAAAAAGCTTTTGGAGGAGAGAATATTAAGAAGCAAGAAAAAACAAAGTCATCTGAAAGAAATAGGAGAAGCAAGGCAAAGATTTGAAGTCTGTTAACTGCTAAGAACTCTATTTTTCAACCTAGGTAGAAAAAACATTATTTGCAGCATTAATTATGGCAAGCATTTGCTATAATCCTTAAAATGTACTCAGAAAGAGGCTCCAAGCTCTTCTGTAGAAGTAGACAGATAACAGTGACTATGCCTATATTCTCCAAGGTACACCTTATTCCTACAAATATCCATGCACGACTAATGAAACCAATACAACCAATGAACACGCTCTTGGAACTGTCCTGAATTCCACAGTTTAAGAACATGCAAGTTGTCACTTCTAAAAGCCTCACTAACAAATGAAGAAACTTCTACCTCTGAAGTGTGAAGATAACTTTCCATTCCGTGTATCAAAAAAACCCAGTTAAGTACAACTATGCCAAGTACATGGTCTGCTTAGGACTTAATGTACTTCTTGGGGATTCCTCCTTTGCACAGTTGTTTTTACTTCTAACGTTAGTAAGTTAGATGCATTATAGAAGACTATCTTCAACCACAAGGACATCATGTCTCATTTATTCCCTGAGGGTTAAACCCTTCCATTGCTTTAACTAAAAGGCTGAACTCCATACACAGTAAGTATTGACATTATGGTAGAAAGAAAGAAATTAATATCATTAAGAAGCTGGAAGAAATTCACACTCTCTCCTGCAGTGCCACTGAATTTGAAATAAATGAATGCTCTTCCCACTTTTAAGATGATGATGGTGAAGAGATGATGCAAAGATGGAAGTGAAGAACTTGAAAAAACTTGATTTACATGGTAATCCTACACTTACCTTTTTTAGCAGCTACTGTTTTACTTAGAATTTTCTCTGTTTGCTTTGAGGCGAAAGGTGATGAGAAAACAGGAGTAGAATCCTCCTCATCACTGTCCAATTTTGTTGTATCTATAACCACAGAGTATGTTCAGAATAAGATTTGTTCACTGCGTATTTTAAATCATCCTTATCGGTTACAGTCAAGATCAATCTCACAGATACACCTTTCTGATACTACAGATAGGCTACGTGTGTACCATGTGCCTACAATACAAGCCATGTTCCTCTAAGGAACAGAACCTCTTATTTCTTTTCCCCTGCATAAATCCCAATATCATTACTCTTAAGACTACTGCATTAAGTTTCAATTTATGACATAAAACCCCGTACGTATTCTGTAAAAACAGCTAATGTTTAACTTGAGCATTGAATACCTCTGCTTTTAATTTCCACATATGCTGAAAGTAATACAGAAGTGCTTTGAAGTATTTCTACACATCTCTTTAAGAAAGAAAATCAGATGAAATTCTTATTGTGGAATATTTCTTTACAACTCTTTACAACTGCGTGAAAGGAGGTTGTGGCGAGGTGGGGGTTGGCCTCCTCTCCCAGGTAACTAGAGACTGGATGAAAGGGAATGGCTTCAAGATGCACCAGAGGAGGTTCAGTTTGGATATGAGCAAAAACCTCTTCTCTTCTTTTTTTAGTAATTTCTACTCTAGTATTTTGGATAAGGTGAAAGATTTCTGGATCAAGTTACACAATCTTTCACAGCAACTCTTGGTCTTGTCATTAAGGGCTTTTTCACAAACATCACAGTGAAGAGAATAAAACGCAAGTTATCTGCAGCAGATAATGTCCTTAAGGAGCGCTGCAGTCCAAGGAAAACACAGGTTAGCAGTTTAAACTTTCTGCCTCAGTACACGTTTCACAAAAGCTGGAGTACCTGCAGCTCTCCTAAGCAGCGAGTCTCTTGGAATAATCACAGGCTCACTCTCTTCTAAATCTCTTTCAGACTTGGATTCATCATCTGACCAGGGGTTTCGTTTCTTCACTTGTTTTGCACTGGATTTTGTAGGTGATGGCGCTCTTCTTACTCTAGTACCTGTAACAAGTTAAAGCATCTCTAACAGTCAGGGGAAAAAAAAAGCACAACTTCTGCCTTTTCTAATTGTTTATGTTGCATAATCTTAGCATAGTTTATCCTGAAATGTTTTCTTTAAACATTATAAGTTTTGTTTTACTCCCTAAAGGAAAAATTAAGAACGTGATGAAAATTTCATATAGAGGTTAACCAGCTGCTGCTGCCAAACAAATTCGCTCTAAGACAGAAAAGTATAGAAGTCTCTAATTTGAAGTTATAGCTCCTGAGCAGTCAAATTATTGCTTTTAAAAGGTTACTGGAGCTTTTCAGGACAGGACAAGATCAGTTTTCCATTATTCAGAGAATTGGGGCAGGTAAGGTTACTGGACAAATCCATTAACACGCAAAGCAGAGGATACACTGTTGGAGGTGGTACAATACAATTGCAGGGCAAGCTCAGCTAAAGCTGGACTAATTGACTCTGGCTCAACACTAATGAGGGTGGTCATAACCGTACTCAGGGTGCTTCTCTATTTATGGGGGTTATCTATTCATACTCAGATCTTCTCTTTATTCCTTTAGCTTTCTGTTTTGTTACTGCCTGTCATGACTCTCCCCCAATTATCACCGTATTTCTCAAACAGTAATAATAAATTCCTATTAATAGGAAAAAAGTTAACATAGACATTGGTTAGTTTGCCACACCACAGTGTGCATACTTTCTAAAAGTCACCATGACTGAATATGTAAATCGGAAAATAAGTTTGTTTATTCAAGTTCTGCAAGCTGTACTGTACACTGAGACTGAAGTTCGGGGCTTGGTCCTTCAGTGGCAGAGAACATACACGTCATATATTTTCATTTGTACACCATCTAATTATGTAAAAAATAATCTATTTTTTTTCTGCTCACATATTCAACGATTTAGATCCCTCCCCCTCAAAACCATATGTAGAAAGCAGAAGATCCCCATCTCAAGAGAAGCAGAATACTCAACAGAAATTTCAGTAAGTTACTACAACTAGAGAACCATAATAGACGTGTCCACATGTTTAACTTGAGCATTGAATACCTCTGCTTTTAATTTCCATGTATGCTGAAAGTAATACAGAAGTGTTTTGAAGTATTTCTACACATCTCTTTAAGGAAGAAAATCAGATGAAATTCTTATTGTGGTATATTTCCCTTCTCATAATGTGTGAAAAATACAATTAATGCCAAATTAGTACTCATTCCAGCTTAATGATGACTGCGTAAGGATATCTCACCAGGCTCCTTCTTCTCTCTCTTCACTTTAACGATTTGATCTGCTGGGGCTGCTGTATTCACCGAGTCATCCCCACCACCCGCAGCTTGCGCACCACCAAATTCTTCATCAATTTCCAGTTTTATTGCTACAGAATCAGCATCACCCTAAAAATATTAACAAGTTGGTCAAAATAAAATTATACCTTTATATTTCAACAATAAATATGATAAATAAATAACAACCGGTGGCGCACACTGTTAGAACGGCCGCTTGCAACACTGGAGGCCCGGGTTCGAATCCCCCCTGTGGCGCAAGTGGCAGAACTGCCGCTCTGCTACACTAGAGGGCTCGAATCCCAGGAGTTGGACTCGATGATCACTAAGGTCCCTTCCAACTCGCACGATACTGTGATACTGTGATACTGTGATAAACTGCAATACAATTTTTAGCAGAGAATAAATTAAAGTAGACTATTACATTGCCAATTTTAATAGTATTGGAAGGGAAAAAAAAGCAACAAAAACACTCCAGCAATAAGTAGTCATAATAGGCTTTCAAATATAAAATAAGTCCGGCATTAATTTCTTTACACATGAAGTTAGAAAAACATCATACATACATTCAGTACTAATGGGGTCTAACGGGATCTAGTCTTTGGATTTGCATTATCAGCACAGAAAAATATAGCAGTTAAATAATGTCACTATAGCAACAGTTAGTTTACCTTTTTCCTTTTCAGCAGTTTCCTAATGGCAGATGTAATCTGTGGAACTATTCTTCTACTGTCTGATGGAATGAACTCCTCCTCTCTGTCATTTATACCTGGAGAAGCTTTTACTTTAAGCTCATCTAAATCATTGTTATTGTTGGTATCATCAGCATCATCGGCATCGTCTTCTTCTTTTGAGAAGTCAAATGTATACTTGGGCCTCACAGCTAAAAGAAAAATACATTTTTACATACTTCAGTATAGTTATGTTACCACATAAATAAATGCAAGGGGAAGTCACTCAGCAGGGCCTGCCTCAGATTACAAAAGAATTTGAGGGAAAAAAAAAAAAAGTCTTGTTTGAGTCTAGAAGAATAGAGGCACATCATTTAAACTGCTACCAAACATCAGAAGTAGTGCGACCAGCAGGAGCAGGGAGGTGATCTCCCTGTCCCTCTGTACTCAGCTCTGGCCAGATCGCATCTTGAACACCATGTTCAGTTTTGGGTCTTTCACTACATGAAGGAATCCAGGCCCTGAAGCATGTCCAGAGAAGGACAACAAAGCTGTGAGGAGACTGGGGCACACATCTTATGGTTGAGAGAACTGGGATTGTTCAGTCTGCAGAAGAGGAGGCTCATGGGTGATCTGATCACTCTTTACAACTGCGTGAAAGGAGGTTGTGGCGAGGTGGGGGTTGGCCTCCTCTCCTAGGTAACTAGAGACTGGATGAAAGGGAATGGCTTCAAGATGCACCAGAGGAGGTTCAGTTTGGATATGAGCAAAAACCTCTTCTTTTTTTAGTAATTTCTACTCTAGTATTTTGGATAAGGTGAAAGATTTCTGGATCAAGTTACACAATCTTTCACAGCAACTCTTGGTCTTGTCATTAAGGGCTTTTTCACAAACATCACAGTGAAGAGAATAAAACGCAAGTTATCTGCAGCAGATAATGTCCTTAAGGAGCGCTGCAGTCCAAGGAAAACACAGGTTAGCAGTTTAAACTTTCTGCCTCAGTACACGTTTCACAAAAGCTGGAGTACCTGCAGCTCTCCTAAGCAGCGAGTCTCTTGGAATAATCACAGGCTCACTCTCTTCTAAATCTCTTTCAGACTTGGATTCATCATCTGACCAGGGGTTTCGTTTCTTCACTTGTTTTGCACTGGATTTTGTAGGTGATGGCGCTCTTCTTACTCTAGTACCTGTAACAAGTTAAAGCATCTCTAACAGTCAGGGGAAAAAAAAAGCACAACTTCTGCCTTTTCTAATTGTTTATGTTGCATAATCTTAGCATAGTTTATCCTGAAATGTTTTCTTTAAACATTATAAGTTTTGTTTTACTCCCTAAAGGAAAAATTAAGAACGTGATGAAAATTTCATATAGAGGTTAACCAGCTGCTGCTGCCAAACAAATTCGCTCTAAGACAGAAAAGTAGAGAAGTCTCTAATTTGAAGTTATAGCTCCTGAGCAGTCAAATTATTGCTTTTAAAAGGTTACTGGAGCTTTTCAGGACAGGACAAGATCAGTTTTCCATTATTCAGAGAATTGGGGCAGGTAAGGTTACTGGTTTACCTTTTGCCTTTTCAGCAGTTTCCAACCGGCGTCAGCTTTCAAGGCAGATGTAATCTGTGGAACTATTCTTCTACGAAATGGTGATGGCATGGTCTCTTCCAACTGTAGCTTCTTCATCTTGGGTTTACCAAATTCACCTTTTATTGGCTTGCTAATCATGCCTGTCAGAATGTCATCTCTTTCCTGTGCTTCTACTTTCTAACAAAAAACCAGGGGCGAGTGGGAAACATGTTCATTTTCAGTAGAGGCAAAACATGGTACTTTTTCAGTCTTTATTAACATGGAGTAGAGGATTGCCCTTAATTGTCAGCTGAATTATAGCGCACATTTTACTAATGGAAAATCAATCACTTAATCTTGGTAAATTCTTCCCTACTTCATGTGGTTAAAAACTACGCTTTTTTTCAAGCCCAAACAAATGAAAACTTTTGGAGACTTTCGAATATCTTTCTTTCATCAAGTTTCTCTTCCTCACGTGTATCGCTAGGTACTGATATAACTTTTCAGTCCTTCGGTTTTTAAAGCAAGCAGTGAGCTTTTAGATTAAGTTTTTTAAGGCACATTTTCCAGTCCTTTCCAGTTTTTTATTACAGAAGTTGAGGTTTCAGCACAGAATACTTCCAATTGCATCTGCACCATGAACATGCAGAGAAATAAACATCTTATTTGTATTATCCTGTGTTACTTCAAAAGATTACATCAGCCATTTTCAGGAAACACTGAAGGTTGAGGCTCAGCAAGTTACCCATCAATACGCCTTTACCTTTTTGCCAGAGATACTAATGAGGCAAGGTAAAAGCCTTTTGTCTAGCACTTCTGCTCTACATGCTTTGTTCCCAAATTTGTGGCTTTACATTTGATAATGCTTCCTCACTTAGAATTGCTAGTTACTACTCCCAGTTTTTTTGACATTTGAAAACAAATTTGTTCCTGGTAGTTTTTCTTTCACAGACTTGGGAAAAGCACTGTACTGTACAAATACAAGAAAGAATCCCTGAGAACAAATCAGATTTCCCACTTGCCCCTACATTTGGAGAGCAATCTGCTTTTTGTTTTGTTTTGTTTTTTTTGTTTTGTTTTGTTTTTGCTTATTTTTAATATATATTTTTTAGAAAGATTTGTAAAACATACTTCAAGCTCTTCAACAAAAGCTGCTAAGTCTTCTTTCCAGAGATCTGAAGCAGATTTCCTTTTAAGGTCATTTAGTTCTCTCTCCTAAAATGTGAAAGTAGCATATAAAATATAAGTTTTTACGTTATGAGTTGGCTGAATCATAAGTTACAAGTAACTTAGTAAATACTATCTGAACTGAACATTCACAATTGGGCACATCCGTAATTATTAAATCATTTCAAAAGAAGCCTCTCACAGTGTACCAACCTTTGAAACTCTGTGCTTAATGAGCTCTTCCACTTCCTCTTTTGTGAGAGACCACAGAGACATGTTTAAGATATAGTTAAAATCAGGGCCAGAATTTGATCCAGAAGCAGAGGAAGCATCATCATTTGGGTTCTGTGGGTCCTCCTCTTCTGCTGCCTAAAGTGAAATATTCAGAATTAGACATATGAATAATCTTAGCTCTCTAAATGAACAGCAGCAATTCCCCAAAACACCCTGATGGATTACTAAGGTGTTTCCTCGTGCATTCAGTAACAAGAAATTTTTTCTTGTCTTTTCCAAAAAGCCATGTTCCTGTCATTTTTTATGGCTGGACTGTTTAGTCATTGATGTAAGAATACAAAGCTGAACCTAACATTAGCAATATGCACTGTATCCCACTGGCTACACAAACTTGTATAGATATAGATATATGTGCAAAATCTTGTTCAGAATACATTTAATAAATTGTTTTGGTGCACCTAATCGGTGTCAGGGAAGTATGCTATAGTCACTACCTTTCCATTGGGCAAAATAAATCAAGGAACACAGTGTGGGGAGGGATCCCCCACAACACTCTTGCTTCTAAATTGGAGAGATACGGATGTAATGAGCAGATTACTAGATGGATTTGGAAGTGGCTGAATAGATGTATCTAAAGAATTGCAGTTAGCAGCTCAGTGTCCAAATGCAAAGCAGTAGCAAACAGCATCTCTCAGGAGTCCATACTGAGAGTAATACCATTTAAAAGCTTCAGTAATGAGACAGTGGTGTTGCGTGTATCCTCTGCAAGTCTATGGATGATATCAAACTGAGTGGTGAAGTTGAAACAAGAGAAGGAAGGGATGCCATTCAGACAACCCACAAGAAGTCAGCCCATGTGCATCTCGTGAAGCTCAACAAAGTGCAGCACGGCATCCTGCAGAAAGGTTGGGGTAATGCCCAACACTTGTAAAGACTGGGAGGGTGACCTGAATGAGAGCAGCACAGTGGATAAGGGCTTAAGAGATGAAAAGCTGGATACGAGCTGGCAACATGCACTTGCAGCCCAGAGGCAGTCATATTCTGGTCTGCAACCAAAAGAAGCCAACAGGGTGGGGAAGGTGTTTCTCCCCACCTACTCAGCTTTCAGGAGACCCCATGGAGAGTACTGCATCCAGCTGTGGGGTCCTCAGCACAAGAAATATGTAGATCTATTACTGAAAGTGCAGAGAAGTACCACAAGAATGATCAGAGCCACAAGAGTCTCCCCTGTGCAGAAAGACAGAGAACTGAGTTCCTTCAGCCTGCAAAAGAGAAGGCTGGGGGGGAAACCTCATTGAGTCATTTCAATATTTACAGTGGGCATATAATAAGCACAGAGATAGACTTCACAGGAGCCTGGAAGAGCGGTGGTTGCCCAGAGCTATGGGTGCCCCACACCTAGAGGCAGGTGTTCAAGGCTAGTTTGGTTAGCAGATCTGAACATCCTGATCTAGTGGGAGGTATGGCAGGACAGTTGAAATGAGATAGTCTTTAAGATCCCTTACAGCACAAACTGCTCTCTCAATCTAAAGTAAACATTCATTCATGTGATGCTTAGCATAGCAGTAACTAGGGCTTTCATACAACTAGCGTTAAATCTACAAGTAGTAACATTCAGAATTTTTATTAGACATTCTTAGTCAATTAGAAATCCATCAGCAGAACAGTTTCCCTTTAAAATGCCTTCCTTGTTAGTCGAGGTATAAATGCAGCTAGACCCTTACCCAGCATTAGTACTTGAGGTCTCATTCAGGTTATCTACAGGTAGACAGGCCTCCATGTTGCCACACTCTGATCCAGAAAGTGTGTCTGGGGACTTAAAACTTGAGCTTTCAGAAACATCCTGTGGGCCAACTGACTCTGCCTTTCCTAAGGATTCCAATGATTGCAGGACTTCACATTTTTTTTCTGCTTTCTGAAAAATAGGAAAAACAAATATGAGCAAAAGCAAGTCATGGTACTAAACCCAAAAAGGAGATAGCTTTATGTCCACTAAGCTCAGTACTAATCGCTCCTCAGAGCACTTCCTGTCCAAAAAGACCATCTCCTTTTAGTTGCTCCCTAATCATTTCACAGGCTTCCCAAGAAAAATTCGTAAGTCTTTCTTTAACTAAACACCTTGAAATGTAGGTTTCAGTAGATGTTTTCAGTACTTTTATTTCTTCACCGTCATTTCATGAAGTTCACCTCAGGTCAGAAACAACTGGAAGTACAAGAGTTCCCACACAGAAAATCACAGCTTTTGAAAAAAATATATTGTTTCTAAAAAGATTAATTTATCTTTTCTTTACATCATCAAGTGTTTCTATCAGTTTCACAAACTCAGAAGCTGGAATCCAACTGATGAAAAAATAAAACAAGCCTTACATCTGCATCTGGAGGGACGCAAGACTCATGACTACTCTGCATCAAACTTTCCTTCTTGTTGGCATCCTCCTGCGATACACCTTTATTTATATCCATCTCTTCCTTCCTACTTGTTGTTCTGAAATTTGGCTTTGGTCTATGGAATCGACTCCTCAGTAACCGAACTGATGAAGTAACAGTTTTGTCTTCTTGGATCTCAGCACCAGACTCCCTAAAAAACCAAACAGGCAGTTGATGGCATGGGACAAGATGAATTCTTCCAATCACATTTCACATGCTTGTATTTAGTTTTCAGCAGTAGCTAGAACGAGAGCAAAGTAAGGGACGCCATGAAAAAGATCAACTAAGATCACATCAAACATCAAGAACCTGTACCTTCAAGACAGGTCAGCAAATGTAAAAAAAAATGAAGCAGTTTCAAAACAGCTGCAACTTCTAGTCAAACCTTGAGAGGAATGTAAACATTTAACCAAATCCTTCATCTAGCTACTAATTTCTAAAACTACAAAACAGATCTACAGCATTTCTTAAATTCTTATTCATTAACCTTTTTCTTTACCAAAAGGAGAACTTGTCACAGACACGTCCAACCTGGAGCGCATCCTCCACTCCATCTCTCCGCTTAAAAAATAATCTTACCCTGTACTGAGATCTGAAGCGTCTTTCAAGACATCTGAAGATCCTTTTTCGTTTTCAACAGCTTTTAGCTTCTGTGGGCTTTTCTTGGGAGCATCAGCCACTCCCTAAAAAGAAGACAAGTTCCACTCTAGTAAGGAAAACATTTTTGGCCAATCTCTTTTTTGGAATGAAAGGAAGAGAAAATATTTACTTTAATCGTTCTCGTATTAAAACACCTCAAAAATTAAGTTCTTTTTTTTGTTCATCAGCTAAAATCCCCGAATACTTTAAAGATAAAAATTTGTTACTTTTCTGCATACATTCCATCTGAAATGGTTTTTTTTTCAACATTGTCCTTTCTGTTCAGCACTTCTCTTCTCAAATCTGGTATCACCACCACCACCAACAAAAACATCAGTGAAATATAATCTCTGTCTCCACAGAAAGCAGAATCTAATTACAAGCACCAGAAAACTCTATGACAGTTCAGATTAACTGGAAGGAATAAGACACACAAATACTATGCTTACAGATTAAATGGTAAATCTTTCTTACCACTGCCCAGCAAAAATACATCTATGCAGCTGCTTGAGAAGCTTACATCTTTGTGGCACGAATCCTTGCTTTCATTCACATGGTGTAACGCATATCCTTCTGCTTGTCCTCTTCAGGATCTTTTTCATGTCCGTGCTCTTTTATCCATGCAACAGTTCTTTCTAGGTTTGGTTTGGGTTTCTGCACTCGGCCTCTTTTGAAAGGTGCTGGTTTCAGCACACTCTCTTTGCTGCCTTCTTGTGAACCAGCCATGTCATTAGACCTGGAAAAATACATAATACATCTTGTGTACTTATGGATCTTACATTGGAAGGCTCCTAAGGCAAATATGTTTTCCTTTTTAAGCACTAAATCACATACATTTCCATAAGGCAGAGCTATGCACTGCTAAGTCCATGGAGACAGTAGAAGTGCTTGAGAAGTAAAAATGTATGCTTGCACCGTTCTTTTCTTTCCCCACTGGAAATGGGATACTACGCTACAGATCTTTTCCTGACTCACAAAGGCACTTCTCAAATTCGTAGCTGCTCTAGAGGCAGAACAACCTAATTTAACAAAGGCTATGAAAGGTATCAGGAACTTTATAAGAATATAACAATAACTTAATAATCTTACTGGCGTACAAATACAAGATGTATCTACAACTACCACCTTCTTCTGTGCCTTTACACCGAGAGCCACGTTATACAGCAAGGAAGATAATAACAGAACTAAATGCTGAAGTGTTTTTATGTCTGATCAAACCTTGTATAGTCATCCTTCCCCTTCTTTAAAAGGACTAAGTGAAAAGACAAGGTGTTTTTTTTATTAACTCTCCTGTAAAGGACATTTCTCCTGTCACACCACATCTGCCATTTCTCCACTGAGTAGAAATACAGGAAACACTCATTAATTAAAATATACATTAAACCACCCACACTGGAATGGTGTTTTTTTTTCTCCTCACACTCATATGCTCAACTGTGCTTTAAGAACAAACACTTATAAACACTCAATACTTTTCACTCACAGAAAGGATGATACATCAGTATTCAAAGTATTGGAGAAAGCTTGCTTTAGTTTGCAAGGGACCAGCTAATTCTTTGCATTCATCATGCGGATTGATGCATTTAAAAACACTGCTTTAAATCGAAAAACAACTAATTTATTTCATGCATTTAATAAGTAAGCACACAAACAAATAAATAAATAAATGTTACTCTTCTCTGAATTTCTATCTCAGAGCAGAAATTGTCCAAGAAACTTCTGTTTTAAGAACTGCAAGATTGTGAAGATGCCGGTATTCCGTGATCCTGTGTAACTAACATCCTGTGTAACATGACCAGATGTGAGGGTGGCAAATTGCAAGAAAGAAGCATCCTTTATTTCCCCCCCTACTTCCAGCATACTTACTGAGACACCATCTCCAAGACTTTGCCAGCTTTTTCCACAGCTTCTCCACTGCTGACATCAAACTTATTCCTTTGGTCAGTATTCTGAGTAGAAACAGAATATTAAGACATTAACACCTTTGTACTTATCAAGTGCATCATTACCTAATAGACCAGGTAACTATCCATGACAAGATACAAAACAGGCTGCTCATGACAGATGCAATCACTTATGTAGTGAGTATCACATGCCCAGAAAGGTGCTGTAAACCCTAGTTCAAAAAACCAATGTTGTGCTTGCTGCATGGCATGAGAGCATTAACATCTGCCATTTGTGCAACGAGCTGTCTCCCAGGCTGAGATCTCTACACCATGTTACAGTCACTGATGGCTAAGTAAGTGCTAATTCCTAGTCACCCTCAGGAAACAAAAGCGAATGTTGCTGTTGCATCCAACAGTTTTGTACTTAACAGGTTATTTCCAGTTATCTCGCACCATCAATACCTTTTCAGTTTCTTCCTTAGACACACTTTAGCAAGTTACTTCATGTAAGCATCAAATATTGCTTAGTCTTAAGAGTGTGGAAACTCCATTTATCTGTATGTTGAAAAGATTAAGTAATCACACTGGGAGCATGCCATTGCTGCTTCTCCGAGCATCAGAAACAGCTGGCAGACGGGGTGGGGGCAAAGCCACTGTTATCACTTTCCCCTCCCCACCAAATGTCAAGCCTCAGTCTCAGCAAAGCAGCACAGTGCAGGCAATTCTCCAGCTGTGTGGCAGGGGTAGTGTCATAGGGACTCAGCATTTGGTTCCACGGCTGTCTTCTGTAATCCTGCCAAGCGAGCACTGCTGGCTACATACCTCTCTCTGTGCTTCCCTGGCCCGTCACTGCTGCTTTGGATTTTATGCTGCTTTAGAACTCGTGTCTATAACATAACATGACCTAAATCCCATCTTGTCCCATTTCCAGCATTCCTTCCTAGTTGTTTTCCGTAGTTCAGGAGCTCTAGGATCTTGTCTGGAATTCAGTAGAATCCAAGGTGAAAGTTAAGGCTTGAATAACTGCAGCTGAAAGAATTTCTGATGCTGTCAGTGTGACTTTTGATTTTCAGAGTTTGGATGTCTCTGGCACCCGAGCCATTTATTTATTTATTTTACTACTTCTTTAAATAGCCTTAGAAAAAGTAATTGCTTAACGCACTGCACAGAACACGTTTTTACATTACATTAAGAACTTACGCCTGGCCAAGTTGATTCACAGCATCGGTTTGAGATTTCCAGAATGTACGTACCTTGACTTTGCCATGGAGTGAACAGAATCACGTCAGTCACTGGAGAGGAACTTACATCTGCATCCGTAGATGTCATGTTCAAAACACACGTGATTCATGTGATAACAAGGCTGTTATGAAAGCAGAAACGGCTCCATAACATCAATGGATCATCTCTTCAGCTGGCTGTCTCCTGGAGCTGTAGCCATTAGGGGCATCTCCTGTACGGCTGAATAGTGAAAAAGTTGAAGGCGAGGAAGACGATGAGCCTTCATCCCACCCCCACCCCCACCACTCACTACGCAGGCGCAAGGGGGAGGGGCTGATGCTCATGGGGTCTCAGGAACGCCACGATCATACCTGCTTGATCTCTGCTCTGTGGGGATGGAGTTGGATTCCTAAGGCACTCCTGCAGCAGGAGCTGTGCTGCCATTGTGGATGGGAGCAAACGATCTCTCGCATCCCGGTGCTGCTCTTGATCAGCCCGAGCTTCCTGTCTGTGGTTTGTGCTGCCGTTCAGTGCTGTTTCTCCTGCTGTTTGGATGCTGCTCCCTCACACCTCCGTCCTCCCCCCGCGGCCATTCCTGGCTCCCAGCTCCTGACCCGTGTCCGCCCCTCCCCCGGCCTCCCATTGGGCAGCGGCAGCTCCGCCGGCTCCGATTGGCTGAGCCGCAGTGCGCGGGAACCAGCGTTGCGTCCCGGCCGTTGGAGGGGCGGCTCCACACAGAGTGCGGCTCCGCAGCCCGGTCCGATCCGAGGGCGAACGGGACCGGCGCGGCAGCCGGGGCTGTGCGAGCTGCATCGGGACGGAAACCGGCACCACGGAACGAGTGCTGAGAACAGCTCCGCCGGAGTGCGGGGAGAACGGCACTGGTGCGGGGAAAGGGCTGGGGGGGGCAGAAGGGGGGATGGGACTGGGGGGGAGGGGGGCAGAGGGGGATATGGGGCTGTGTGGGAGGGTCCAGAGGGAGATAAGGGACTGGTGGGGGGAGGGGGTCAGAGCGGGGATATGGAACTGGGGAGTGGGCAGAGGGGGATATGGTGCGGGGGGGCAGCAGAGGGGGATTTGGGACTAGGGGGAAGGGGGCAGAGTGGGATATGGGACTGGGAAGGGGGCAGAGGGGGGATATGGAGCTGTGGGTAGGGGGCTGAGAGGGGATATGGGACTGGGGGGGGGGGGAGAGGGGGGATATGGGGCTGTGGGGAGGGTCCAGAGGGGGATATGGGTCTGGTGGGGGGGCGGGCAGAAGAGGATATGGGACTGGGAGGGGCCAGAGGGGGATATGGGACTGAAGGGTGGGGGGCAGAGGGGGATATGAGGTAGCGGGGGAGGGGCCAGAGGGGCATATTGCACTCGGAGGGGTGGCAGAGGGGGATATGGGAGTGGGAAGGGCCAGAGGGGGATATAGGACTGATGGGTGGGGGGGAGAGGGGCAGAGGGGGATATGGGGCTGTGGAGGAGCCATAGGGGAACATGGGGATGTGGAGGTGCCAGAGGGGGATATGGGGCTGGGGGAGAGGGGGGAGAGGGCGATATGGGATTGTGGGGGGGCCAGAGAGGGTTTTGGGACTGGGGGAATGCCACTGGGAAAGGATCTCTCTGTGTAGATTGCTTCTCTTGGAGTTTTCCCTGTGAGCCTGTGAATTTTGCATTTGATTTCAATGGTCTCTTTCTAACTGCAGCGCTCTAGTTTTGTTTTTTCTTCAGGGGCCGTAGAGGGATGTGGGGGGGCCACTGGGGGATGTAGGAAAGTAGGGGGCTGTGGGGGGACTCTAGGTAGTCATATAAGACTGTAGGGAGCTGTGCAGGGGCTGTAAAAACCTACAGGGAGTTGAGGGGGACTCTAGGGGGAATATGGGGCTGTGGTGGGCCATAGGAGGACTAGGGGCTCAAGGGGGTTCTGAGGGTGTGTAGGGGTTGTGGGGAGCTATTGGAGGATATGGGCAGATCTGGGGCTTGAAGGGGTGGTGTCTAGAGAGAGAGAGGTTTGTGGGGGCCTTGGGGTGATATGGGGCTCCTGGGGGCTGTTGGGTGCTATGGGGAGGAATATGGAGTTCTAGCAGATGGTGGGGGTGTAGGTGTGCTCTATATATGTACATAGATGGGAATATAAAAAGATACATCCACGTGTGTTCCGGGCTGCACTGAAAAAGGGGTGACCAGCAGGGAGGGGGAGGTGATTGTCCCCTCCTACTCAGCTCTTGTGAGGTCCTCTTTGCAGTACTGTGTCCAGGCCTGGGAAGGATGTGGAGCTGTTGGGGTTGGTCCAGAGGAGAGCCACTGTGATGATCAGAGGGCTGGAGCAGCTCTCCTATGAGGAAAGGTTGAGGGATCTGGGCTTGTTTAGCCTAGAGAAGAGAAGGCAGCGGGGGGACCTCATTGTGGCCTTTCAGTACTTGAAGGGAGCGCATAAACAGGAGGGGGAATGGCTGTTTATGAGGGTGGATAGTGATAGGACAAGGGGGAATGGAAGTTGTGGATGCCCCATCACTGGAGGCATTCAGGGCCAGACTGGATGTGGCTGTGGGCATCCCGGTATGGTGGTTGGCATCCCAGCACCCAGCAGGGGTGTTGAAACTAGATGATCGCTGCGGTCCTTTGCAACCCAGGCCATTCTATGATTCTCTGATACGGGGGGATATGTCTATAGGGTGGACAGTAGGGGGATGTGCTCGCAGACACTCGTGCAGCCCTGTGCACACACACTCGCGTGTGCAATTCCATCCTGGCTTTATGCAATCCTGTGTGCACTCACATGTGTTTTGTATTGATTTCCCGCCGAATCCTCCGGTGGACTCGTAGTTAGGCTGGGAGTGAAGGGGAGCACTGGGTAGCTGTTTGTGTTCCCTGCTGTGTGCTGCGGGGTTGTGCTGGCAGCGGTGCGGCTGGTTTGCTTTTCCTTGGGAGGGTGGGAAGGAGCTGAGCAGGCCCGGTTCTTTTCTCCAAGGATTCTGATCCTCCAGTGTCACTGCACCAGGGAGTGCACGATCTAAAGGACTTCTGGGTTGTGATAAACTCGTATCTCGGCAGCTTCTATGATTTCAGGTTGGGTGTTCTAGTGCAAGCAGTTTGGGGGCATGATTTATCGTCCCCGTAGCTAACGCAGTGTGGGAAATTTTGCCCTGCTTTGGCTTGCCAGTGCTTTCCCCTGTCTCCACTTGTCTGGAGCCTCCTTGAAATGTATGCCTAATGTGGAACTATTTTCTTCTTTCCTAGCTTTTGTGGCATAAAGAAGCACAGAAAGGTGCTGGAACAGCTTGTTCTGGATGGCATCTCCAAGCAATTGGAGAAGAGGAAGACCTTCGGGAATAGTCAGCATGGATTTACCAAGGACAAATTGTACTTGGCCAACCTGTTAGCCTTCTACGATGGCATCACCAGCTGGGATGATGGCGGGAGAGCAGTGGAAGTCGTCTACCTTGACTTGAGCAATGCTTTTGATGCAGTCTCCCATGACATCCTGGTAATAAAGCTGAAAAAGTGTGGGACAGATGAGTGGCTGGTGAGGTAGGCTGAGAGCAGGCTGACTGGCCAAGCTCAGAGGGTGGCGATCGGCGGTGCAGAGTGCGGTTGGAGAGCTGTGAGTGGCAATGCTCTCTGGGGGTCGGTGCTGGGTCTGGTCTTGTTCAATGCCTTTGTCATTGACCCTGAAGAGGGGTAGTGTCCACTCTCGGTAAGGATGCCAATGAGTCAAAGCTGGGAGCAGTGGCTGGCACACCGGAAGGCCGTGCTGCCATTCAGCAAGACGTGGACAGGTTGGAGAGCTGGGCCAACAACAAAGCAGATGAGGTTTAGCAAGAGCAAGTGTAGAGTCTTCCAGCTGGGAAGGAATAACTGCAGGTATCGGTCGAGGCTGGGTTGTGACCTGCTGGAGAGGAACTCTGCAGAGTAGGGCCTGGGTGTCCGGGTGGGTGACAGGTCAGCCATGAGCCAGCAGTGTGCCCTGGCGGCCAGGAAGGCCAGTGGGATCCTGGGGTGCATTTAAAGGAGCATGGCCAGCAGGGGAATGGTCTCTAGCGGTCCCTTCTAGCTCTAATTCTGTGATTCTGTACTTGCATCATTGCTTCTTGCAGCAGTACAGTGTTTCAGAAGAGAGAAAAACGCGGTGGGCATAAACTGGATTTCAGCCATTAGTAAAGTTGTGCTGAGATCTGGGCAGACTGTCGCACTTGCGAATGTGTGCAAAGCCTGCCGGCAGAGAGAAATAACTTCTCTGCAGGCTTGTCTGACGTAGGTCATTGCTAGGTGAGCTTCTGCTTTAAAGCATCAAGCTGTATAAACACGGCATTTTTAAAAGCAAGCTTGCCAGTTCTTTTTTTTACCAGTGATTTTTTCAGGAAGGAAAGCTTGGAGATGCTGTTTGCTAATGGAAGATGGAGAGAGGAAAAGCAGGAGAAAGGCATGGTGTGCATAGCCACCACATCCCATCTGCAGCGTTCTCCCCCTGTGCAAATGAGGAGCAGCTCAGCACGCTTGGCCTGGGCCGTGGAAAGGGAGCATGCAAACATCTGGGCCAACCCCAAACGAGTTAGTTCTGCAGGTTGGTTGTTTTCTGCTGTTTGTCTCCCATCCTGTTGCTCAGCAGTAGATTTGTTCATGTACAGTGCCAACAGGAAACTCTCACAGCATTTTTGTTTCTGCTGTCCCAGCGCTTTGATCCCTTGCTGCTGGGATGGGGTGTTTGAAGAATGATGCATGTGTTGATGTCCAGCCTGGCTCTGAGGATGAGTCTGCATCCGTGGCGGGACTGAGGGTCAGAGCAGGCCAGGTTGGATCCGGTGCACTTTGCTCTCGTTCTTAATGCTTGTTCTTGCGCAGGAGGGCAGGTGGTGAACCTCATGAGCTAGTGCCTGCAGGTGGGGTTTGCGGAGAAAGAGGTCCTGCAGGTCTTGGGTGACACCCATGGAACCGTAGCGAGGCTGCATGGGTGTAAAACACCGAAACTCGACAGAGGTGTGAAGGAGAGCTGTGGGCTCCAGTACCACAGGAAGGGATGTGTGTGCTCTGGCTTTGGATGCTTCTGTGTGTTTTAAGTGACTGAGATACGGATGCTCAGTCCGCTTGAGTGTATAGAACAAGTGTAACATCCTTTCTGATGGAACATTGTGAAAGGAGTCCTATGGGTTTGAGACCTGCCATTAACCTTGTGGATATCATCCAGGAGTTGGGGATGAGGCAAGGAAAGTTGGGGTGAGAGGATGAGGCATAGGAACAGGAACTTTCTTGGTACATATTAACACCTCCATTTTTTGAACAGGAATCGCTGTGACTTTTTCTATGAAGAAAAGACTCAGTGCAAAGCCTGTGAATAAGTTTGTTCAGGCCTGCTGATTGGTGCTGTTCTCTACAGGGAGCTGCAGTGGAAATGGACACTTGTGGTCCCCTGTCTGGCTCCCTCCCACGTACTCAGATCAGCCTAGTTGTCAAGGCCTGGCTCTTGGTTGGTGAGTTGTAAGCGCGGTGCTTCTGGTAGCTGCAGTAAGCAGGGCCCATCAACAGGCTCCCTTCACCGGGCGGCCTGGAGCAGACCCTCACCTCCAGAAGCCCACGATTGGTTCAGCCATTAATTTGACCTGCAAGTTCTCCATGTGATCATGGCTGTTCTTAGTCCTTAGCAGTCAGCTTCTTCATATAGAGGGCAAATCCCACGCCCTCCTGAATTCCACAGTAACAATCACGTCTGCTTTGTGTCAGGCTTTTGTTTTCTTTTTTTTAATTATTACTATTCTTTTCCCATTTACTAGGTAGGAAAGCTACTTTCTGAGCCAGGAGAAGAAGAAGTGCAACAGGCAACAATCTTCCTTGCACTACGCAGTTTGCATGAGTAGCCAAGTGCTCCTGAGGTCATGTGTGCTGCAGAGCTGACCTTGGTGGCAGGGGCCATGTCTTCATTTTCTACCTGCCCCGTGGGAACATAAGAAGACTATTCAGAGCAGGAGCTGCAGAGCAGGATGAACGGCATGAGAAGGTAAGGCTGGGAACCAAGGAGGCAGCTTTTGTGTCGGGCAGCAGTGATGCAGGGGGCTCCCCAGCAGGAAGCTGGCTCATCCAAACGCTTGCTGAGTGTTTGGAAGCCCAAACCCTTATGGTCTCTAAGCTGAAGGCAGCCCAGAGGCAGCATGTCCTTGATCTGATCGTGGTGTGCCTGAGTGAGGGAGTGATCCAAGCTGGATGCAGAAGAGTCATCTTAATTTCTCTGATATTTGACTTCAGGTGACACCTCTTGGGTGTTGGTTTCTTAAAATTTGGATCTAGGAGGCGGCCTCTCCCTTTGCTTAAGGTTGCAGTCATTGCTGGTGTGGGATCATTTGTCCCACAGCTGGTGAGCAGAGCTGTTGCTCTCCTGAGCGTGCTGCACGTGGAGACAGAGCTTTGGACCCCCTTGCTAAAGACCACCCTGTGAGAGCCTGTCAGAAGCACTGCTGCGGTGTGCACGTGAGCTGGGCGCAGCTTAGGCTGAGCAGAACTAAGAGGTGAGCTGGGTTTGGTGCTGGGTGGTTGCTGGGAGGTGTCTCAGCAGAAAAGCCAGGCTGGGGTGTGCACGCTGTGTCAGTCCTCATCCCAGCTGGCAGTGAGAGTTGGAGGAGGGTGATGGGTGCTGCCTGCTCTCGCTGCTGCACCGAGTTTGTGGCACAGCAGCACAGTGGTGAGTGAGCTGGGAGGGGGACGGACTGCTGCTGTGCATGGCTAGGCCAGAGCTGGAGGTTTGTCCAACACGTGCGTCATGCTGGTGCAGCCATTGCAGCTGCAGCAGGAGTAGAAGACAAAGAGGTTTTCTTCGTGAGAGCAACACCAATGATTTGATTCAAATGTATAACTGCTATGAAGATGGTGAGGAACAGATCCACCTGAAAGACATGCTTGATCACATCAGGAATGAGCATGTGATCAAAGACAGCCAGCGTGGCTTTCCCAGGGGAAGGCCATGCCTAACCAGTCTGGCGGCCTTCTGTGATGGAGTGGCGGCATTTGTGGACAAAAGGAAGGAAACAGATGTCATTGACCTGGACTTGAGCAAGATCTTTGACATGGCCCTCCACCACATCCTTCTCTCTAAATTGGAGGGACGTGGATTTGACAGGTGGACCACCTGGTGGAGAAGGTATTGGTTGAAAGGCCACAGACAGAGGGTGGTGATTCATGGTTCTGTGTCCAGGTGGAGGCCGATACCAAGTGGTGTCATCCAGGAGTCTGTCTTGGGACCAGTGCTTTTTTACATCGTTATCAGGGACACCAATGATGCAATCGAGTGCACCCTCTGCTGTTTGCTGAGGGTGCGTCTGACACAGCGGAAGGAAGGGATGCCATTCAGAGGGACCTCGCCCGAGAGGTTGGCCTAGGTGAATCTAATGAGGTTCAACACAGCAAAGTGCAAGGTTTTGCACTTGGGCTGGAGGAATCCCAGGCATTCCTACAGACTGGGAGGAGCGGTCCTTAAGAGAAGCCCCGCAGAGAAGGACCTGGGGGTCCTGGTGGATGAAGAAGAGAACGTGAGCCATCAGCGTGCTCTTGCAGCTCAGAGAGCAAATGGTACCCTGGGCTGCATCAGAAGAGGGGATGGCCAGCAGGGACAGGGAGGTGATTGATCTTCATGATCCTTGAGGTCCCCTCCAACCCGGGCCGTTCTATGATTCTGCGATTACACTCGCTGTCCGAAATAATGGCAGCTGTGCAGAAGCTGGATATATGTGGGGACAGCTCTTGTAAGCAGCTGATTTTAAGACCTTGCCCTAGTCGAGAGTCTAAATTGCGTGTCAGAAGAAAGCTGGGAAAGTGGTTATTGCTCATTATTTTTCATTTGCTGATTCTTTCTTTAGGGTTCCTTTTCAAAAGGAGATTTTGGTGATGGAAGCAGCTGAAGAAGGAACAAAACCAGCTCTTGCCAGGAGTGCTTGAAGTCCCTGTGGAGAGAAGCAAAGAACCTGGGCTTCCTCTGGGATGCTCCCCACCATGTCTCAGGAAGGAGACAGCTGCTGTTCCAATTTCTGCTCTGTGTGTGGAAAGGTACGCCTGGGTTTCTTCTGCTTGTTTTCTCTTTCTTTTTCTCTCTTTTAAGGAGAAGGGGTGGAGCAAGGGGAGACCCACTGGTCATTTGTTACCTCAAGAACAGGATGGATTCTGCATTCACCGTGAAAAACCTGGGCTAGTAGCACGGGCGTGTTTCAGGCTGGACTCTTCTTTTCCTGCTCAGTTTCCTTTTGGCTACAGGGAGACAGCTGTCGAAAGGTGTGTTTTCAAAGCCACTCTAGAAAACCGTGTTTCACTGTTGCAGGTGGTTCAGTGTGCTCTTGCAGTGTAGATGCGTTTGCTGTAGAATCTTAGTGGTTTCTGTTCCTAGGGGAGGACTGGGAGGAGGTAGTGAGAAGAGAATTCAATGCCTTGGGTGTATCTTAGTGAGAAATGTTGGCATGAGGTGCTGAAAGTCTTCAGCTGTAAAAGGACAGTGAGGCTCAGACTCCTTAACCTGCTGGAGCAGGGCGTAAGCAAGGAGTGGGCACTGCCCTCCCAAGTGCAGGCTGCACTTGGTTATGGTCTGCCAGGTCTCTGCTGCCCTGTGTTTCTTCTGAGAAGTTTGTTGGAGCTGCTTGGAGTAGTGAAGGGTGGGGAAGAAGTGCTGTTCAAGAGCTAAGGCTCTGCATGATAATTCTGGATGGATTGAACCACGGTGTCTGAAGACATAGCTTCCATCAGAATGATCCCAGCATTGTGCAAGTGTCTCAGCTGAACCCCCTGAGCAGGTGTCTGAGAGCACCCGCCTCCTCCAGCTGAGCCATAGGCAAGCTAACTGTGCCCAGGAATTACAGCTTATGCAGACTGAATATGCTTCCAAGTGTTTTCCTTAGTGATAAACAATGTCCCAGCACTCTGATATTCCATCTCCGGCACAATCTGGAGCATCTCTGCAAACCATGGGTGCCCCTTCCCACCCCCGTTTCTTCCTTTCTCTCTTTAGAATCAGTGTGGTGCAGTTCCCTGCGTTTGTGAGCAGCAGCCAGCAGGCCGCAAGAGATCCAGTTGCACCTTTAGCAGACAGAGGGATGTGATGGGGACAGACTGTCCTTACCGCCATGCAGAAGTGAGTTTTTCCCGTCCTCTATTAAGAAGTAGGAAAGAATAGAGTTTGAATGTTACTTCTGAGCAGGTGCTGTGCTGTAGGGGATGTCAGGTAACCATTTACTTGGGGGTGCGGGAAGGAGCAGTGCAAAGTGATGTATTAGTTTGTGTTTTGGCTGTTGAAGTGCAGTTCCATTTTGGGGAGCAAAAAGATGGGCTAATGTGGAAAACAGAAGGGAGAAGGCTAGTACCTGGACAGTGGGCTGAGCTTTGGTGACTGCAGCCATTTGCAGGAGAAGTTTTGCTGTTTTGCACAGTGGAGTTCAGAATGGGAGCTGATGATGAATGGGAGCTGCTGGAGAAACAGACTTCCATGGACAAGTTCCAGTGCCTCAATGACTTTCTTGTAGCGAGGCAGCAGTGATGCTGGAGGGCACGTGGTGAGTGCGTGGACAGGGTGGCACAAACGAGTGCGTGTGCTGAGGAGTTGGGCTGCACACAGGTGCAGACAAAGGGATGTTTGTGGTAGGTGTAGGCACGTCCGTGTTCCCAGGGATGGTTTGCACACGTCTGTGAATGCAAAGGAGGGCAGAAGATGCGGTGCGTGCATGAGGGTGTGCAAAGCAGGCAGGGTGGCACACAGGTGTGCGTGTGCACGTGGATAGGGGAAGGCTGGGGTTACAGGTTGACCTGTGCTGAGGTGAGTGGGGGCTCACGGTGTTGCTCAGTGGTAGATTTGTTCACACTGAGTGCTACCAGGAAACTCGCGCACCCTTTTTGTTTCAGCTGTGCCAGTGCTGTGATCCCTTGCTGCTGGGCTGGGGTGTTGGAAGGATGGTGTGCGTGCCGAGCTCCCATCTCTCTTGCAGGAATCAAGTGTAGAGCCAAAGGGATGTTTGGGCCAGGTGGCTGCAAGAAGGCTGGCTGTTTGGGATGGTGGTAGCTGATGGAAAATGGGTATTCCGTTCAGCTTTTAACAGAAGTCAGGGGTCCTACAGCAAGAATGACTAGGATCTCAAATGGCTTCAAACATGCACACTGAGTACATCTGTCCTGCCATGCCATCTCTGCTTCTTTCTGATGAAAGCATTTTTACGACCACGTGTTGGGCCTGTTTGCTTGAAGAAGGAGAAATGTTAGGTACAGTTCTCACCGAGAACTTCTGCGTAATTTGAATCATGAGTGTTAGCACAGTTCTCCTACTACTAATGGCTTTCACTAAACCACGTCCCTCAACACAACATTCAGTCGTTCCTTGAACACCCCCAGCGTCGGTGACTCCACCAGCTCCCTGGGCAGTCCATTCCAGTGCTTGGCCACCCTTTCTGAGAAGTAATATTTCCTAATGTCCAGCCTGAATCTCCTCTGCTGCAGCTTGAAACCATTCCCTCTAGTTCTGTCAATAATGACACAAGAGGACAGGCCGTCCCCCAGCTCACTACAACCTCCCTTCAGGAAGTTATATTGAGCAAGAAGGTCTCCCCTGAGCCATCTCTTCTCCAGGCTGAGCATTCCCAGCTCCTGCAGCCTCTCCTCATATGGCCCCATTGTGCTCCAGAGCCCTCACCAGCTTTGTTGCCCTTCTTTGAACACGTTCCAAAGCCTCAGTGTCTTTCTTGCACTGAGGGGTCCAAAACTGGAAACAGAACTTGAGTTGCAGCATCACCAGTGCCGAGTACAGGGGGACAGTCACCTCTCCGCTCCTGCTGGCAGTGCTGTTTCTGGCGCAAAATGAATGTAAGTGTCACATGTGTAACATCCTTTTTGATGGAGTTCTCTGACGGGAGTCCAATGGATTTGAGACCTGACTTGAAGCCTGTGGGCATCACCCAGGAGTTGGAGTGCCAGGATTAGGCCAGGGAACAGGAACCTCTTTGGTGGTTATTAACTCCCACCTTTTTTGGTCAGGAATCTATGTATGTATTTTTGTTGTTTTTTTTTTCATGCAAAGAAGAGACCAGTGAAGCTGTGAGGTGTCTAGAGCACAAGTCTTATGGGGAGCTTCTTATGGAACTGGGATGATTTAGTCTGGAAGAGAGGAGGCTCAGGGAGGACCTTATCATTCTGTACGATTACCTGAAGAGAGGTTATGTGGAGGTGAGGGTTGTCCTGCTCTTCTCCCATGTAAGTAGTGACAGGAGTGGAAGGAACAACCTCAGGTTGTATGAGGGGAGATTCAGCTTGGATGTTAAGAAAACCATCTCCAAATGGGTGCTCAGACGCTGGAGGCATCTGCTGGCTGAGCGCTTTGTTGGGTGAGCATCACACTGCTGGAAAGCACGCAGCTGTTGTCTCTGCGAACAGCCCCATCCGTGGGGACTGGTGGCTTTTTCATGTTACCCTTGTGTTTCAAGTCCTACATCCAGTTACTCGTGCTGTTTGAAAGCACCATCTTAGAGGCAGCCTTGATTTCTGCAGCTGCGAGCTTTGTGCCACGGGAGCTCCCCTGCTTCTCCCTGGGATGGGCGACCGAATGGAAGGCCCAGCAGAAGTCTGGGTAGGTGATATCACTTGCTGTTCCTTTCCCCACCCGTGCCAGGAGAAGCAGGGAATGGGACTGGGGGACATCCCAGCGGTGGGATCCTGCCTCAGCAGAACTGAATGGCTGTTCTGATCCATGTATTTTAACCTGAGTGGATCTGACACTAACAAGAGAGGCGAGGGGCCTGTGGGAAAAAAAATGTATGTGCCACAATGTGTGCTATAATGTAAACCATGAGGTGGGTCAGAGTGGAGCACAGGCTTGGGTGCATCTGATTCAGGAGCAGGGACACGCAATGCTCATCTTGGGTGTCTGGCTGACAACAAGAGCAGAGAGGTAAGTTTCACAGGGTAGCGTGCCCATTTTATTTTCTTTTTCATTCATGATGCATAGAGGCGTTACCCAGACAAAGTGAGCATTTGTCAGCTGGACTTGCTAGAAATGACCTAGGCAGTGAAATGGGTTTGAAGCATCCCAAAGAGCCCTGCAAAAGAATGCTGAGAGTTAACCTGGCACCCTCCTTTGGAAACCTCCGGTGTCTGTCAGCTCTTCAGCTGTGCCCAAACACCTCCCATTGCGCTGCCACACCAGGACGTAATTCCAACCCCACCCTGAGTTCTGGAATGTTGTGGTGCCGTGTTGGAATCACATGTGACCAGGGGGTCTTGCCTCCCCCCCTTGTGGGGGGTCATGGTGGACCAGGCTGGTGGCTGTTGGTGATGTCATAAGCGGCTGGCATGTGGAGAGGAGTGGTGTGTTCTATGTTCCTTTGTGGGCGTGTAGGAGTTCGGAGTGGTTGTTTGGCTTGTTGTTCTTGTGCCTTTAGTGCCTTTGTTTGAGTACCATCGTGCGCAGCATCCTGTAGGTAAGCTGAGCCGGCGTGGGATGGACGGGTGGGCAGTGAGGTGTTGAGAAGTGCTGGCTGTCGGAGCTCCCAGCACCGTATTGCTTACTCTTGCGCATCAGACGTCATTTTCCCCCGGTAGACACGTCCCAAAGGGGGTATTCATAAAAGTACCACCCGTCCCATGCTTCTTCAGCCGTCTTCTTTGCTCAGTTGTGGAAGCAGAGTAAAGCTGCTGGGCGGACAGGCATCACATAGCCTGAGACTCAGCATGTCTTGCAGCAAGTGGATGGGACAGTTGTGCTGTGTGCTTTATTCCATGGCTGTCTTATTCCTGCTCACTGACCTGCTCTTTCTCTCTCCTCTGCCCACCCTCTGCCCACTGCCTTGGTGCAGCTTTTGCTCTCATAAGATCTGAGCAGAGTGACCAGGAACTGCTGCAGATAGCCTGAGGTGATCTCGTTGCCAGGTACGTGCCATCTTTTGTCCCACCACGTCGTTTTGCATGCCGTGGGTTTCTTCACTGCCCTCCAGCTCAGCCCTCAGAAGAGTGCTGTCTAATGCCCTGCTGTCGCACTGTCAGAGCGCTCTGGGCGAATGCATCTGCTGCTCTGTGCCAGAGTCCCCATCTGCTGGCAGAGGGATAGCAACTTGGTACAGCACTGCCTCAGAGGCTGTCACGTTTGAATTTACTGAAGCAAGGGGTAGTTTCTCGAACACTTGCCTATGCCGCAGGGTATGCAAGGGTAGCTCTGAAGAAGTCCCTCCATACTGTGCTGGGTGAATAGAGAAAACAGAAGTGTGTTTCTGCTCTGTTCCAGCTTGTCACACCTGCTGGGATGGGCAACGCATGCAGCGAGATCAGATGTGAGCCCGAGGTAGCGGGCACGGAGGTACAGTATGAAGCTCTGACTTGTCTTTGTTCCCTGTGTTGAGCTAGCAGGGGGAGCTGCAGATGTACTCTCCTACAGGAAAGAGTGGGCCAAAGGGGGCCAGGCCACCTGTCCACGCCAGTGCCATTGCTGATGAGTCTGTGTAGAGAGAGATGCATCTTTGCATGGCCTGGCGATCCTGCTGCATGCCAGGAAGAGAAACAACTGTGATGAGAAGTGCAGCTCCTTCTGAAGTGCTCCTGAGCAGGAGGGAGCGCATTTCCTGCAGCTTTCTCTGCAGATGTGCTCCTCACCTTGAAATCCTCCTGGTTTGTCCTCAGCTCCTGACCACGGCCTGTGCTCTGTTTTGCAGGCTGATAACATGTGGAAGCCGCAGCTGGTGCGTGCGGAGTCATCTTTCAACGTGCCAGCGATTGCGGCAGCCCATGTTATTAAGCGTTACGTCGCCCAGGGGCCGGATGAAGTCTCCCTGGAGGTAAGCAGTTACAGGCGTTCCTTGTTGTCATGCACGGGAGAGTAGTCTAGGGTGTGAACGGCTCAGGAATATTCACAGACACCTTCAGAATGTCTCGTGAGGTGAAGCTTCGAAGGTTCGGTTCCAGCTTAGACTTGCGCTGGGTCAGGAGGAGTTCAGCCATCTCTCCAGTATGGTTGGATTGGGCATTTGAACCTTGTAATCAAGCAGATCCTGCCCAGTATGGGAGCCTGGTCTCTGAGCAACAGCAGACGGGTGTGTGAAGTGTGCAGATGTGTTCAGGAAGCCCTGCTAACCGATGCCCGTGGTTAAAGTGGAGCTCTTCCATAGCCTTTGGCAGAGAGCCTGCTGATTTTGAGACCTGTTTCCTACTGCACAGCTGTACTGTGTATGTTGTGTGACCCTTGTACCTCCAAGTTCAGTTTTAGAAGGGAAAATGCCTTGGGGCTGCATTGGTGCAATTGCTGTCTAGCTTTAGGATATTCTGTGGCGCAGAAGAAGGCAGTTATTTGAGCTGTGTTTTCCTGCCAGCTGTGCTGAAGCTGGGATTGACGTTTCAATCTCTTGCAGGTGGGAGACTTGGTGTGCATTATTGATATGCCACCAAAGGAGCTGAGCCCCCGGTGGAGAGGCAAGCGTGGCTTTCAGGTAGGCACATGCTTTCGACTAGAGAGCCCAACTTCAGTAGAGTCAGGAATATCAGCTTGGAGCTGCTCTGCCTGCACAGGATGGCTTCCGGATGCAAACGGTTGCCCTGTGTCGCTGTCAGGGGACATTCCCTTGGGCTCTGGGCTCAGGCTAATGCCCTCCTCTCTTTTTGTTCTTGTTACAGGTTGGGTTTTTCCCTGGTGAGTGCGTGGAGCTCATCAGTGGAAAAGTTCCCGAGTCCCTCATCAATTCATTGCCAAAGCCAGGTACACATGTTACATTTGACAATGCGGGTTAGTAAAATGGGGTCAGAGCGTGGCTTTCAGGGGGTTCGTTAATGCTAGCGTTGAGCAAGATTAGCAACAGGACTGCATTAAGGTCCATGGGAACACGCAGAGATCTGTCCCAATCCCACTGTGTTTATTGTTGGGCTTGGGGAAGTCACAGAATCCTCCTGGAATGGCTTGGGATTGGCAGGGGCCTAAAGGATCATCCTCAGGCTCCATGGCCTCTGCCTCAGTCTGGGTCGGCAGCCGACGCATTTAGCAGGAGTCGAGAGCAGGCTGTCCGGGGCCCCTTCTGACCTGGCCTTGGGCACGTGCAGGGACGGGGAAAATCCGTTCTTGCGTGTCCTTGTTGGGAATGTTCTTCCCGATGTTCCGTGCTCGGTCGAAGGCGTTACGCTCAGCCTCGTCCAACCGAGCCAAGCCTGAAATGAACTGGTTTCTTTGTTTTGTTTCTTTGCAGTGCCGAGGAAACGGGGCAAGCTCAGCACCTTCCTTCGTTCGGTGGTGAAGGCTCGCCCCAGGAGATCGGAGCAGCCGGAGCCAGCGAAGGAAGGGGTGTTTGGGTGTGACCTGGGGGAGCACCTTCTCCGCTCTGGCCGTGATGGTAAGGAACAGCCCATTGCTGAGATCTCCCTCCGCTGGGCATCTAAAGATAAAAGGGAGATCATATCCAACAATTGTTTCAGTCTGAAAACATAGGAAGCCTTCTGGCCAAACAGAGCATCCTGCATCCTTTTCCTAGCTCTTCTGGACTTGAGATTGCATTCCTCCATTCCCCAGGGAGCTGTGATGGGACTTGCAGTGTCTGTGGTTTTGCCAGAATTACTTTCTCCAGGCTGTTGATTGGTGGTGGCATTTCTGGAAAGCCAAGAACACGTCTCTGTGCAGTTTCCTCACAGCTGTCTCTGCCAGCTTTCTCCTCTAAGGAGGAAGCAAGCGGTGGCCCGGCTGGGCTTACTGGGTGGGATGTGAGAAGAGCAGGGCCTGAAGCAGGACTTGAGTAAGAAGCTGAGCTAACCGCTGGCTCTTGTTCTGTAGTCCCCCAGGTCCTGCAGAGCTGCGCCGAGTTCATTGAGCAGCATGGCGTGGTGCAGGGGATCTACCGCCTGTCCGGCATGGCGTCCAGGATCCAGCGCCTACGGTAAGAGTGCTGCGACTGACACAGCTGTCAGCAGGGGCACGTGCCATGCTGCGGGCGTTCAGAGGAACCCCTTCCTTTTCCTGACTGTATTCTGTGTGGCTTTGGACTTGCTTTCCTCTTTCTCAAAGCCCTCTGCCCAATCCTGTGTCCTTCTCTGCAGCCATGAGTTTGAGTTGGAGCAGGTTCCCGAGCTCAGCGTCCGAGACATTCACAGCGTGAGCTCCCTCTGCAAGATGTACTTCAGGGAGCTCCCGAACCCTCTGCTGACCGAGCAGCTGTATGCCAAGTTCTCGGTAAGCTCAGGGCAATGTCTTGGAAATGACACTCACCTCTCCCCTGGGCGTCCTGGCTGATGGTTGCAGCAGTGCCCCAGCTCCGAGGTCTTATTTCTGTTAGCCCCATGAGGCATGTCTTTGCCACATCCTGCCTCAGGCTGATGCCACTTTTGGTGGTGCCAGGAGGTGCTTATTTAAGCTATTCACGACGCTTGGAAGAATTCCCTTTCCTTTGCTATTCCCGCCTGGTGTCTGAATCCCTTCCTGCCTTTTTCCAGGACGCTGTTTGCGCTGCGACGGAGGAGGAGCGGCTGCTCAGCATGCAGGATGCCATCCAGCAGCTGCCCGCTCCTCACTACAGGTCAGTGCTGCGCTCGGTCTGCTGAGTTCAGCCCTGCTGCCTTTCAGAGGGCCATGATGCGATTCCAGGTGTTGCCTCACGCTGGCAGCATCATGCCTGTGCACGCTGAAGCGGCTGAAGGCTGCGTCGGGTCGGTTGATTGGGTCAGTTCCTTGGTACGGGGGCACGGTTGGTGCAGCCGATGGCTGCGGCTGTGCTGTGCTGGGGCTTGGTGCTGCAGTGTGGTGGCATTGGGAATGTTTTACCTACTTCATATTCAGGGACGGTAGCAATGACAACAACCGGCATGAAGTGAGGTTTGTTTTGTGCGCTGCAGCACGGCTTGCTTTTTGGTGCTGAACATCTGCCCCTCTTGTTTTCCAGGACGCTGGAATACCTTATGAGACACTTGGCGTCTCTGGCCGGGAACTGCTCCATCACCAACATGCATGCTCAGAACTTGGCGATAGTGTGGGCTCCAAACCTCTTAAGGTAAACTTCCGTTTCAACACGATGCTTACTTCTGCTCTGGCCCAACCCCAGGGGCACAATTTCCAGGTGACAGTTTCTACTCACTTGTTTAGCTGGGACTGCTGTGTCCCTGATCATCCAGGAGAATTTTGTCAGTGGCATCGCTGATTGCCCACTGCGGAAGTCTCCAGAGCCCAACTTGTCAGGTTTTGGCTACAGAAATTCAGACTGGGGGAAATGATCCTGGGGAAATGACTTGTAAGATCTGCCTTTTCTTCAGATCCCAGCAGAGCCAGTCCGCCTGCGCCAGCGGAGAAGCTGCGTGCAAGGAGCTGCAGACGCAGTCAGATGTTGTGGAGTTCCTCATCAGCCACACAGACGTCCTCTTCCCCTCCAAATCCACGCCAGCCGTGGGAGAGAGGGCAGGTGAGCGTCTTCCTCCATTAGCTTGATCTTGATCTGACACCTTGATCCAAGCCAGGCCTTCTCCAAGACCTTTGAAAATGCTTTTTCTGTCGAGGAGACAGCAGGCTTCGGGGTTTAGATTAGAATATGGTGCCCCGTTCCTGGGTCCTGAGAGTGTCCAAACCCAAAGCTTCCATGGAGAAAACCGTCACTGCCGTTCAGATGTTTTGCAAGCAGGTGAAGCTTGATTGAAGTGTGGCAGCAAAGCTTTCCGAGGTCCCTGCCCCCTAGTTTTTCTAGGTTTTTTGTTTGCCTGTTTCGATACAGTGAGCTGCTCTTAATTGTGGCTGTGTCCTTTGCCACGAGCATACCTCTGACCACACGGTTCTTTTGAGCTCCTCTTCTTCCAGTGGCTCTGATAAGCAAGTCTGAGAGAAATGCAGAACTGGGATGGCTGTGCGGCTGCCTTCTGATCCTCCCTCTTACCTGTGGTTTCCCCTTGCAGGGCACAGCTCTCTGGACGGGCCCAAGTCTGTGTGGGTGTCTCCTCCATCCACAAAGCTGCTCACGCTGCAGGAGGCACAGGCTGAGAGGAGAGGCCAGAGCAGCTCTCCTGCTGCGACACAGAGCAGCAACACCGAGGTGGAGGAAGGCCCCACAGCTGTAATGAGGAACTTCCACACGGTCATTGATTCTCCATCGGAAAGGTAAAGAGGACTTCCCTTTCCAGCCGCTATCATCATTGGTCGGGTGGGTTTGCCAGGAACGGGCAACTGTCGGCAAGGGCTCGGAGCAGCTCTTCCCTCACCCTGCACCACGACTGACAGCACGCTCTGCTTTCTCTCTCCAGACCAAGTTCTCACAGCAAGAGGACGGAGTCACCAGCTGGCAGTTGGCGTTCCTGTTTCTGTCTGGGCAAACCATCCCCTGCAGCCAAACGCCAACTGCAGCTCAGTGCCAGGGATCCCTCAGAAGCACAAGTCGTGGTCCTGGCAGGTAAGGGTGCAAATCCAGCTTTCAAAGCACTGCTTGTCAGCAGCACAGGTAGGATTCATGCTTTCAGTGGGCTTGTACCTCCTTCTGGCGCTCGAGCCTGTGCCTGACATCTTTGGTTCACCCCTGTCTTTCCCAAATGAGTCTCTTGTCAACACAAGAGCTGGACCTGCACGAGGATCACTGTCAAGACAGTGACACTGTTGCTAGAAGCCTATTTGCTTCTGCCCACCACCACTACGTAGCCAGATGTCAAGAACCTCTTTCATGATTCATCTTGTGAACGTTTGACACTAACCGCTGTCCATCTACTCCTTCCTAGGTGACCCGAGCCCTCGTGTGTCCCGAAGACGCAGGGCATGCTACGACAGCGCATCCTGTGCTTCCATCAATGAAGAGCTGTTAGGAAGCACAGGGTGCTGCATTTCAGTGGAGAGCCTTCCATATGGCACCATCAATGCAGACAAGAACATCATCGTCGTTGAAGCCCTCGTTCATCCCATCCCTCCGGAAGCTGCTGACCTGAGCCTGCCAGACACCACAGGCACCAGCGTGGATTGGGACCCAGTGCAGGGGTCCCAGGACAGCCCAGCCCAAGCACAGCCCGAGTGCCCCGACAGCAGCACCACCATGCAGGCTCAGGTCAGCAACACCGAGGAGAAGCCGAGCCTCTTGGAGGGGGGTGTAGAATCAGGCCACCAGTGCCAGGCTCCAAGCAACAGCACGAGCTCTGAGTTACTCTCTCCTTAACAACAGAGGATTGGTCCCATCTTAAAGCCTGGACCTCTCACGCCCTCCTTTGTCCCATTGAATAAAGGCACGCTCGTGCTCAATCAACACTTTGGCTGCATTCCGATTCTTCATTCACAGGGACTGGGATGAATGCAAGAAACAGCAAGGCAGCTCAGCTTGCAGTGCTCTGGCTGTGGGGTGCGTGCAGCCGAGCTCTGGGTGTGTTCCCATTTTGCCTGACTTTGGGATGCCTGCAGCGAGAGCTCTGCTACCATTTTTTATCCTAGCATCCTGGAACTGCTCATGAAAACTCCAAGCCTCCTGGCTGCGGCTTTGTGATGCTTTTCAGTGCTTTTTCTTTATTGCTTTTTGGATGCTCTAACACCTCTGTCCTCTCGTCGTTTCCATTCCCGGCTCCCACCTCTGAGCCAGCCCTGCAGATCATCTCCAGCCCTGCCATCATGGCGCTGCGGCAGGAGGAGCTCACCCTGACCAACATCAGGCAGTGCTGCCTGCCTCTCTCACTCTCTAGACCAAGTGTAACTACGCTGTTGTGGAGACAAATGCTTTCTGTCACATCCTCCATCCCCGCAGCCATTTACTGGTAGGCGGCTCTTGCAGAAGAAGATTCAAGCAGCAGGACCTTTTGCGCAACTACAGCACACGAATGCTACAAAAGCAGAAACAACCCGCAAGCTCTGAGTCTGTGAGTCTGCACAGGCACGCACCGACTGCGTTTGATGGTACCCCCCATCCTTGATTTCCTTCCCTGCTTCTTGTCTGATGGCACTGCTGAGCCAGGAACAAGCTGCCCGGCGTGGCAGAGCGTGGTGCAGAGCTGTGCTGGGACCTCCTCCCCTTCCTCTGCTGCAGCTTGGCGTGCAACCTCACCCACTTCTCTGACAGACCTGCTGATCCCATCGGGAAGCTCTGGCACGGGATGTGCCTCCAACCCAAAGCTCCTTCCCACCTCCCAAGGGAAAGCAAAGCAACCCGAGCATCGCCAACAAACCTGCCCAGCAGACAGCAGGGAATGCAAACAGCTTCTGGCTGCTCCCCTGCACTCCCATCCTAAGTAAGAGACCCCACGAGGACTGGCTGGGAAATCAGTGCATGACACACGTGAGTGTGCACAGGATTGTGCAAAGCAGTGGGGTTCCACCAGTGTGTGTGTATTTGTGCACAGATGCTGTTGCACACGTTTGTGTTCATGAGTGTACAAACCAGTGGGGTTGCTCAGGTCTGTGCATGTCAGTGGGTATGTGAGCAAGGACAAGCACGCACATATATGTGCGTGCACAGGGGTGTGTAAAGGTTGGAGCTGTGCAAAGACATTGTGGTACCGGTGTGTGTGTGCACTTTGGGAGTGAAAGGAAGGGGTTGCGCGTGTGTCTGTGTGTGTGCGCACAGGGCTGCACTAAGGGATGTGGTTGCGTGAGTGTGTGTGAGCACATGGATAGTGCGTGGATGCGGTGGCACCAATGTGTGCTTGCACAGGGGTGTGCTGAGGAGTTGGGTTGCACACAGGTGCACACACAGGGATGTTTGTGGTAGCTGTAGGCAGCTCTGAGCAAGTTTTTCTGAGCAAGTTCCCATCTCTTTTCCATTCCTTTGCCCCTCAGAACGGTTTTCCAGTGGCTCTCGTCCAAGAATTCTTGGAACAGCCTGCGGCTGGCTCTCCTGAAGCTCAGGGTCCTGACTTTGCTTTTGGCCAGGCCCGCATTCCTCGAGATGAGGAACTCTAGGAGGGCATGGTCACTACAGGCCTGACCACCTCCAGACTTAAGCCCTGCTGTGCACCGTGTCCAGTAATGCTTCCCTTCTGCTTGGTGTGCTTAATGCTTGGGCCACACAGTTCATCTCTGTGCACTCCAGCAGTCTCTCAGACAGCTTGCAGCCAGCCATGCTGATTTCCCAGCCTGACTGGAATCCCCCATCAAGTTAAGAGTCAGTGAGCGCGGTGCTTCTGGTAGCTGCAGTAAGCAGGGCCCATCAACAGGCTCCCTTCACCGGGCGGCCTGGAGCAGACCCTCACCTCCAGAAGCCCACGATTGGTTCAGTCATTAATTTGACCTGCAAGTTCTCCATGTGATCATGGCTGTTCTTAGTCCTTAGCAGTCAGCTTCTTCATATAGAGGGCAAATCCCTTGCCCTCCTGAATTCCACAGTAACAATCACGTCTGCTTTGTGTCAGGCTTTTGTTTTCTTTTTTTTAGTTATTACTATTCTTTTCCCATTTACTAGGTAGGAAAGCTACTTTCTGAGCCAGGAGAAGAAGAAGTGCAACAGGCAACAATCTTCCTTGCACTACGCAGTTTGCATGAGTAGCCAAGTGCTCCTGAGGTCATGTGTGCTGCAGAGCTGACCTTGGTGGCAGGGGCCGTGTCTTCATTTTCTACCTGCCCCGTGGGAACATAAGAAGACTATTCAGAGCAGGAGCTGCAGAGCAGGATGAACGGCATGAGAAGGTAAGGCTGGGAACCAAGGAGGCAGCTTTTGTGTCGGGCAGCAGTGATGCAGGGGGCTCCACAGCAGGAAGCTGGCTCATCCAAACGCTTGCTGAGTGTTTGGAAGCCCAAACCCTTATGGTCTCTAAGCTGAAGGCAGCCCAGAGGCAGCATGTCCTTGATCTGATCGTGGTGTGCCTGAGTGAGGGAGTGATCCAAGCTGGATGCAGAAGAGTCATCTTAATTTCTCTGATATTTGACTTCAGGTGACACCTCTTGGGTGTTGGTTTCCTAAAATTTGGATCTAGGAGGCGGCCTCTCCCTTTGCTTAAGGTTGCAGTCATTGCTGGTGTGGGATCATTTGTCCCACAGCTGGTGAGCAGAGCTGTTGCTCTCCTGAGCGTGCTGCACGTGGAGACAGAGCTTTGGACCCCCTTGCTAAAGACCACCCTGTGAGAGCCTGTCAGAAGCACTGCTGCGGTGTGCACGTGAGCTGGGCGCAGCTTAGGCTGAGCAGAACTAAGAGGTGAGCTGGGTTTGGTGCTGGGTGGTTGCTGGGAGGTGTCTCAGCAGAAAAGCCAGGCTGGGGTGTGCACGCTGTGTCAGTCCTCATCCCAGCTGGCAGTGAGAGTTGGAGGAGGGTGATGGGTGCTGCCTGCTCTCGCTGCTGCACCGAGTTTGTGGCACAGCAGCACAGTGGTGAGTGAGCTGGGAGGGGGACGGACTGCTGCTGTGCATGGCTAGGCCAGAGCTGGAGGTTTGTCCAACACGTGCGTCATGCTGGTGCAGCCATTGCAGCTGCAGCAGGAGTAGAAGACAAAGAAGTTTTCTTCGTGAGAGCAACACCAATGATTTGATTCAAATGTATAACTGCTATGAAGATGGTGAGGAACAGATCCACCTGAAAGACATGCTTGATCACATCAGGAATGAGCATGTGATCAAATAGAGCCAGCGTGGCTTTCCCAGGGGAAGGCCATGCCTAACCAGTCTGGCGGCCTTCTGTGATGGAGTGGCGGCATTTGTGGACAAAAGGAAGGAAACAGATGTCATTGACCTGGACTTGAGCAAGATCTTTGACATGGCCCTCCACCACATCCTTCTCTCTAAATTGGAGGGACGTGGATTTGACAGGTGGACCACCTGGTGGAGAAGGTATTGGTTGAAAGGCCACAGACAGAGGGTGGTGATTCATGGTTCTGTGTCCAGGTGGAGGCCGATACCAAGTGGTGTCATCCAGGAGTCTGTCTTGGGACCAGTGCTTTTTTACATCGTTATCAGGGACACCAGTGATGCAATCGAGTGCACCCTCTGCTGTTTGCTGAGGGTGCGTCTGACACAGCGGAAGGAAGGGATGCCATTCAGAGGGACCTCGCCCGAGAGGTTGGCCTAGGTGAATCTAATGAGGTTCAACACAGCAAAGTGCAAGGTTTTGCACTTGGGCTGGAGGAATCCCAGGCATTCCTACAGACTGGGAGGAGCGGTCCTTAAGAGAAGCCCCGCAGAGAAGGACCTGGGGGTCCTGGTGGATGAAGAAGAGAACGTGAGCCATCAGCGTGCTCTTGCAGCTCAGAGAGCAAATGGTACCCTGGGCTGCATCAGAAGAGGGGATGGCCAGCAGGGACAGGGAGGTGATTGATCTTCATGATCCTTGAGGTCCCCTCCAACCCGGGCCGTTCTATGGTTCTGTGATTACACTCACTGTCCGAAATAATGGCAGCTGTGCAGAAGCTGGATATATGTGGGGACAGCTCTTGTAAGCAGCTGATTTTAAGACCTTGCCCTAGTCGAGAGTCTAAATTGCGTGTCAGAAGAAAGCTGGGAAAGTGGTTATTGCTCATTATTTTTCATTTGCTGATTCTTTCTTTAGGGTTCCTTTTCAAAAGGAGATTTTGGTGATGGAAGCAGCTGAAGAAGGAACAAAACCAGCTCTTGCCAGGAGTGCTTGAAGTCCCTGTGGAGAGAAGCAAAGAACCTGGGCTTCCTCTGGGATGCTCCCCACCATGTCTCAGGAAGGAGACAGCTGCTGTTCCAATTTCTGCTCTGTGTGTGGAAAGGTACGCCTGGGCTTCTTCTGCTTGTTTTCTCTTTCTTTTTCTCTCTTTTAAGGAGAAGGGGTGGAGCAAGGGGAGACCCACTGGTCATTTGTTACCTCAAGAACAGGATGGATTCTGCATTCACCGTGAAAAACCTGGGCTAGTAGCACGGGCGTGTTTCAGGCTGGACTCTTCTTTTCCTGCTCAGTTTCCTTTTGGCTACAGGGAGACAGCTGTCGAAAGGTGTGTTTTCAAAGCCACTCTAGAAAACCGTGTTTCACTGTTGCAGGTGGTTCAGTGTGCTCTTGCAGTGTAGATGCGTTTGCTGTAGAATCTTAGTGGTTTCTGTTCCTAGGGGAGGACTGGGAGGAGGTAGTGAGAAGAGAATTCAATGCCTTGGGTGTATCTTAGTGAGAAATGTTGGCATGAGGTGCTGAAAGTCTTCAGCTGTAAAAGGACAGTGAGGCTCAGACTCCTTAACCTGCTGGAGCAGGGCGGAAGCAAGGAGTGGGCACTGCCCTCCCAAGTGCAGGCTGCACTTGGTTATGGTCTGCCAGGTCTCTGCTGCCCTGTGTTTCTTCTGAGAAGTTTGTTGGAGCTGCTTGGAGTAGTGAAGGGTGGGGAAGAAGTGCTGTTCAAGAGCTAAGGCTCTGCATGATAATTCTGGATGGATTGAACCACGGTGTCTGAAGACATAGCTTCCATCAGAATGATCCCAGCATTGTGCAAGTGTCTCAGCTGAACCCCCTGAGCAGGTGTCTGAGAGCACCCGCCTCCTCCAGCTGAGCCATAGGCAAGCTAACTGTGCCCAGGAATTACAGCTTATGCAGACTGAATATGCTTCCAAGTGTTTTCCTTAGTGATAAACAATGTCCCAGCACTCTGATATTCCATCTCCGGCACAATCTGGAGCATCTCTGCAAACCATGGGTGCCCCTTCCCACCACCGTTTCTTCCTTTCTCTCTTTAGAATCAGTGTGGTGCAGTTCCCTGCGTTTGTGAGCAGCAGCCAGCAGGCCGCAAGAGATCCAGTTGCACCTTTAGCAGACAGAGGGATGTGATGGGGACAGACTGTCCTTACCGCCATGCAGAAGTGAGTTTTTCCCGTCCTCTATTAAGAAGTAGGAAAGAATAGAGTTTGAATGTTACTTCTGAGCAGGTGCTGTGCTGTAGGGGATGTCAGGTAACCATTTACTTGGGGGTGCGGGAAGGAGCAGTGCAAAGTGATGTATTAGTTTGTGTTTTGGCTGTTGAAGTGCAGTTCCATTTTGGGGAGCAAAAAGATGGGCTAATGTGGAAAACAGAAGGGAGAAGGCTAGTACCTGGACAGTGGGCTGAGCTTTGGTGACTGCAGCCATTTGCAGGAGAAGTTTTGCTGTTTTGCACAGTGGAGTTCAGAATGGGAGCTGATGATGAATGGGAGCTGCTGGAGAAACAGACTTCCATGGACAAGTTCCAGTGCCTCAATGACTTTCTTGTAGCGAGGCAGCAGTGATGCTGGAGGGCACGTGGTGAGTGCGTGGACAGGGTGGCACAAACGAGTGCGTGTGCTGAGGAGTTGGGCTGCACACAGGTGCAGACAAAGGGATGTTTGTGGTAGGTGTAGGCACGTCCGTGTTCCCAGGGATGGTTTGCACACGTCTGTGAATGCAAAGGAGGGCAGAAGATGCGGTGCGTGCATGAGGGTGTGCAAAGCAGGCAGGGTGGCACACAGGTGTGCGTGTGCACGTGGATAGGGGAAGGCTGGGGTTACAGGTTGACCTGTGCTGAGGTGAGTGGGGGCTCACGGTGTTGCTCAGTGGTAGATTTGTTCACACTGAGTGCTACCAGGAAACTCGCGCACCCTTTTTGTTTCAGCTGTGCCAGTGCTGTGATCCCTTGCTGCTGGGCTGGGGTGTTGGAAGGATGGTGTGCGTGCCGAGCTCCCATCTCTCTTGCAGGAATCAAGTGTAGAGCCAAAGGGATGTTTGGGCCAGGTGGCTGCAAGAAGGCTGGCTGTTTGGGATGGTGGTAGCTGATGGAAAATGGGTATTCCGTTCAGCTTTTAACAGAAGTCAGGGGTCCTACAGCAAGAATGACTAGGATCTCGAATGGCTTCAAACGTGCACACTGAGTACATCTGTCCTGCCATGCCATCTCTGCTTCTTTCTGATGAAAGCATTTTTACGACCACGTGTTGGGCCTGTTTGCTTGAAGAAGGAGAAATGTTAGGTACAGTTCTCACCGAGAACTTCTGCGTAATTTGAATCATGAGTGTTAGCACAGTTCTCCTACTACTAATGGCTTTCACTAAACCACGTCCCTCAACACAACATTCAGTCGTTCCTTGAACACCCCCAGCGTCGGTGACTCCACCAGCTCCCTGGGCAGTCCATTCCAGTGCTTGGCCACCCTTTCTGAGAAGTAATATTTCCTAATGTCCAGCCTGAATCTCCTCTGCTGCAGCTTGAAACCATTCCCTCTAGTTCTGTCAATAATGACACAAGAGGACAGGCCGTCCCCCAGCTCACTACAACCTCCCTTCAGGAAGTTATATTGAGCAAGAAGGTCTCCCCTGAGCCATCTCTTCTCCAGGCTGAGCATTCCCAGCTCCTGCAGCCTCTCCTCATATGGCCCCATTGTGCTCCAGAGCCCTCACCAGCTTTGTTGCCCTTCTTTGAACACGTTCCAAAGCCTCAGTGTCTTTCTTGCACTGAGGGGTCCAAAACTGGAAACAGAACTTGAGTTGCAGCATCACCAGTGCCGAGTACAGGGGGACAGTCACCTCTCCGCTCCTGCTGGCAGTGCTGTTTCTGGCGCAAAATGAATGTAAGTGTCACATGTGTAACATCCTTTTTGATGGAGTTCTCTGACGGGAGTCCAATGGATTTGAGACCTGACTTGAAGCCTGTGGGCATCACCCAGGAGTTGGAGTGCCAGGATTAGGCCAGGGAACAGGAACCTCTTTGGTGGTTATTAACTCCCACCTTTTTTGGTCAGGAATCTATGTATGTATTTTTGTTGTTTTTTTTTTCATGCAAAGAAGAGACCAGTGAAGCTGTGAGGTGTCTAGAGCACAAGTCTTATGGGGAGCTTCTTATGGAACTGGGATGATTTAGTCTGGAAGAGAGGAGGCTCAGGGAGGACCTTATCATTCTGTACGATTACCTGAAGAGAGGTTATGTGGAGGTGAGGGTTGTCCTGCTCTTCTCCCATGTAAGTAGTGACAGGAGTGGAAGGAACAACCTCAGGTTGTATGAGGGGAGATTCAGCTTGGATGTTAAGAAAACCATCTCCAAATGGGTGCTCAGACGCTGGAGGCATCTGCTGGCTGAGCGCTTTGTTGGGTGAGCATCACACTGCTGGAAAGCACGCAGCTGTTGTCTCTGCGAACAGCCCCATCCGTGGGGACTGGTGGCTTTTTCATGTTACCCTTGTGTTTCAAGTCCTACATCCAGTTACTCGTGCTGTTTGAAAGCACCATCTTAGAGGCAGCCTTGATTTCTGCAGCTGCGAGCTTTGTGCCACGGGAGCTCCCCTGCTTCTCCCTGGGATGGGCGACCGAATGGAAGGCCCAGCAGAAGTCTGGGTAGGTGATATCACTTGCTGTTCCTTTCCCCACCCGTGCCAGGAGAAGCAGGGAATGGGACTGGGGGACATCCCAGCGGTGGGATCCTGCCTCAGCAGAACTGAATGGCTGTTCTGATCCATGTATTTTAACCTGAGTGGATCTGACACTAACAAGAGAGGCGAGGGGCCTGTGGGAAAAAAAATGTATGTGCCACAATGTGTGCTATAATGTAAACCATGAGGTGGGTCAGAGTGGAGCACAGGCTTGGGTGCATCTGATTCAGGAGCAGGGACACGCAATGCTCATCTTGGGTGTCTGGCTGACAACAAGAGCAGAGAGGTAAGTTTCACAGGGTAGCGTGCCCATTTTATTTTCTTTTTCATTCATGATGCATAGAGGCGTTACCCAGACAAAGTGAGCATTTGTCAGCTGGACTTGCTAGAAATGACCTAGGCAGTGAAATGGGTTTGAAGCATCCCAAAGAGCCCTGCAAAAGAATGCTGAGAGTTAACCTGGCACCCTCCTTTGGAAACCTCCGGTGTCTGTCAGCTCTTCAGCTGTGCCCAAACACCTCCCATTGCGCTGCCACACCAGGACGTAATTCCAACCCCACCCTGAGTTCTGGAATGTTGTGGTGCCGTGTTGGAATCACATGTGACCAGGGGGTCTTGCCTCCCCCCCTTGTGGGGGGTCATGGTGGACCAGGCTGGTGGCTGTTGGTGATGTCATAAGCGGCTGGCATGTGGAGAGGAGTGGTGTGTTCTATGTTCCTTTGTGGGCGTGTAGGAGTTCGGAGTGGTTGTTTGGCTTGTTGTTCTTGTGCCTTTAGTGCCTTTGTTTGAGTACCATCGTGCGCAGCATCCTGTAGGTAAGCTGAGCCGGCGTGGGATGGACGGGTGGGCAGTGAGGTGTTGAGAAGTGCTGGCTGTCGGAGCTCCCAGCACCGTATTGCTTACTCTTGCGCATCAGACGTCATTTTCCCCCGGTAGACACGTCCCAAAGGGGGTATTCATAAAAGTACCACCCGTCCCATGCTTCTTCAGCCGTCTTCTTTGCTCAGTTGTGGAAGCAGAGTAAAGCTGCTGGGCGGACAGGCATCACATAGCCTGAGACTCAGCATGTCTTGCAGCAAGTGGATGGGACAGTTGTGCTGTGTGCTTTATTCCATGGCTGTCTTATTCCTGCTCACTGACCTGCTCTTTCTCTCTCCTCTGCCCACCCTCTGCCCACTGCCTTGGTGCAGCTTTTGCTCTCATAAGATCTGAGCAGAGTGACCAGGAACTGCTGCAGATAGCCTGAGGTGATCTCGTTGCCAGGTACGTGCCATCTTTTGTCCCACCACGTCGTTTTGCATGCCGTGGGTTTCTTCACTGCCCTCCAGCTCAGCCCTCAGAAGAGTGCTGTCTAATGCCCTGCTGTCGCACTGTCAGAGCGCTCTGGGCGAATGCATCTGCTGCTCTGTGCCAGAGTCCCCATCTGCTGGCAGAGGGATAGCAACTTGGTACAGCACTGCCTCAGAGGCTGTCACGTTTGAATTTACTGAAGCAAGGGGTAGTTTCTCGAACACTTGCCTATGCCGCAGGGTATGCAAGGGTAGCTCTGAAGAAGTCCCTCCATACTGTGCTGGGTGAATAGAGAAAACAGAAGTGTGTTTCTGCTCTGTTCCAGCTTGTCACACCTGCTGGGATGGGCAACGCATGCAGCGAGATCAGATGTGAGCCCGAGGTAGCGGGCACGGAGGTACAGTATGAAGCTCTGACTTGTCTTTGTTCCCTGTGTTGAGCTAGCAGAGGGAGCTGCAGATGTACTCTCCTACAGGAAAGAGTGGGCCAAAGGGGGCCAGGCCACCTGTCCACGCCAGTGCCATTGCTGATGAGTCTGTGTAGAGAGAGATGCATCTTTGCATGGCCTGGCGATCCTGCTGCATGCCAGGAAGAGAAACAACTGTGATGAGAAGTGCAGCTCCTTCTGAAGTGCTCCTGAGCAGGAGGGAGCGCATTTCCTGCAGCTTTCTCTGCAGATGTGCTCCTCACCTTGAAATCCTCCTGGTTTGTCCTCAGCTCCTGACCACGGCCTGTGCTCTGTTTTGCAGGCTGATAACATGTGGAAGCCGCAGCTGGTGCGTGCGGAGTCATCTTTCAACGTGCCAGCGATTGCGGCAGCCCATGTTATTAAGCGTTACGTCGCCCAGGGGCCGGATGAAGTCTCCCTGGAGGTAAGCAGTTACAGGCGTTCCTTGTTGTCATGCACGGGAGAGTAGTCTAGGGTGTGAACGGCTCAGGAATATTCACAGACACCTTCAGAATGTCTCGTGAGGTGAAGCTTCGAAGGTTCGGTTCCAGCTTAGACTTGCGCTGGGTCAGGAGGAGTTCAGCCATCTCTCCAGTATGGTTGGATTGGGCATTTGAACCTTGTAATCAAGCAGATCCTGCCCAGTATGGGAGCCTGGTCTCTGAGCAACAGCAGACGGGTGTGTGAAGTGTGCAGATGTGTTCAGGAAGCCCTGCTAACCGATGCCCGTGGTTAAAGTGGAGCTCTTCCATAGCCTTTGGCAGAGAGCCTGCTGATTTTGAGACCTGTTTCCTACTGCACAGCTGTACTGTGTATGTTGTGTGACCCTTGTACCTCCAAGTTCAGTTTTAGAAGGGAAAATGCCTTGGGGCTGCATTGGTGCAATTGCTGTCTAGCTTTAGGATATTCTGTGGCGCAGAAGAAGGCAGTTATTTGAGCTGTGCTTTCCTGCCAGCTGTGCTGAAGCTGGGATTGACGTTTCAATCTCTTGCAGGTGGGAGACTTGGTGTGCATTATTGATATGCCACCAAAGGAGCTGAGCCCCCGGTGGAGAGGCAAGCGTGGCTTTCAGGTAGGCACATGCTTTCGACTAGAGAGCCCAACTTCAGTAGAGTCAGGAATATCAGCTTGGAGCTGCTCTGCCTGCACAGGATGGCTTCCGGATGCAAACGGTTGCCCTGTGTCGCTGTCAGGGGACATTCCCTTGGGCTCTGGGCTCAGGCTAATGCCCTCCTCTCTTTTTGTTCTTGTTACAGGTTGGGTTTTTCCCTGGTGAGTGCGTGGAGCTCATCAGTGGAAAAGTTCCCGAGTCCCTCATCAATTCATTGCCAAAGCCAGGTACACATGTTACATTTGACAATGCGGGTTAGTAAAATGGGGTCAGAGCGTGGCTTTCAGGGGGTTCGTTAATGCTAGCGTTGAGCAAGATTAGCAACAGGACTGCATTAAGGTCCATGGGAACACGCAGAGATCTGTCCCAATCCCACTGTGTTTATTGTTGGGCTTGGGGAAGTCACAGAATCCTCCTGGAATGGCTTGGGATTGGCAGGGGCCTAAAGGATCATCCTCAGGCTCCATGGCCTCTGCCTCAGTCTGGGTCGGCAGCCGACGCATTTAGCAGGAGTCGAGAGCAGGCTGTCCGGGGCCCCTTCTGACCTGGCCTTGGGCACGTGCAGGGACGGGGAAAATCCGTTCTTGCGTGTCCTTGTTGGGAATGTTCTTCCCGATGTTCCGTGCTCGGTCGAAGGCGTTACGCTCAGCCTCGTCCAACCGAGCCAAGCCTGAAATGAACTGGTTTCTTTGTTTTGTTTCTTTGCAGTGCCGAGGAAACGGGGCAAGCTCAGCACCTTCCTTCGTTCGGTGGTGAAGGCTCGCCCCAGGAGATCGGAGCAGCCGGAGCCAGCGAAGGAAGGGGTGTTTGGGTGTGACCTGGGGGAGCACCTTCTCCGCTCTGGCCGTGATGGTAAGGAACAGCCCATTGCTGAGATCTCCCTCCGCTGGGCATCTAAAGATAAAAGGGAGATCATATCCAACAATTGTTTCAGTCTGAAAACATAGGAAGCCTTCTGGCCAAACAGAGCATCCTGCATCCTTTTCCTAGCTCTTCTGGACTTGAGATTGCATTCCTCCATTCCCCAGGGAGCTGTGATGGGACTTGCAGTGTCTGTGGTTTTGCCAGAATTACTTTCTCCAGGCTGTTGATTGGTGGTGGCATTTCTGGAAAGCCAAGAACACGTCTCTGTGCAGTTTCCTCACAGCTGTCTCTGCCAGCTTTCTCCTCTAAGGAGGAAGCAAGCGGTGGCCCGGCTGGGCTTACTGGGTGGGATGTGAGAAGAGCAGGGCCTGAAGCAGGACTTGAGTAAGAAGCTGAGCTAACCGCTGGCTCTTGTTCTGTAGTCCCCCAGGTCCTGCAGAGCTGCGCCGAGTTCATTGAGCAGCATGGCGTGGTGCAGGGGATCTACCGCCTGTCCGGCATGGCGTCCAGGATCCAGCGCCTACGGTAAGAGTGCTGCGACTGACACAGCTGTCAGCAGGGGCACGTGCCATGCTGCGGGCGTTCAGAGGAACCCCTTCCTTTTCTTGACTGTATTCTGTGTGGCTTTGGTCTTGCTTTCCTCTTTCTCAAAGCCCTCTGCCCAATCCTGTGTCCTTCTCTGCAGCCATGAGTTTGAGTTGGAGCAGGTTCCCGAGCTCAGCGTCCGAGACATTCACAGCGTGAGCTCCCTCTGCAAGATGTACTTCAGGGAGCTCCCGAACCCTCTGCTGACCGAGCAGCTGTATGCCAAGTTCTCGGTAAGCTCAGGGCAATGTCTTGGAAATGACACTCACCTCTCCCCTGGGCGTCCTGGCTGATGGTTGCAGCAGTGCCCCAGCTCCGAGGTCTTATTTCTGTTAGCCCCATGAGGCATGTCTTTGCCACATCCTGCCTCAGGCTGATGCCACTTTTGGTGGTGCCAGGAGGTGCTTATTTAAGCTATTCACGACGCTTGGAAGAATTCCCTTTCCTTTGCTATTCCCGCCTGGTGTCTGAATCCCTTCCTGCCTTTTTCCAGGACGCTGTTTGCGCTGCGACGGAGGAGGAGCGGCTGCTCAGCATGCAGGATGCCATCCAGCAGCTGCCCGCTCCTCACTACAGGTCAGTGCTGCGCTCGGTCTGCTGAGTTCAGCCCTGCTGCCTTTCAGAGGGCCATGATGCGATTCCAGGTGTTGCCTCACGCTGGCAGCATCATGCCTGTGCACGCTGAAGCGGCTGAAGGCTGCGTCGGGTCGGTTGATTGGGTCAGTTCCTTGGTACGGGGGCACGGTTGGTGCAGCCGATGGCTGCGGCTGTGCTGTGCTGGGGCTTGGTGCTGCAGTGTGGTGGCATTGGGAATGTTTTACCTACTTCATATTCAGGGACGGTAGCAATGACAACAACCGGCATGAAGTGAGGTTTGTTTTGTGCGCTGCAGCACGGATTGCTTTTTGGTGCTGAACATCTGCCCCTCTTGTTTTCCAGGACGCTGGAATACCTTATGAGACACTTGGCGTCTCTGGCCGGGAACTGCTCCATCACCAACATGCATGCTCAGAACTTGGCGATAGTGTGGGCTCCAAACCTCTTAAGGTAAACTTCCGTTTCAACACGATGCTTACTTCTGCTCTGGCCCAACCCCAGGGGCACAATTTCCAGGTGACAGTTTCTACTCACTTGTTTAGCTGGGACTGCTGTGTCCCTGATCATCCAGGAGAATTTCGTCAGTGGCATCGCTGATTGCCCACTGCGGAAGTCTCCAGAGCCCAACTTGTCAGGTTTTGGCTACAGAAATTCAGACTGGGGGAAATGATCCTGGGGAAATGACTTGTAAGATCTGCCTTTTCTTCAGATCCCAGCAGAGCCAGTCCGCCTGCGCCAGCGGAGAAGCTGCGTGCAAGGAGCTGCAGACGCAGTCAGATGTTGTGGAGTTCCTCATCAGCCACACAGACGTCCTCTTCCCCTCCAAATCCACGCCAGCCGTGGGAGAGAGGGCAGGTGAGCGTCTTCCTCCATTAGCTTGATCTTGATCTGACACCTTGATCCAAGCCAGGCCTTCTCCAAGACCTTTGAAAATGCTTTTTCTGTCAAGGAGACAGCAGGCTTCGGGGTTTAGATTAGAATATGGTGCCCCGTTCCTGGGTCCTGAGAGTGTCCAAACCCAAAGCTTCCATGGAGAAAACCGTCACTGCCGTTCAGATGTTTTGCAAGCAGGTGAAGCTTGATTGAAGTGTGGCAGCAAAGCTTTCCGAGGTCCCTGCCCCCTAGTTTTTCTAGGTTTTTTGTTTGCCTGTTTCAATACAGTGAGCTGCTCTTAATTGTGGCTGTGTCCTTTGCCACGAGCATACCTCTGAGCACACGGTTCTTTTGAGCTCCTCTTCTTCCAGTGGCTCTGATAAGCAAGTCTGAGAGAAATGCAGAACTGGGATGGCTGTGCGGCTGCCTTCTGATCCTCCCTCTTACCTGTGGTTTCCCCTTGCAGGGCACAGCTCTCTGGACGGGCCCAAGTCTGTGTGGGTGTCTCCTCCATCCACAAAGCTGCTCACGCTGCAGGAGGCACAGGCTGAGAGGAGAGGCCAGAGCAGCTCTCCTGCTGCGACACAGAGCAGCAACACCGAGGTGGAGGAAGGCCCCACAGCTGTAATGAGGAACTTCCACACGGTCATTGATTCTCCATCGGAAAGGTAAAGAGGACTTCCCTTTCCAGCCGCTATCATCATTGGTCGGGTGGGTTTGCCAGGAACGGGCAACTGTCGGCAAGGGCTCGGAGCAGCTCTTCCCTCACCCTGCACCACGACTGACAGCACGCTCTGCTTTCTCTCTCCAGACCAAGTTCTCACAGCAAGAGGACGGAGTCACCAGCTGGCAGTTGGCGTTCCTGTTTCTGTCTGGGCAAACCATCCCCTGCAGCCAAACGCCAACTGCAGCTCAGTGCCAGGGATCCCTCAGAAGCACAAGTCGTGGTCCTGGCAGGTAAGGGTGCAAATCCAGCTTTCAAAGCACTGCTTGTCAGCAGCACAGGTAGGATTCATGCTTTCAGTGGGCTTGTACCTCCTTCTGGCGCTCGAGCCTGTGCCTGACATCTTTGGTTCACCCCTGTCTTTCCCAAATGAGTCTCTTGTCAACACAAGAGCTGGACCTGCACGAGGATCACTGTCAAGACAGTGACACTGTTGCTAGAAGCCTATTTGCTTCTGCCCACCACCACTACGTAGCCAGATGTCAAGAACCTCTTTCATGATTCATCTTGTGAACGTTTGACACTAACCGCTGTCCATCTACTCCTTCCTAGGTGACCCGAGCCCTCGTGTGTCCCGAAGACGCAGGGCATGCTACGACAGCGCATCCTGTGCTTCCATCAATGAAGAGCTGTTAGGAAGCACAGGGTGCTGCATTTCAGTGGAGAGCCTTCCATATGGCACCATCAATGCAGACAAGAACATCATCGTCGTTGAAGCCCTCGTTCATCCCATCCCTCCGGAAGCTGCTGACCTGAGCCTGCCAGACACCACAGGCACCAGCGTGGATTGGGACCCAGTGCAGGGGTCCCAGGACAGCCCAGCCCAAGCACAGCCCGAGTGCCCCGACAGCAGCACCACCATGCAGGCTCAGGTCAGCAACACCGAGGAGAAGCCGAGCCTCTTGGAGGGGGGTGTAGAATCAGGCCACCAGTGCCAGGCTCCAAGCAACAGCACGAGCTCTGAGTTACTCTCTCCTTAACAACAGAGGATTGGTCCCATCTTAAAGCCTGGACCTCTCACGCCCTCCTTTGTCCCATTGAATAAAGGCACGCTCGTGCTCAATCAACACTTTGGCTGCATTCCGATTCTTCATTCACAGGGACTGGGATGAATGCAAGAAACAGCAAGGCAGCTCAGCTTGCAGTGCTCTGGCTGTGGGGTGCGTGCAGCCGAGCTCTGGGTGTGTTCCCATTTTGCCTGACTTTGGGATGCCTGCAGCGAGAGCTCTGCTACCATTTTTTATCCTAGCATCCTGGAACTGCTCATGAAAACTCCAAGCCTCCTGGCTGCGGCTTTGTGATGCTTTTCAGTGCTTTTTCTTTATTGCTTTTTGGATGCTCTAACACCTCTGTCCTCTCGTCGTTTCCATTCCCGGCTCCCACCTCTGAGCCAGCCCTGCAGATCATCTCCAGCCCTGCCATCATGGCGCTGCGGCAGGAGGAGCTCACCCTGACCAACATCAGGCAGTGCTGCCTGCCTCTCTCACTCTCTAGACCAAGTGTAACTACGCTGTTGTGGAGACAAATGCTTTCTGTCACATCCTCCATCCCCGCAGCCATTTACTGGTAGGCGGCTCTTGCAGAAGAAGATTCAAGCAGCAGGACCTTTTGCGCAACTACAGCACACGAATGCTACAAAAGCAGAAACAACCCGCAAGCTCTGAGTCTGTGAGTCTGCACAGGCACGCACCGACTGCGTTTGATGGTACCCCCCATCCTTGATTTCCTTCCCTGCTTCTTGTCTGATGGCACTGCTGAGCCAGGAACAAGCTGCCCGGCGTGGCAGAGCGTGGTGCAGAGCTGTGCTGGGACCTCCTCCCCTTCCTCTGCTGCAGCTTGGCGTGCAACCTCACCCACTTCTCTGACAGACCTGCTGATCCCATCGGGAAGCTCTGGCACGGGATGTGCCTCCAACCCAAAGCTCCTTCCCACCTCCCAAGGGAAAGCAAAGCAACCCGAGCATCGCCAACAAACCTGCCCAGCAGACAGCAGGGAATGCAAACAGCTTCTGGCTGCTCCCCTGCACTCCCATCCTAAGTAAGAGACCCCACGAGGACTGGCTGGGAAATCAGTGCATGACACACGTGAGTGTGCACAGGATTGTGCAAAGCAGTGGGGTTCCACCAGTGTGTGTGTATTTGTGCACAGATGCTGTTGCACACGTTTGTGTTCATGAGTGTACAAACCAGTGGGGTTGCTCAGGTCTGTGCATGTCAGTGGGTATGTGAGCAAGGACAAGCACGCACATATATGTGCGTGCACAGGGGTGTGTAAAGGTTGGAGCTGTGCAAAGACATTGTGGTACCGGTGTGTGTGTGCACTTTGGGAGTGAAAGGAAGGGGTTGCGCGTGTGTCTGTGTGTGTGCGCACAGGGCTGCACTAAGGGATGTGGTTGCGTGAGTGTGTGTGAGCACATGGATAGTGCGTGGATGCGGTGGCACCAATGTGTGCTTGCACAGGGGTGTGCTGAGGAGTTGGGTTGCACACAGGTGCACACACAGGGATGTTTGTGGTAGCTGTAGGCAGCTCTGAGCAAGTTTTTCTGAGCAAGTTCCCATCTCTTTTCCATTCCTTTGCCCCTCAGAACGGTTTTCCAGTGGCTCTCGTCCAAGAATTCTTGGAACAGCCTGCGGCTGGCTCTCCTGAAGCTCAGGGTCCTGACTTTGCTTTTGGCCAGGCCCGCATTCCTCGAGATGAGGAACTCTAGGAGGGCATGGTCACTACAGGCCTGACCACCTCCAGACTTAAGCCCTGCTGTGCACCGTGTCCAGTAATGCTTCCCTTCTGCTTGGTGTGCTTAATGCTTGGGCCACACAGTTCATCTCTGTGCACTCCAGCAGTCTCTCAGACAGCTTGCAGCCAGCCATGCTGATTTCCCAGCCTGACTGGAATCCCCCATCAAGTTAAGAGTCAGTGAGCGCGGTGCTTCTGGTAGCTGCAGTAAGCAGGGCCCATCAACAGGCTCCCTTCACCGGGCGGCCTGGAGCAGACCCTCACCTCCAGAAGCCCACGATTGGTTCAGTCATTAATTTGACCTGCAAGTTCTCCATGTGATCATGGCTGTTCTTAGTCCTTAGCAGTCAGCTTCTTCATATAGAGGGCAAATCCCTTGCCCTCCTGAATTCCACAGTAACAATCACGTCTGCTTTGTGTCAGGCTTTTGTTTTCTTTTTTTTAGTTATTACTATTCTTTTCCCATTTACTAGGTAGGAAAGCTACTTTCTGAGCCAGGAGAAGAAGAAGTGCAACAGGCAACAATCTTCCTTGCACTACGCAGTTTGCATGAGTAGCCAAGTGCTCCTGAGGTCATGTGTGCTGCAGAGCTGACCTTGGTGGCAGGGGCCGTGTCTTCATTTTCTACCTGCCCCGTGGGAACATAAGAAGACTATTCAGAGCAGGAGCTGCAGAGCAGGATGAACGGCATGAGAAGGTAAGGCTGGGAACCAAGGAGGCAGCTTTTGTGTCGGGCAGCAGTGATGCAGGGGGCTCCACAGCAGGAAGCTGGCTCATCCAAACGCTTGCTGAGTGTTTGGAAGCCCAAACCCTTATGGTCTCTAAGCTGAAGGCAGCCCAGAGGCAGCATGTCCTTGATCTGATCGTGGTGTGCCTGAGTGAGGGAGTGATCCAAGCTGGATGCAGAAGAGTCATCTTAATTTCTCTGATATTTGACGTCAGATGACACCTCTTGGGTGTTGGTTTCTTAAAATTTGGATCTAGGAGGCGGCCTCTCCCTTTGCTTAAGGTTGCAGTCATTGCTGGTGTGGGATCATTTGTCCCACAGCTGGTGAGCAAAGCTGTTGCTCTCCTGAGCGTGCTGCACGTGGAGACAGAGCTTTGGACCCCCTTGCTAAAGACCACCCTGTGAGAGCCTGTCAGAAGCACTGCTGCGGTGTGCACGTGAGCTGGGCGCAGCTTAGGCTGAGCAGAACTAAGAGGTGAGCTGGGTTTGGTGCTGGGTGGTTGCTGGGAGGTGTCTCAGCAGAAAAGCCAGGCTGGGGTGTGCACGCTGTGTCAGTCCTCATCCCAGCTGGCAGTGAGAGTTGGAGGAGGGTGATGGGTGCTGCCTGCTCTCGCTGCTGCACCGAGTTTGTGGCACAGCAGCACAGTGGTGAGTGAGCTGGGAGGGGGACGGACTGCTGCTGTGCATGGCTAGGCCAGAGCTGGAGGTTTGTCCAACACGTGCGTCATGCTGGTGCAGCCATTGCAGCTGCAGCAGGAGTGGAAGACAAAGAAGTTTTCTTCGTGAGAGCAACACCAATGATTTGATTCAAATGTATAACTGCTATGAAGATGGTGAGGAACAGATCCACCTGAAAGACATGCTTGATCACATCAGGAATGAGCATGTGATCAAATAGAGCCAGCATGGCTTTCCCAGGGGAAGGCCATGCCTAACCAGTCTGGCGGCCTTCTGTGATGGAGTGGCGGCATTTGTGGACAAAAGGAAGGAAACAGATGTCATTGACCTGGACTTGAGCAAGATCTTTGACATGGCCCTCCACCACATCCTTCTCTCTAAATTGGAGGGACGTGGATTTGACAGGTGGACCACCTGGTGGAGAAGGTATTGGTTGAAAGGCCACAGACAGAGGGTGGTGATTCATGGTTCTGTGTCCAGGTGGAGGCCGATACCAAGTGGTGTCATCCAGGAGTCTGTCTTGGGACCAGTGCTTTTTTACATCGTTATCAGGGACACCAATGATGCAATCGAGTGCACCCTCTGCTGTTTGCTGAGGGTGCGTCTGACACAGCAGAAGGAAGGGATGCCATTCAGAGGGACCTCGCCCGAGAGGTTGGCCTAGGTGAATCTAATGAGGTTCAACACAGCAAAGTGCAAGGTTTTGCACTTGGGCTGGAGGAATCCCAGGCATTCCTACAGACTGGGAGGAGCGGTCCTTAAGAGAAGCCCCGCAGAGAAGGACCTGGGGGTCCTGGTGGATGAAGAAGAGAACGTGAGCCATCAGCGTGCTCTTGCAGCTCAGAGAGCAAATGGTACCCTGGGCTGCATCAGAAGAGGGGATGGCCAGCAGGGACAGGGAGGTGATTGATCTTCATGATCCTTGAGGTCCCCTCCAACCCGGGCCGTTCTATGGTTCTGTGATTACACTCACTGTCCGAAATAATGGCAGCTGTGCAGAAGCTGGATATATGTGGGGACAGCTCTTGTAAGCAGCTGATTTTAAGACCTTGCCCTAGTCGAGAGTCTAAATTGCGTGTCAGAAGAAAGCTGGGAAAGTGGTTATTGCTCATTATTTTTCATTTGCTGATTCTTTCTTTAGGGTTCCTTTTCAAAAGGAGATTTTGGTGATGGAAGCAGCTGAAGAAGGAACAAAACCAGCTCTTGCCAGGAGTGCTTGAAGTCCCTGTGGAGAGAAGCAAAGAACCTGGGCTTCCTCTGGGATGCTCCCCACCATGTCTCAGGAAGGAGACAGCTGCTGTTCCAATTTCTGCTCTGTGTGTGGAAAGGTACGCCTGGGTTTCTTCTGCTTGTTTTCTCTTTCTTTTTCTCTCTTTTAAGGAGAAGGGGTGGAGCAAGGGGAGACCCACTGGTCATTTGTTACCTCAAGAACAGGATGGATTCTGCATTCACCGTGAAAAACCTGGGCTAGTAGCACGGGCGTGTTTCAGGCTGGACTCTTCTTTTCCTGCTCAGTTTCCTTTTGGCTACAGGGAGACAGCTGTCGAAAGGTGTGTTTTCAAAGCCACTCTAGAAAACCGTGTTTCACTGTTGCAGGTGGTTCAGTGTGCTCTTGCAGTGTAGATGCGTTTGCTGTAGAATCTTAGTGGTTTCTGTTCCTAGGGGAGGACTGGGAGGAGGTAGTGAGAAGAGAATTCAATGCCTTGGGTGTATCTTAGTGAGAAATGTTGGCATGAGGTGCTGAAAGTCTTCAGCTGTAAAAGGACAGTGAGGCTCAGACTCCTTAACCTGCTGGAGCAGGGCGTAAGCAAGGAGTGGGCACTGCCCTCCCAAGTGCAGGCTGCACTTGGTTATGGTCTGCCAGGTCTCTGCTGCCCTGTGTTTCTTCTGAGAAGTTTGTTGGAGCTGCTTGGAGTAGTGAAGGGTGGGGAAGAAGTGCTGTTCAAGAGCTAAGGCTCTGCATGATAATTCTGGATGGATTGAACCACGGTGTCTGAAGACATAGCTTCCATCAGAATGATCCCAGCATTGTGCAAGTGTCTCAGCTGAACCCCCTGAGCAGGTGTCTGAGAGCACCCGCCTCCTCCAGCTGAGCCATAGGCAAGCTAACTGTGCCCAGGAATTACAGCTTATGCAGACTGAATATGCTTCCAAGTGTTTTCCTTAGTGATAAACAATGTCCCAGCACTCTGATATTCCATCTCCGGCACAATCTGGAGCATCTCTGCAAACCATGGGTGCCCCTTCCCACCCCCGTTTCTTCCTTTCTCTCTTTAGAATCAGTGTGGTGCAGTTCCCTGCGTTTGTGAGCAGCAGCCAGCAGGCCGCAAGAGATCCAGTTGCACCTTTAGCAGACAGAGGGATGTGATGGGGACAGACTGTCCTTACCGCCATGCAGAAGTGAGTTTTTCCCGTCCTCTATTAAGAAGTAGGAAAGAATAGAGTTTGAATGTTACTTCTGAGCAGGTGCTGTGCTGTAGGGGATGTCAGGTAACCATTTACTTGGGGGTGCGGGAAGGAGCAGTGCAAAGTGATGTATTAGTTTGTGTTTTGGCTGTTGAAGTGCAGTTCCATTTTGGGGAGCAAAAAGATGGGCTAATGTGGAAAACAGAAGGGAGAAGGCTAGTACCTGGACAGTGGGCTGAGCTTTGGTGACTGCAGCCATTTGCAGGAGAAGTTTTGCTGTTTTGCACAGTGGAGTTCAGAATGGGAGCTGATGATGAATGGGAGCTGCTGGAGAAACAGACTTCCATGGACAAGTTCCAGTGCCTCAATGACTTTCTTGTAGCGAGGCAGCAGTGATGCTGGAGGGCACGTGGTGAGTGCGTGGACAGGGTGGCACAAACGAGTGCGTGTGCTGAGGAGTTGGGCTGCACACAGGTGCAGACAAAGGGATGTTTGTGGTAGGTGTAGGCACGTCCGTGTTCCCAGGGATGGTTTGCACACGTCTGTGAATGCAAAGGAGGGCAGAAGATGCGGTGCGTGCATGAGGGTGTGCAAAGCAGGCAGGGTGGCACACAGGTGTGCGTGTGCACGTGGATAGGGGAAGGCTGGGGTTACAGGTTGACCTGTGCTGAGGTGAGTGGGGGCTCATGGTGTTGCTCAGTGGTAGATTTGTTCACACTGAGTGCTACCAGGAAACTCGCGCACCCTTTTTGTTTCAGCTGTGCCAGTGCTGTGATCCCTTGCTGCTGGGCTGGGGTGTTGGAAGGATGGTGTGCGTGCCGAGCTCCCATCTCTCTTGCAGGAATCAAGTGTAGAGCCAAAGGGATGTTTGGGCCAGGTGGCTGCAAGAAGGCTGGCTGTTTGAGATGGTGGTAGCTGATGGAAAATGGGTATTCCGTTCAGCTTTTAACAGAAGTCAGGGGTCCTACAGCAAGAATGACTAGGATCTCGAATGGCTTCAAACGTGCACACTGAGTACATCTGTCCTGCCATGCCATCTCTGCTTCTTTCTGATGAAAGCATTTTTACGACCACGTGTTGGGCCTGTTTGCTTGAAGAAGGAGAAATGTTAGGTACAGTTCTCACCGAGAACTTCTGCGTAATTTGAATCATGAGTGTTAGCACAGTTCTCCTACTACTAATGGCTTTCACTAAACCACGTCCCTCAACACAACATTCAGTCGTTCCTTGAACACCCCCAGCGTCGGTGACTCCACCAGCTCCCTGGGCAGTCCATTCCAGTGCTTGGCCACCCTTTCTGAGAAGTAATATTTCCTAATGTCCAGCCTGAATCTCCTCTGCTGCAGCTTGAAACCATTCCCTCTAGTTCTGTCAATAATGACACAAGAGGACAGGCTGTCCCCCAGCTCACTACAACCTCCCTTCAGGAAGTTATATTGAGCAAGAAGGTCTCCCCTGAGCCATCTCTTCTCCAGGCTGAGCATTCCCAGCTCCTGCAGCCTCTCCTCATATGGCCCCATTGTGCTCCAGAGCCCTCACCAGCTTTGTTGCCCTTCTTTGAACACGTTCCAAAGCCTCAGTGTCTTTCTTGCACTGAGGGGTCCAAAACTGGAAACAGAACTTGAGTTGCAGCATCACCAGTGCCGAGTACAGGGGGACAGTCACCTCTCCGCTCCTGCTGGCAGTGCTGTTTCTGGCGCAAAATGAATGTAAGTGTCACATGTGTAACATCCTTTTTGATGGAGTTCTCTGACGGGAGTCCAATGGATTTGAGACCTGACTTGAAGCCTGTGGGCATCACCCAGGAGTTGGAGTGCCAGGATTAGGCCAGGGAACAGGAACCTCTTTGGTGGTTATTAACTCCCACCTTTTTTGGTCAGGAATCTATGTATGTATTTTTGTTGTTTTTTTTTTCATGCAAAGAAGAGACCAGTGAAGCTGTGAGGTGTCTAGAGCACAAGTCTTATGGGGAGCTTCTTATGGAACTGGGATGATTTAGTCTGGAAGAGAGGAGGCTCAGGGAGGACCTTATCATTCTGTACGATTACCTGAAGAGAGGTTATGTGGAGGTGAGGGTTGTCCTGCTCTTCTCCCATGTAAGTAGTGACAGGAGTGGAAGGAACAACCTCAGGTTGTATGAGGGGAGATTTAGCTTGGATGTTAAGAAAACCATCTCCAAATGGGTGCTCAGACGCTGGAGGCATCTGCTGGCTGAGCGCTTTGTTGGGTGAGCATCACACTGCTGGAAAGCACGCAGCTGTTGTCTCTGCGAACAGCCCCATCCGTGGGGACTGGTGGCTTTTTCATGTTACCCTTGTGTTTCAAGTCCTACATCCAGTTACTCGTGCTGTTTGAAAGCACCATCTTAGAGGCAGCCTTGATTTCTGCAGCTGCGAGCTTTGTGCCACGGGAGCTCCCCTGCTTCTCCCTGGGATGGGCGACCGAATGGAAGGCCCAGCAGAAGTCTGGGTAGGTGATATCACTTGCTGTTCCTTTCCCCACCCGTGCCAGGAGAAGCAGGGAATGGGACTGGGGGACATCCCAGCGGTGGGATCCTGCCTCAGCAGAACTGAATGGCTGTTCTGATCCATGTATTTTAACCTGAGTGGATCTGACACTAACAAGAGAGGCGAGGGGCCTGTGGGAAAAAAAATGTATGTGCCACAATGTGTGCTATAATGTAAACCATGAGGTGGGTCAGAGTGGAGCACAGGCTTGGGTGCATCTGATTCAGGAGCAGGGACACGCAATGCTCATCTTGGGTGTCTGGCTGACAACAAGAGCAGAGAGGTAAGTTTCACAGGGTCGCGTGCCCATTTTATTTTCTTTTTCATTCATGATGCATAGAGGCGTTACCCAGACAAAGTGAGCATTTGTCAGCTGGACTTGCTAGAAATGACCTAGGCAGTGAAATGGGTTTGAAGCATCCCAAAGAGCCCTGCAAAAGAATGCTGAGAGTTAACCTGGCACCCTCCTTTGGAAACCTCCGGTGTCTGTCAGCTCTTCAGCTGTGCCCAAACACCTCCCATTGCGCTGCCACACCAGGACGTAATTCCAACCCCACCCTGAGTTCTGGAATGTTGTGGTGCCGTGTTGGAATCACATGTGACCAGGGGGTCTTGCCTCCCCCCCTTGTGGGGGGTCATGGTGGACCAGGCTGGTGGCTGTTGGTGATGTCATAAGCAGCTGGCATGTGGAGAGGAGTGGTGTGTTCTATGTTCCTTTGTGGGCGTGTAGGAGTTCGGAGTGGTTGTTTGGCTTGTTGTTCTTGTGCCTTTAGTGCCTTTGTTTGAGTACCATCGTGCGCAGCATCCTGTAGGTAAGCTGAGCCGGCGTGGGATGGACGGGTGGGCAGTGAGGTGTTGAGAAGTGCTGGCTGTCGGAGCTCCCAGCACCGTATTGCTTACTCTTGCGCATCAGACGTCATTTTCCCCCGGTAGACACGTCCCAAAGGGGGTATTCATAAAAGTACCACCCGTCCCATGCTTCTTCAGCCGTCTTCTTTGCTCAGTTGTGGAAGCAGAGTAAAGCTGCTGGGCGGACAGGCATCACATAGCCTGAGACTCAGCATGTCTTGCAGCAAGTGGATGGGACAGTTGTGCTGTGTGCTTTATTCCATGGCTGTCTTATTCCTGCTCACTGACCTGCTCTTTCTCTCTCCTCTGCCCACCCTCTGCCCACTGCCTTGGTGCAGCTTTTGCTCTCATAAGATCTGAGCAGAGTGACCAGGAACTGCTGCAGATAGCCTGAGGTGATCTCGTTGCCAGGTACGTGCCATCTTTTGTCCCACCACGTCGTTTTGCATGCCGTGGGTTTCTTCACTGCCCTCCAGCTCAGCCCTCAGAAGAGTGCTGTCTAATGCCCTGCTGTCGCACTGTCAGAGCGCTCTGGGCGAATGCATCTGCTGCTCTGTGCCAGAGTCCCCATCTGCTGGCAGAGGGATAGCAACTTGGTACAGCACTGCCTCAGAGGCTGTCACGTTTGAATTTACTGAAGCAAGGGGTAGTTTCTCGAACACTTGCCTATGCCGCAGGGTATGCAAGGGTAGCTCTGAAGAAGTCCCTCCATACTGTGCTGGGTGAATAGAGAAAACAGAAGTGTGTTTCTGCTCTGTTCCAGCTTGTCACACCTGCTGGGATGGGCAACGCATGCAGCGAGATCAGATGTGAGCCCGAGGTAGCGGGCACGGAGGTACAGTATGAAGCTCTGACTTGTCTTTGTTCCCTGTGTTGAGCTAGCAGAGGGAGCTGCAGATGTACTCTCCTACAGGAAAGAGTGGGCCAAAGGGGGCCAGGCCACCTGTCCACGCCAGTGCCATTGCTGATGAGTCTGTGTAGAGAGAGATGCATCTTTGCATGGCCTGGCGATCCTGCTGCATGCCAGGAAGAGAAACAACTGTGATGAGAAGTGCAGCTCCTTCTGAAGTGCTCCTGAGCAGGAGGGAGCGCATTTCCTGCAGCTTTCTCTGCAGATGTGCTCCTCACCTTGAAATCCTCCTGGTTTGTCCTCAGCTCCTGACCACGGCCTGTGCTCTGTTTTGCAGGCTGATAACATGTGGAAGCCGCAGCTGGTGCGTGCGGAGTCATCTTTCAACGTGCCAGCGATTGCGGCAGCCCATGTTATTAAGCGTTACGTCGCCCAGGGGCCGGATGAAGTCTCCCTGGAGGTAAGCAGTTACAGGCGTTCCTTGTTGTCATGCACGGGAGAGTAGTCTAGGGTGTGAACGGCTCAGGAATATTCACAGACACCTTCAGAATGTCTCGTGAGGTGAAGCTTCGAAGGTTCGGTTCCAGCTTAGACTTGCGCTGGGTCAGGAGGAGTTCAGCCATCTCTCCAGTATGGTTGGATTGGGCATTTGAACCTTGTAATCAAGCAGATCCTGCCCAGTATGGGAGCCTGGTCTCTGAGCAACAGCAGACGGGTGTGTGAAGTGTGCAGATGTGTTCAGGAAGCCCTGCTAACCGATGCCCGTGGTTAAAGTGGAGCTCTTCCATAGCCTTTGGCAGAGAGCCTGCTGATTTTGAGACCTGTTTCCTACTGCACAGCTGTACTGTGTATGTTGTGTGACCCTTGTACCTCCAAGTTCAGTTTTAGAAGGGAAAATGCCTTGGGGCTGCATTGGTGCAATTGCTGTCTAGCTTTAGGATATTCTGTGGCGCAGAAGAAGGCAGTTATTTGAGCTGTGCTTTCCTGCCAGCTGTGCTGAAGCTGGGATTGACGTTTCAATCTCTTGCAGGTGGGAGACTTGGTGTGCATTATTGATATGCCACCAAAGGAGCTGAGCCCCCGGTGGAGAGGCAAGCGTGGCTTTCAGGTAGGCACATGCTTTCGACTAGAGAGCCCAACTTCAGTAGAGTCAGGAATATCAGCTTGGAGCTGCTCTGCCTGCACAGGATGGCTTCCGGATGCAAACGGTTGCCCTGTGTCGCTGTCAGGGGACATTCCCTTGGGCTCTGGGCTCAGGCTAATGCCCTCCTCTCTTTTTGTTCTTGTTACAGGTTGGGTTTTTCCCTGGTGAGTGCGTGGAGCTCATCAGTGGAAAAGTTCCCGAGTCCCTCATCAATTCATTGCCAAAGCCAGGTACACATGTTACATTTGACAATGCGGGTTAGTAAAATGGGGTCAGAGCGTGGCTTTCAGGGGGTTCGTTAATGCTAGCGTTGAGCAAGATTAGCAACAGGACTGCATTAAGGTCCATGGGAACACGCAGAGATCTGTCCCAATCCCACTGTGTTTATTGTTGGGCTTGGGGAAGTCACAGAATCCTCCTGGAATGGCTTGGGATTGGCAGGGGCCTAAAGGATCATCCTCAGGCTCCATGGCCTCTGCCTCAGTCTGGGTCGGCAGCCGACGCATTTAGCAGGAGTCGAGAGCAGGCTGTCCGGGGCCCCTTCTGACCTGGCCTTGGGCACGTGCAGGGACGGGGAAAATCCGTTCTTGCGTGTCCTTGTTGGGAATGTTCTTCCCGATGTTCCGTGCTCGGTCGAAGGCGTTACGCTCAGCCTCGTCCAACCGAGCCAAGCCTGAAATGAACTGGTTTCTTTGTTTTGTTTCTTTGCAGTGCCGAGGAAACGGGGCAAGCTCAGCACCTTCCTTCGTTCGGTGGTGAAGGCTCGCCCCAGGAGATCGGAGCAGCCGGAGCCAGCGAAGGAAGGGGTGTTTGGGTGTGACCTGGGGGAGCACCTTCTCCGCTCTGGCCGTGATGGTAAGGAACAGCCCATTGCTGAGATCTCCCTCCGCTGGGCATCTAAAGATAAAAGGGAGATCATATCCAACAATTGTTTCAGTCTGAAAACATAGGAAGCCTTCTGGCCAAACAGAGCATCCTGCATCCTTTTCCTAGCTCTTCTGGACTTGAGATTGCATTCCTCCATTCCCCAGGGAGCTGTGATGGGACTTGCAGTGTCTGTGGTTTTGCCAGAATTACTTTCTCCAGGCTGTTGATTGGTGGTGGCATTTCTGGAAAGCCAAGAACACGTCTCTGTGCAGTTTCCTCACAGCTGTCTCTGCCAGCTTTCTCCTCTAAGGAGGAAGCAAGCGGTGGCCCGGCTGGGCTTACTGGGTGGGATGTGAGAAGAGCAGGGCCTGAAGCAGGACTTGAGTAAGAAGCTGAGCTAACCGCTGGCTCTTGTTCTGTAGTCCCCCAGGTCCTGCAGAGCTGCGCCGAGTTCATTGAGCAGCATGGCGTGGTGCAGGGGATCTACCGCCTGTCCGGCATGGCGTCCAGGATCCAGCGCCTACGGTAAGAGTGCTGCGACTGACACAGCTGTCAGCAGGGGCACGTGCCATGCTGCGGGCGTTCAGAGGAACCCCTTCCTTTTCTTGACTGTATTCTGTGTGGCTTTGGACTTGCTTTCCTCTTTCTCAAAGCCCTCTGCCCAATCCTGTGTCCTTCTCTGCAGCCATGAGTTTGAGTTGGAGCAGGTTCCCGAGCTCAGCGTCCGAGACATTCACAGCGTGAGCTCCCTCTGCAAGATGTACTTCAGGGAGCTCCCGAACCCTCTGCTGACCGAGCAGCTGTATGCCAAGTTCTCGGTAAGCTCAGGGCAATGTCTTGGAAATGACACTCACCTCTCCCCTGGGCGTCCTGGCTGATGGTTGCAGCAGTGCCCCAGCTCCGAGGTCTTATTTCTGTTAGCCCCATGAGGCATGTCTTTGCCACATCCTGCCTCAGGCTGATGCCACTTTTGGTGGTGCCAGGAGGTGCTTATTTAAGCTATTCACGACGCTTGGAAGAATTCCCTTTCCTTTGCTATTCCCGCCTGGTGTCTGAATCCCTTCCTGCCTTTTTCCAGGACGCTGTTTGCGCTGCGACGGAGGAGGAGCGGCTGCTCAGCATGCAGGATGCCATCCAGCAGCTGCCCGCTCCTCACTACAGGTCAGTGCTGCGCTCGGTCTGCTGAGTTCAGCCCTGCTGCCTTTCAGAGGGCCATGATGCGATTCCAGGTGTTGCCTCACGCTGGCAGCATCATGCCTGTGCACGCTGAAGCGGCTGAAGGCTGCGTCGGGTCGGTTGATTGGGTCAGTTCCTTGGTACGGGGGCACGGTTGGTGCAGCCGATGGCTGCGGCTGTGCTGTGCTGGGGCTTGGTGCTGCAGTGTGGTGGCATTGGGAATGTTTTACCTACTTCATATTCAGGGACGGTAGCAATGACAACAACTGGCATGAAGTGAGGTTTGTTTTGTGCGCTGCAGCACGGCTTGCTTTTTGGTGCTGAACATCTGCCCCTCTTGTTTTCCAGGACGCTGGAATACCTTATGAGACACTTGGCGTCTCTGGCCGGGAACTGCTCCATCACCAACATGCATGCTCAGAACTTGGCGATAGTGTGGGCTCCAAACCTCTTAAGGTAAACTTCCGTTTCAACACGATGCTTACTTCTGCTCTGGCCCAACCCCAGGGGCACAATTTCCAGGTGACAGTTTCTACTCACTTGTTTAGCTGGGACTGCTGTGTCCCTGATCATCCAGGAGAATTTTGTCAGTGGCATCGCTGATTGCCCACTGCGGAAGTCTCCAGAGCCCAACTTGTCAGGTTTTGGCTACAGAAATTCAGACTGGGGGAAATGATCCTGGGGAAATGACTTGTAAGATCTGCCTTTTCTTCAGATCCCAGCAGAGCCAGTCCGCCTGCGCCAGCGGAGAAGCTGCGTGCAAGGAGCTGCAGACGCAGTCAGATGTTGTGGAGTTCCTCATCAGCCACACAGACGTCCTCTTCCCCTCCAAATCCACGCCAGCCGTGGGAGAGAGGGCAGGTGAGCGTCTTCCTCCATTAGCTTGATCTTGATCTGACACCTTGATCCAAGCCAGGCCTTCTCCAAGACCTTTGAAAATGCTTTTTCTGTCGAGGAGACAGCAGGCTTCGGGGTTTAGATTAGAATATGGTGCCCCGTTCCTGGGTCCTGAGAGTGTCCAAACCCAAAGCTTCCATGGAGAAAACCGTCACTGCCGTTCAGATGTTTTGCAAGCAGGTGAAGCTTGATTGAAGTGTGGCAGCAAAGCTTTCCGAGGTCCCTGCCCCCTAGTTTTTCTAGGTTTTTTGTTTGCCTGTTTCAATACAGTGAGCTGCTCTTAATTGTGGCTGTGTCCTTTGCCACGAGCATACCTCTGAGCACACGGTTCTTTTGAGCTCCTCTTCTTCCAGTGGCTCTGATAAGCAAGTCTGAGAGAAATGCAGAACTGGGATGGCTGTGCGGCTGCCTTCTGATCCTCCCTCTTACCTGTGGTTTCCCCTTGCAGGGCACAGCTCTCTGGACGGGCCCAAGTCTGTGTGGGTGTCTCCTCCATCCACAAAGCTGCTCACGCTGCAGGAGGCACAGGCTGAGAGGAGAGGCCAGAGCAGCTCTCCTGCTGCGACACAGAGCAGCAACACCGAGGTGGAGGAAGGCCCCACAGCTGTAATGAGGAACTTCCACACGGTCATTGATTCTCCATCGGAAAGGTAAAGAGGACTTCCCTTTCCAGCCGCTATCATCATTGGTCGGGTGGGTTTGCCAGGAACGGGCAACTGTCGGCAAGGGCTCGGAGCAGCTCTTCCCTCACCCTGCACCACGACTGACAGCACGCTCTGCTTTCTCTCTCCAGACCAAGTTCTCACAGCAAGAGGACGGAGTCACCAGCTGGCAGTTGGCGTTCCTGTTTCTGTCTGGGCAAACCATCCCCTGCAGCCAAACGCCAACTGCAGCTCAGTGCCAGGGATCCCTCAGAAGCACAAGTCGTGGTCCTGGCAGGTAAGGGTGCAAATCCAGCTTTCAAAGCACTGCTTGTCAGCAGCACAGGTAGGATTCATGCTTTCAGTGGGCTTGTACCTCCTTCTGGCGCTCGAGCCTGTGCCTGACATCTTTGGTTCACCCCTGTCTTTCCCAAATGAGTCTCTTGTCAACACAAGAGCTGGACCTGCACGAGGATCACTGTCAAGACAGTGACACTGTTGCTAGAAGCCTATTTGCTTCTGCCCACCACCACTACGTAGCCAGATGTCAAGAACCTCTTTCATGATTCATCTTGTGAACGTTTGACACTAACCGCTGTCCATCTACTCCTTCCTAGGTGACCCGAGCCCTCGTGTGTCCCGAAGACGCAGGGCATGCTACGACAGCGCATCCTGTGCTTCCATCAATGAAGAGCTGTTAGGAAGCACAGGGTGCTGCATTTCAGTGGAGAGCCTTCCATATGGCACCATCAATGCAGACAAGAACATCATCGTCGTTGAAGCCCTCGTTCATCCCATCCCTCCGGAAGCTGCTGACCTGAGCCTGCCAGACACCACAGGCACCAGCGTGGATTGGGACCCAGTGCAGGGGTCCCAGGACAGCCCAGCCCAAGCACAGCCCGAGTGCCCCGACAGCAGCACCACCATGCAGGCTCAGGTCAGCAATACCGAGGAGAAGCCGAGCCTCTTGGAGGGGGGTGTAGAATCAGGCCACCAGTGCCAGGCTCCAAGCAACAGCACGAGCTCTGAGTTACTCTCTCCTTAACAACAGAGGATTGGTCCCATCTTAAAGCCTGGACCTCTCACGCCCTCCTTTGTCCCATTGAATAAAGGCACGCTCGTGCTCAATCAACACTTTGGCTGCATTCCGATTCTTCATTCACAGGGACTGGGATGAATGCAAGAAACAGCAAGGCAGCTCAGCTTGCAGTGCTCTGGCTGTGGGGTGCGTGCAGCCGAGCTCTGGGTGTGTTCCCATTTTGCCTGACTTTGGGATGCCTGCAGCGAGAGCTCTGCTACCATTTTTTATCCTAGCATCCTGGAACTGCTCATGAAAACTCCAAGCCTCCTGGCTGCGGCTTTGTGATGCTTTTCAGTGCTTTTTCTTTATTGCTTTTTGGATGCTCTAACACCTCTGTCCTCTCGTCGTTTCCATTCCCGGCTCCCACCTCTGAGCCAGCCCTGCAGATCATCTCCAGCCCTGCCATCATGGCGCTGCGGCAGGAGGAGCTCACCCTGACCAACATCAGGCAGTGCTGCCTGCCTCTCTCACTCTCTAGACCAAGTGTAACTACGCTGTTGTGGAGACAAATGCTTTCTGTCACATCCTCCATCCCCGCAGCCATTTACTGGTAGGCGGCTCTTGCAGAAGAAGATTCAAGCAGCAGGACCTTTTGCCCAACTACAGCACACGAATGCTACAAAAGCAGAAACAACCCGCAAGCTCTGAGTCTGTGAGTCTGCACAGGCACGCACCGACTGCGTTTGATGGTACCCCCCATCCTTGATTTCCTTCCCTGCTTCTTGTCTGATGGCACTGCTGAGCCAGGAACAAGCTGCCCGGCGTGGCAGAGCGTGGTGCAGAGCTGTGCTGGGACCTCCTCCCCTTCCTCTGCTGCAGCTTGGCGTGCAACCTCACCCACTTCTCTGACAGACCTGCTGATCCCATCGGGAAGCTCTGGCACGGGATGTGCCTCCAACCCAAAGCTCCTTCCCACCTCCCAAGGGAAAGCAAAGCAACCCGAGCATCGCCAACAAACCTGCCCAGCAGACAGCAGGGAATGCAAACAGCTTCTGGCTGCTCCCCTGCACTCCCATCCTAAGTAAGAGACCCCACGAGGACTGGCTGGGAAATCAGTGCATGACACACGTGAGTGTGCACAGGATTGTGCAAAGCAGTGGGGTTCCACCAGTGTGTGTGTATTTGTGCACAGATGCTGTTGCACACGTTTGTGTTCATGAGTGTACAAACCAGTGGGGTTGCTCAGGTCTGTGCATGTCAGTGGGTATGTGAGCAAGGACAAGCACGCACATATATGTGCGTGCACAGGGGTGTGTAAAGGTTGGAGCTGTGCAAAGACATTGTGGTACCGGTGTGTGTGTGCACTTTGGGAGTGAAAGGAAGGGGTTGCGCGTGTGTCTGTGTGTGTGCGCACAGGGCTGCACTAAGGGATGTGGTTGCGTGAGTGTGTGTGAGCACATGGATAGTGCGTGGATGCGGTGGCACCAATGTGTGCTTGCACAGGGGTGTGCTGAGGAGTTGGGTTGCACACAGGTGCACACACAGGGATGTTTGTGGTAGCTGTAGGCAGCTCTGAGCAAGTTTTTCTGAGCAAGTTCCCATCTCTTTTCCATTCCTTTGCCCCTCAGAACGGTTTTCCAGTGGCTCTCGTCCAAGAATTCTTGGAACAGCCTGCGGCTGGCTCTCCTGAAGCTCAGGGTCCTGACTTTGCTTTTGGCCAGGCCCGCATTCCTCGAGATGAGGAACTCTAGGAGGGCATGGTCACTACAGGCCTGACCACCTCCAGACTTAAGCCCTGCTGTGCACCGTGTCCAGTAATGCTTCCCTTCTGCTTGGTGTGCTTAATGCTTGGGCCACACAGTTCATCTCTGTGCACTCCAGCAGTCTCTCAGACAGCTTGCAGCCAGCCATGCTGATTTCCCAGCCTGACTGGAATCCCCCATCAAGTTAAGAGTCAGTGAGCGCGGTGCTTCTGGTAGCTGCAGTAAGCAGGGCCCATCAACAGGCTCCCTTCACCGGGCGGCCTGGAGCAGACCCTCACCTCCAGAAGCCCACGATTGGTTCAGTCATTAATTTGACCTGCAAGTTCTCCATGTGATCATGGCTGTTCTTAGTCCTTAGCAGTCAGCTTCTTCATATAGAGGGCAAATCCCTTGCCCTCCTGAATTCCACAGTAACAATCACGTCTGCTTTGTGTCAGGCTTTTGTTTTCTTTTTTTTAGTTATTACTATTCTTTTCCCATTTACTAGGTAGGAAAGCTACTTTCTGAGCCAGGAGAAGAAGAAGTGCAACAGGCAACAATCTTCCTTGCACTATGCAGTTTGCATGAGTAGCCAAGTGCTCCTGAGGTCATGTGTGCTGCAGAGCTGACCTTGGTGGCAGGGGCCGTGTCTTCATTTTCTACCTGCCCCGTGGGAACATAAGAAGACTATTCAGAGCAGGAGCTGCAGAGCAGGATGAACGGCATGAGAAGGTAAGGCTGGGAACCAAGGAGGCAGCTTTTGTGTCGGGCAGCAGTGATGCAGGGGGCTCCCCAGCAGGAAGCTGGCTCATCCAAACGCTTGCTGAGTGTTTGGAAGCCCAAACCCTTATGGTCTCTAAGCTGAAGGCAGCCCAGAGGCAGCATGTCCTTGATCTGATCGTGGTGTGCCTGAGTGAGGGAGTGATCCAAGCTGGATGCAGAAGAGTCATCTTAATTTCTCTGATATTTGACTTCAGGTGACACCTCTTGGGTGTTGGTTTCCTAAAATTTGGATCTAGGAGGCGGCCTCTCCCTTTGCTTAAGGTTGCAGTCATTGCTGGTGTGGGATCATTTGTCCCACAGCTGGTGAGCAGAGCTGTTGCTCTCCTGAGCGTGCTGCACGTGGAGACAGAGCTTTGGACCCCCTTGCTAAAGACCACCCTGTGAGAGCCTGTCAGAAGCACTGCTGCGGTGTGCACGTGAGCTGGGCGCAGCTTAGGCTGAGCAGAACTAAGAGGTGAGCTGGGTTTGGTGCTGGGTGGTTGCTGGGAGGTGTCTCAGCAGAAAAGCCAGGCTGGGGTGTGCACGCTGTGTCAGTCCTCATCCCAGCTGGCAGTGAGAGTTGGAGGAGGGTGATGGGTGCTGCCTGCTCTCGCTGCTGCACCGAGTTTGTGGCACAGCAGCACAGTGGTGAGTGAGCTGGGAGGGGGACGGACTGCTGCTGTGCATGGCTAGGCCAGAGCTGGAGGTTTGTCCAACACGTGCATCATGCTGGTGCAGCCATTGCAGCTGCAGCAGGAGTAGAAGACAAAGAAGTTTTCTTCGTGAGAGCAACACCAATGATTTGATTCAAATGTATAACTGCTATGAAGATGGTGAGGAACAGATCCACCTGAAAGACATGCTTGATCACATCAGGAATGAGCATGTGATCAAAGACAGCCAGCGTGGCTTTCCCAGGGGAAGGCCATGCCTAACCAGTCTGGCGGCCTTCTGTGATGGAGTGGCGGCATTTGTGGACAAAAGGAAGGAAACAGATGTCATTGACCTGGACTTGAGCAAGATCTTTGACATGGCCCTCCACCACATCCTTCTCTCTAAATTGGAGGGACGTGGATTTGACAGGTGGACCACCTGGTGAAGAAGGTATTGGTTGAAAGGCCACAGACAGAGGGTGGTGATTCATGGTTCTGTGTCCAGGTGGAGGCCGATACCAAGTGGTGTCATCCAGGAGTCTGTCTTGGGACCAGTGCTTTTTTACATCGTTATCAGGGACACCAGTGATGCAATCGAGTGCACCCTCTGCTGTTTGCTGAGGGTGCGTCTGACACAGCAGAAGGAAGGGATGCCATTCAGAGGGACCTCGACCGAGAGGTTGGCCTAGGTGAATCTAATGAGGTTCAACACAGCAAAGTGCAAGGTTTTGCACTTGGGCTGGAGGAATCCCAGGCATTCCTACAGACTGGGAGGAGCGGTCCTTAAGAGAAGCCCCGCAGAGAAGGACCTGGGGGTCCTGGTGGATGAAGAAGAGAACGTGAGCCATCAGCGTGCTCTTGCAGCTCAGAGAGCAAATGGTACCCTGGGCTGCATCAGAAGAGGGGATGGCCAGCAGGGACAGGGAGGTGATTGATCTTCATGATCCTTGAGGTCCCCTCCAACCCGGGCCGTTCTATGGTTCTGTGATTACACTCACTGTCCGAAATAATGGCAGCTGTGCAGAAGCTGGATATATGTGGGGACAGCTCTTGTAAGCAGCTGATTTTAAGACCTTGCCCTAGTCGAGAGTCTAAATTGCGTGTCAGAAGAAAGCTGGGAAAGTGGTTATTGCTCATTATTTTTCATTTGCTGATTCTTTCTTTAGGGTTCCTTTTCAAAAGGAGATTTTGGTGATGGAAGCAGCTGAAGAAGGAACAAAACCAGCTCTTGCCAGGAGTGCTTGAAGTCCCTGTGGAGAGAAGCAAAGAACCTGGGCTTCCTCTGGGATGCTCCCCACCATGTCTCAGGAAGGAGACAGCTGCTGTTCCAATTTCTGCTCTGTGTGTGGAAAGGTACGCCTGGGTTTCTTCTGCTTGTTTTCTCTTTCTTGTTCTCTCTTTTAAGGAGAAGGGGTGGAGCAAGGGGAGACCCACTGGTCATTTGTTACCTCAAGAACAGGATGGATTCTGCATTCACCGTGAAAAACCTGGGCTAGTAGCACGGGCGTGTTTCAGGCTGGACTCTTCTTTTCCTGCTCAGTTTCCTTTTGGCTACAGGGAGACAGCTGTCGAAAGGTGTGTTTTCAAAGCCACTCTAGAAAACCGTGTTTCACTGTTGCAGGTGGTTCAGTGTGCTCTTGCAGTGTAGATGCGTTTGCTGTAGAATCTTAGTGGTTTCTGTTCCTAGGGGAGGACTGGGAGGAGGTAGTGAGAAGAGAATTCAATGCCTTGGGTGTATCTTAGTGAGAAATGTTGGCATGAGGTGCTGAAAGTCTTCAGCTGTAAAAGGACAGTGAGGCTCAGACTCCTTAACCTGCTGGAGCAGGGCGGAAGCAAGGAGTGGGCACTGCCCTCCCAAGTGCAGGCTGCACTTGGTTATGGTCTGCCAGGTCTCTGCTGCCCTGTGTTTCTTCTGAGAAGTTTGTTGGAGCTGCTTGGAGTAGTGAAGGGTGGGGAAGAAGTGCTGTTCAAGAGCTAAGGCTCTGCATGATAATTCTGGATGGATTGAACCACGGTGTCTGAAGACATAGCTTCCATCAGAATGATCCCAGCATTGTGCAAGTGTCTCAGCTGAACCCCCTGAGCAGGTGTCTGAGAGCACCCGCCTCCTCCAGCTGAGCCATAGGCAAGCTAACTGTGCCCAGGAATTACAGCTTATGCAGACTGAATATGCTTCCAAGTGTTTTCCTTAGTGATAAACAATGTCCCAGCACTCTGATATTCCATCTCCGGCACAATCTGGAGCATCTCTGCAAACCATGGGTGCCCCTTCCCACCCCCGTTTCTTCCTTTCTCTCTTTAGAATCAGTGTGGTGCAGTTCCCTGCGTTTGTGAGCAGCAGCCAGCAGGCCGCAAGAGATCCAGTTGCACCTTTAGCAGACAGAGGGATGTGATGGGGACAGACTGTCCTTACCGCCATGCAGAAGTGAGTTTTTCCCGTCCTCTATTAAGAAGTAGGAAAGAATAGAGTTTGAATGTTACTTCTGAGCAGGTGCTGTGCTGTAGGGGATGTCAGGTAACCATTTACTTGGGGGTGCGGGAAGGAGCAGTGCAAAGTGATGTATTAGTTTGTGTTTTGGCTGTTGAAGTGCAGTTCCATTTTGGGGAGCAAAAAGATGGGCTAATGTGGAAAACAGAAGGGAGAAGGCTAGTACCTGGACAGTGGGCTGAGCTTTGGTGACTGCAGCCATTTGCAGGAGAAGTTTTGCTGTTTTGCACAGTGGAGTTCAGAATGGGAGCTGATGATGAATGGGAGCTGCTGGAGAAACAGACTTCCATGGACAAGTTCCAGTGCCTCAATGACTTTCTTGTAGCGAGGCAGCAGTGATGCTGGAGGGCACGTGGTGAGTGCGTGGACAGGGTGGCACAAACGAGTGCGTGTGCTGAGGAGTTGGGCTGCACACAGGTGCAGACAAAGGGATGTTTGTGGTAGGTGTAGGCACGTCCGTGTTCCCAGGGATGGTTTGCACACGTCTGTGAATGCAAAGGAGGGCAGAAGATGCGGTGCGTGCATGAGGGTGTGCAAAGCAGGCAGGGTGGCACACAGGTGTGCGTGTGCACGTGGATAGGGGAAGGCTGGGGTTACAGGTTGACCTGTGCTGAGGTGAGTGGGGGCTCACGGTGTTGCTCAGTGGTAGATTTGTTCACACTGAGTGCTACCAGGAAACTCGCGCACCCTTTTTGTTTCAGCTGTGCCAGTGCTGTGATCCCTTGCTGCTGGGCTGGGGTGTTGGAAGGATGGTGTGCGTGCCGAGCTCCCATCTCTCTTGCAGGAATCAAGTGTAGAGCCAAAGGGATGTTTGGGCCAGGTGGCTGCAAGAAGGCTGGCTGTTTGGGATGGTGGTAGCTGATGGAAAATGGGTATTCCGTTCAGCTTTTAACAGAAGTCAGGGGTCCTACAGCAAGAATGACTAGGATCTCGAATGGCTTCAAACGTGCACACTGAGTACATCTGTCCTGCCATGCCATCTCTGCTTCTTTCTGATGAAAGCATTTTTACGACCACGTGTTGGGCCTGTTTGCTTGAAGAAGGAGAAATGTTAGGTACAGTTCTCACCGAGAACTTCTGCGTAATTTGAATCATGAGTGTTAGCACAGTTCTCCTACTACTAATGGCTTTCACTAAACCACGTCCCTCAACACAACATTCAGTCGTTCCTTGAACACCCCCAGCGTCGGTGACTCCACCAGCTCCCTGGGCAGTCCATTCCAGTGCTTGGCCACCCTTTCTGAGAAGTAATATTTCCTAATGTCCAGCCTGAATCTCCTCTGCTGCAGCTTGAAACCATTCCCTCTAGTTCTGTCAATAATGACACAAGAGGACAGGCCGTCCCCCAGCTCACTACAACCTCCCTTCAGGAAGTTATATTGAGCAAGAAGGTCTCCCCTGAGCCATCTCTTCTCCAGGCTGAGCATTCCCAGCTCCTGCAGCCTCTCCTCATATGGCCCCATTGTGCTCCAGAGCCCTCACCAGCTTTGTTGCCCTTCTTTGAACACGTTCCAAAGCCTCAGTGTCTTTCTTGCACTGAGGGGTCCAAAACTGGAAACAGAACTTGAGTTGCAGCATCACCAGTGCCGAGTACAGGGGGACAGTCACCTCTCCGCTCCTGCTGGCAGTGCTGTTTCTGGCGCAAAATGAATGTAAGTGTCACATGTGTAACATCCTTTTTGATGGAGTTCTCTGACGGGAGTCCAATGGATTTGAGACCTGACTTGAAGCCTGTGGGCATCACCCAGGAGTTGGAGTGCCAGGATTAGGCCAGGGAACAGGAACCTCTTTGGTGGTTATTAACTCCCACCTTTTTTGGTCAGGAATCTATGTATGTATTTTTGTTGTTTTTTTTTTCATGCAAAGAAGAGACCAGTGAAGCTGTGAGGTGTCTAGAGCACAAGTCTTATGGGGAGCTTCTTATGGAACTGGGATGATTTAGTCTGGAAGAGAGGAGGCTCAGGGAGGACCTTATCATTCTGTACGATTACCTGAAGAGAGGTTATGTGGAGGTGAGGGTTGTCCTGCTCTTCTCCCATGTAAGTAGTGACAGGAGTGGAAGGAACAACCTCAGGTTGTATGAGGGGAGATTCAGCTTGGATGTTAAGAAAACCATCTCCAAATGGGTGCTCAGACGCTGGAGGCATCTGCTGGCTGAGCGCTTTGTTGGGTGAGCATCACACTGCTGGAAAGCACGCAGCTGTTGTCTCTGCGAACAGCCCCATCCGTGGGGACTGGTGGCTTTTTCATGTTACCCTTGTGTTTCAAGTCCTACATCCAGTTACTCGTGCTGTTTGAAAGCACCATCTTAGAGGCAGCCTTGATTTCTGCAGCTGCGAGCTTTGTGCCACGGGAGCTCCCCTGCTTCTCCCTGGGATGGGCGACCGAATGGAAGGCCCAGCAGAAGTCTGGGTAGGTGATATCACTTGCTGTTCCTTTCCCCACCCGTGCCAGGAGAAGCAGGGAATGGGACTGGGGGACATCCCAGCGGTGGGATCCTGCCTCAGCAGAACTGAATGGCTGTTCTGATCCATGTATTTTAACCTGAGTGGATCTGACACTAACAAGAGAGGCGAGGGGCCTGTGGGAAAAAAAATGTATGTGCCACAATGTGTGCTATAATGTAAACCATGAGGTGGGTCAGAGTGGAGCACAGGCTTGGGTGCATCTGATTCAGGAGCAGGGACACGCAATGCTCATCTTGGGTGTCTGGCTGACAACAAGAGCAGAGAGGTAAGTTTCACAGGGTCGCGTGCCCATTTTATTTTCTTTTTCATTCATGATGCATAGAGGCGTTACCCAGACAAAGTGAGCATTTGTCAGCTGGACTTGCTAGAAATGACCTAGGCAGTGAAATGGGTTTGAAGCATCCCAAAGAGCCCTGCAAAAGAATGCTGAGAGTTAACCTGGCACCCTCCTTTGGAAACCTCCGGTGTCTGTCAGCTCTTCAGCTGTGCCCAAACACCTCCCATTGCGCTGCCACACCAGGACGTAATTCCAACCCCACCCTGAGTTCTGGAATGTTGTGGTGCCGTGTTGGAATCACATGTGACCAGGGGGTCTTGCCTCCCCCCCTTGTGGGGGGTCATGGTGGACCAGGCTGGTGGCTGTTGGTGATGTCATAAGCAGCTGGCATGTGGAGAGGAGTGGTGTGTTCTATGTTCCTTTGTGGGCGTGTAGGAGTTCGGAGTGGTTGTTTGGCTTGTTGTTCTTGTGCCTTTAGTGCCTTTGTTTGAGTACCATCGTGCGCAGCATCCTGTAGGTAAGCTGAGCCGGCGTGGGATGGACGGGTGGGCAGTGAGGTGTTGAGAAGTGCTGGCTGTCGGAGCTCCCAGCACCGTATTGCTTACTCTTGCGCATCAGACGTCATTTTCCCCCGGTAGACACGTCCCAAAGGGGGTATTCATAAAAGTACCACCCGTCCCATGCTTCTTCAGCCGTCTTCTTTGCTCAGTTGTGGAAGCAGAGTAAAGCTGCTGGGCGGACAGGCATCACATAGCCTGAGACTCAGCATGTCTTGCAGCAAGTGGATGGGACAGTTGTGCTGTGTGCTTTATTCCATGGCTGTCTTATTCCTGCTCACTGACCTGCTCTTTCTCTCTCCTCTGCCCACCCTCTGCCCACTGCCTTGGTGCAGCTTTTGCTCTCATAAGATCTGAGCAGAGTGACCAGGAACTGCTGCAGATAGCCTGAGGTGATCTCGTTGCCAGGTACGTGCCATCTTTTGTCCCACCACGTCGTTTTGCATGCCGTGGGTTTCTTCACTGCCCTCCAGCTCAGCCCTCAGAAGAGTGCTGTCTAATGCCCTGCTGTCGCACTGTCAGAGCGCTCTGGGCGAATGCATCTGCTGCTCTGTGCCAGAGTCCCCATCTGCTGGCAGAGGGATAGCAACTTGGTACAGCACTGCCTCAGAGGCTGTCACGTTTGAATTTACTGAAGCAAGGGGTAGTTTCTCGAACACTTGCCTATGCCGCAGGGTATGCAAGGGTAGCTCTGAAGAAGTCCCTCCATACTGTGCTGGGTGAATAGAGAAAACAGAAGTGTGTTTCTGCTCTGTTCCAGCTTGTCACACCTGCTGGGATGGGCAACGCATGCAGCGAGATCAGATGTGAGCCCGAGGTAGCGGGCACGGAGGTACAGTATGAAGCTCTGACTTGTCTTTGTTCCCTGTGTTGAGCTAGCAGAGGGAGCTGCAGATGTACTCTCCTACAGGAAAGAGTGGGCCAAAGGGGGCCAGGCCACCTGTCCACGCCAGTGCCATTGCTGATGAGTCTGTGTAGAGAGAGATGCATCTTTGCATGGCCTGGCGATCCTGCTGCATGCCAGGAAGAGAAACAACTGTGATGAGAAGTGCAGCTCCTTCTGAAGTGCTCCTGAGCAGGAGGGAGCGCATTTCCTGCAGCTTTCTCTGCAGATGTGCTCCTCACCTTGAAATCCTCCTGGTTTGTCCTCAGCTCCTGACCACGGCCTGTGCTCTGTTTTGCAGGCTGATAACATGTGGAAGCCGCAGCTGGTGCGTGCGGAGTCATCTTTCAACGTGCCAGCGATTGCGGCAGCCCATGTTATTAAGCGTTACGTCGCCCAGGGGCCGGATGAAGTCTCCCTGGAGGTAAGCAGTTACAGGCGTTCCTTGTTGTCATGCACGGGAGAGTAGTCTAGGGTGTGAACGGCTCAGGAATATTCACAGACACCTTCAGAATGTCTCGTGAGGTGAAGCTTCGAAGGTTCGGTTCCAGCTTAGACTTGCGCTGGGTCAGGAGGAGTTCAGCCATCTCTCCAGTATGGTTGGATTGGGCATTTGAACCTTGTAATCAAGCAGATCCTGCCCAGTATGGGAGCCTGGTCTCTGAGCAACAGCAGACGGGTGTGTGAAGTGTGCAGATGTGTTCAGGAAGCCCTGCTAACCGATGCCCGTGGTTAAAGTGGAGCTCTTCCATAGCCTTTGGCAGAGAGCCTGCTGATTTTGAGACCTGTTTCCTACTGCACAGCTGTACTGTGTATGTTGTGTGACCCTTGTACCTCCAAGTTCAGTTTTAGAAGGGAAAATGCCTTGGGGCTGCATTGGTGCAATTGCTGTCTAGCTTTAGGATATTCTGTGGCGCAGAAGAAGGCAGTTATTTGAGCTGTGCTTTCCTGCCAGCTGTGCTGAAGCTGGGATTGACGTTTCAATCTCTTGCAGGTGGGAGACTTGGTGTGCATTATTGATATGCCACCAAAGGAGCTGAGCCCCCGGTGGAGAGGCAAGCGTGGCTTTCAGGTAGGCACATGCTTTCGACTAGAGAGCCCAACTTCAGTAGAGTCAGGAATATCAGCTTGGAGCTGCTCTGCCTGCACAGGATGGCTTCCGGATGCAAACGGTTGCCCTGTGTCGCTGTCAGGGGACATTCCCTTGGGCTCTGGGCTCAGGCTAATGCCCTCCTCTCTTTTTGTTCTTGTTACAGGTTGGGTTTTTCCCTGGTGAGTGCGTGGAGCTCATCAGTGGAAAAGTTCCCGAGTCCCTCATCAATTCATTGCCAAAGCCAGGTACACATGTTACATTTGACAATGCGGGTTAGTAAAATGGGGTCAGAGCGTGGCTTTCAGGGGGTTCGTTAATGCTAGCGTTGAGCAAGATTAGCAACAGGACTGCATTAAGGTCCATGGGAACACGCAGAGATCTGTCCCAATCCCACTGTGTTTATTGTTGGGCTTGGGGAAGTCACAGAATCCTCCTGGAATGGCTTGGGATTGGCAGGGGCCTAAAGGATCATCCTCAGGCTCCATGGCCTCTGCCTCAGTCTGGGTCGGCAGCCGACGCATTTAGCAGGAGTCGAGAGCAGGCTGTCCGGGGCCCCTTCTGACCTGGCCTTGGGCACGTGCAGGGACGGGGAAAATCCGTTCTTGCGTGTCCTTGTTGGGAATGTTCTTCCCGATGTTCCGTGCTCGGTCGAAGGCGTTACGCTCAGCCTCGTCCAACCGAGCCAAGCCTGAAATGAACTGGTTTCTTTGTTTTGTTTCTTTGCAGTGCCGAGGAAACGGGGCAAGCTCAGCACCTTCCTTCGTTCGGTGGTGAAGGCTCGCCCCAGGAGATCGGAGCAGCCGGAGCCAGCGAAGGAAGGGGTGTTTGGGTGTGACCTGGGGGAGCACCTTCTCCGCTCTGGCCGTGATGGTAAGGAACAGCCCATTGCTGAGATCTCCCTCCGCTGGGCATCTAAAGATAAAAGGGAGATCATATCCAACAATTGTTTCAGTCTGAAAACATAGGAAGCCTTCTGGCCAAACAGAGCATCCTGCATCCTTTTCCTAGCTCTTCTGGACTTGAGATTGCATTCCTCCATTCCCCAGGGAGCTGTGATGGGACTTGCAGTGTCTGTGGTTTTGCCAGAATTACTTTCTCCAGGCTGTTGATTGGTGGTGGCATTTCTGGAAAGCCAAGAACACGTCTCTGTGCAGTTTCCTCACAGCTGTCTCTGCCAGCTTTCTCCTCTAAGGAGGAAGCAAGCGGTGGCCCGGCTGGGCTTACTGGGTGGGATGTGAGAAGAGCAGGGCCTGAAGCAGGACTTGAGTAAGAAGCTGAGCTAACCGCTGGCTCTTGTTCTGTAGTCCCCCAGGTCCTGCAGAGCTGCGCCGAGTTCATTGAGCAGCATGGCGTGGTGCAGGGGATCTACCGCCTGTCCGGCATGGCGTCCAGGATCCAGCGCCTACGGTAAGAGTGCTGCGACTGACACAGCTGTCAGCAGGGGCACGTGCCATGCTGCGGGCGTTCAGAGGAACCCCTTTCTTTTCTTGACTGTATTCTGTGTGGCTTTGGACTTGCTTTCCTCTTTCTCAAAGCCCTCTGCCCAATCCTGTGTCCTTCTCTGCAGCCATGAGTTTGAGTTGGAGCAGGTTCCCGAGCTCAGCGTCCGAGACATTCACAGCGTGAGCTCCCTCTGCAAGATGTACTTCAGGGAGCTCCCGAACCCTCTGCTGACCGAGCAGCTGTATGCCAAGTTCTCGGTAAGCTCAGGGCAATGTCTTGGAAATGACACTCACCTCTCCCCTGGGCGTCCTGGCTGATGGTTGCAGCAGTGCCCCAGCTCCGAGGTCTTATTTCTGTTAGCCCCATGAGGCATGTCTTTGCCACATCCTGCCTCAGGCTGATGCCACTTTTGGTGGTGCCAGGAGGTGCTTATTTAAGCTATTCACGACGCTTGGAAGAATTCCCTTTCCTTTGCTATTCCCGCCTGGTGTCTGAATCCCTTCCTGCCTTTTTCCAGGACGCTGTTTGCGCTGCGACGGAGGAGGAGCGGCTGCTCAGCATGCAGGATGCCATCCAGCAGCTGCCCGCTCCTCACTACAGGTCAGTGCTGCGCTCGGTCTGCTGAGTTCAGCCCTGCTGCCTTTCAGAGGGCCATGATGCGATTCCAGGTGTTGCCTCACGCTGGCAGCATCATGCCTGTGCACGCTGAAGCGGCTGAAGGCTGCGTCGGGTCGGTTGATTGGGTCAGTTCCTTGGTACGGGGGCACGGTTGGTGCAGCCGATGGCTGCGGCTGTGCTGTGCTGGGGCTTGGTGCTGCAGTGTGGTGGCATTGGGAATGTTTTACCTACTTCATATTCAGGGACGGTAGCAATGACAACAACCGGCATGAAGTGAGGTTTGTTTTGTGCGCTGCAGCACGGCTTGCTTTTTGGTGCTGAACATCTGCCCCTCTTGTTTTCCAGGACGCTGGAATACCTTATGAGACACTTGGCGTCTCTGGCCGGGAACTGCTCCATCACCAACATGCATGCTCAGAACTTGGCGATAGTGTGGGCTCCAAACCTCTTAAGGTAAACTTCCGTTTCAACACGATGCTTACTTCTGCTCTGGCCCAACCCCAGGGGCACAATTTCCAGGTGACAGTTTCTACTCACTTGTTTAGCTGGGACTGCTGTGTCCCTGATCATCCAGGAGAATTTTGTCAGTGGCATCGCTGATTGCCCACTGCGGAAGTCTCCAGAGCCCAACTTGTCAGGTTTTGGCTACAGAAATTCAGACTGGGGGAAATGATCCTGGGGAAATGACTTGTAAGATCTGCCTTTTCTTCAGATCCCAGCAGAGCCAGTCCGCCTGCGCCAGCGGAGAAGCTGCGTGCAAGGAGCTGCAGACGCAGTCAGATGTTGTGGAGTTCCTCATCAGCCACACAGACGTCCTCTTCCCCTCCAAATCCACGCCAGCCGTGGGAGAGAGGGCAGGTGAGCGTCTTCCTCCATTAGCTTGATCTTGATCTGACACCTTGATCCAAGCCAGGCCTTCTCCAAGACCTTTGAAAATGCTTTTTCTGTCGAGGAGACAGCAGGCTTCGGGGTTTAGATTAGAATATGGTGCCCCGTTCCTGGGTCCTGAGAGTGTCCAAACCCAAAGCTTCCATGGAGAAAACCGTCACTGCCGTTCAGATGTTTTGCAAGCAGGTGAAGCTTGATTGAAGTGTGGCAGCAAAGCTTTCCGAGGTCCCTGCCCCCTAGTTTTTCTAGGTTTTTTGTTTGCCTGTTTCAATACAGTGAGCTGCTCTTAATTGTGGCTGTGTCCTTTGCCACGAGCATACCTCTGAGCACACGGTTCTTTTGAGCTCCTCTTCTTCCAGTGGCTCTGATAAGCAAGTCTGAGAGAAATGCAGAACTGGGATGGCTGTGCGGCTGCCTTCTGATCCTCCCTCTTACCTGTGGTTTCCCCTTGCAGGGCACAGCTCTCTGGACGGGCCCAAGTCTGTGTGGGTGTCTCCTCCATCCACAAAGCTGCTCACGCTGCAGGAGGCACAGGCTGAGAGGAGAGGCCAGAGCAGCTCTCCTGCTGCGACACAGAGCAGCAACACCGAGGTGGAGGAAGGCCCCACAGCTGTAATGAGGAACTTCCACACGGTCATTGATTCTCCATCGGAAAGGTAAAGAGGACTTCCCTTTCCAGCCGCTATCATCATTGGTCGGGTGGGTTTGCCAGGAACGGGCAACTGTCGGCAAGGGCTCGGAGCAGCTCTTCCCTCACCCTGCACCACGACTGACAGCACGCTCTGCTTTCTCTCTCCAGACCAAGTTCTCACAGCAAGAGGACGGAGTCACCAGCTGGCAGTTGGCGTTCCTGTTTCTGTCTGGGCAAACCATCCCCTGCAGCCAAACGCCAACTGCAGCTCAGTGCCAGGGATCCCTCAGAAGAAGAAGTCGTGGTCCTGGCAGGTAAGGGTGCAAATCCAGCTTTCAAAACACTGCTTGTCAGCAGCACAGGTAGGATTCATGCTTTCAGTGGGCTTGTACCTCCTTCTGGCATTCGAGCCCGTGCCTGACATCTTTGGTTCACCCCTGTCTTTCCCAAATGAGTCTCTTGTCAACACAAGAGCTGGACCTGCACGAGGATCACTGTCAAGACAGTGACACTGTTGCTAGAAGCCTATTTGCTTCTGCCCACCACCACTACGTAGCCAGATGTCAAGAACCTCTTTCATGATTCATCTTGTGAACGTTTGACACTAACCGCTGTCCATCTACTCCTTCCTAGGTGACCCGAGCCCTCGTGTGTCCCGAAGACGCAGGGCATGCTACGACAGCGCATCCTGTGCTTCCATCAATGAAGAGCTGTTAGGAAGCACAGGGTGCTGCATTTCAGTGGAGAGCCTTCCATATGGCACCATCAATGCAGACAAGAACATCATCGTCGTTGAAGCCCTCGTTCATCCCATCCCTCCGGAAGCTGCTGACCTGAGCCTGCCAGACACCACAGGCACCAGCGTGGATTGGGACCCAGTGCAGGGGTCCCAGGACAGCCCAGCCCAAGCACAGCCCGAGTGCCCCGACAGCAGCACCACCATGCAGGCTCAGGTCAGCAACACCGAGGAGAAGCCGAGCCTCTTGGAGGGGGGTGTAGAATCAGGCCACCAGTGCCAGGCTCCAAGCAACAGCACGAGCTCTGAGTTACTCTCTCCTTAACAACAGAGGATTGGTCCCATCTTAAAGCCTGGACCTCTCACGCCCTCCTTTGTCCCATTGAATAAAGGCACGCTCGTGCTCAATCAACACTTTGGCTGCATTCCGATTCTTCATTCACAGGGACTGGGATGAATGCAAGAAACAGCAAGGCAGCTCAGCTTGCAGTGCTCTGGCTGTGGGGTGCGTGCAGCCGAGCTCTGGGTGTGTTCCCATTTTGCCTGACTTTGGGATGCCTGCAGCGAGAGCTCTGCTACCATTTTTTATCCTAGCATCCTGGAACTGCTCATGAAAACTCCAAGCCTCCTGGCTGCGGCTTTGTGATGCTTTTCAGTGCTTTTTCTTTATTGCTTTTTGGATGCTCTAACACCTCTGTCCTCTCGTCGTTTCCATTCCCGGCTCCCACCTCTGAGCCAGCCCTGCAGATCATCTCCAGCCCTGCCATCATGGCGCTGCGGCAGGAGGAGCTCACCCTGACCAACATCAGGCAGTGCTGCCTGCCTCTCTCACTCTCTAGACCAAGTGTAACTACGCTGTTGTGGAGACAAATGCTTTCTGTCACATCCTCCATCCCCGCAGCCATTTACTGGTAGGCGGCTCTTGCAGAAGAAGATTCAAGCAGCAGGACCTTTTGCCCAACTACAGCACACGAATGCTACAAAAGCAGAAACAACCCGCAAGCTCTGAGTCTGTGAGTCTGCACAGGCACGCACCGACTGCGTTTGATGGTACCCCCCATCCTTGATTTCCTTCCCTGCTTCTTGTCTGATGGCACTGCTGAGCCAGGAACAAGCTGCCCGGCGTGGCAGAGCGTGGTGCAGAGCTGTGCTGGGACCTCCTCCCCTTCCTCTGCTGCAGCTTGGCGTGCAACCTCACCCACTTCTCTGACAGACCTGCTGATCCCATCGGGAAGCTCTGGCACGGGATGTGCCTCCAACCCAAAGCTCCTTCCCACCTCCCAAGGGAAAGCAAAGCAACCCGAGCATCGCCAACAAACCTGCCCAGCAGACAGCAGGGAATGCAAACAGCTTCTGGCTGCTCCCCTGCACTCCCATCCTAAGTAAGAGACCCCACGAGGACTGGCTGGGAAATCAGTGCATGACACACGTGAGTGTGCACAGGATTGTGCAAAGCAGTGGGGTTCCACCAGTGTGTGTGTATTTGTGCACAGATGCTGTTGCACACGTTTGTGTTCATGAGTGTACAAACCAGTGGGGTTGCTCAGGTCTGTGCATGTCAGTGGGTATGTGAGCAAGGACAAGCACGCACATATATGTGCGTGCACAGGGGTGTGTAAAGGTTGGAGCTGTGCAAAGACATTGTGGTACCGGTGTGTGTGTGCACTTTGGGAGTGAAAGGAAGGGGTTGCGCGTGTGTCTGTGTGTGTGCGCACAGGGCTGCACTAAGGGATGTGGTTGCGTGAGTGTGTGTGAGCACATGGATAGTGCGTGGATGCGGTGGCACCAATGTGTGCTTGCACAGGGGTGTGCTGAGGAGTTGGGTTGCACACAGGTGCACACACAGGGATGTTTGTGGTAGCTGTAGGCAGCTCTGAGCAAGTTTTTCTGAGCAAGTTCCCATCTCTTTTCCATTCCTTTGCCCCTCAGAACGGTTTTCCAGTGGCTCTCGTCCAAGAATTCTTGGAACAGCCTGCGGCTGGCTCTCCTGAAGCTCAGGGTCCTGACTTTGCTTTTGGCCAGGCCCGCATTCCTCGAGATGAGGAACTCTAGGAGGGCATGGTCACTACAGGCCTGACCACCTCCAGACTTAAGCCCTGCTGTGCACCGTGTCCAGTAATGCTTCCCTTCTGCTTGGTGTGCTTAATGCTTGGGCCACACAGTTCATCTCTGTGCACTCCAGCAGTCTCTCAGACAGCTTGCAGCCAGCCATGCTGATTTCCCAGCCTGACTGGAATCCCCCATCAAGTTAAGAGTCAGTGAGCGCGGTGCTTCTGGTAGCTGCAGTAAGCAGGGCCCATCAACAGGCTCCCTTCACCGGGCGGCCTGGAGCAGACCCTCACCTCCAGAAGCCCACGATTGGTTCAGTCATTAATTTGACCTGCAAGTTCTCCATGTGATCATGGCTGTTCTTAGTCCTTAGCAGTCAGCTTCTTCATATAGAGGGCAAATCCCTTGCCCTCCTGAATTCCACAGTAACAATCACGTCTGCTTTGTGTCAGGCTTTTGTTTTCTTTTTTTTAGTTATTACTATTCTTTTCCCATTTACTAGGTAGGAAAGCTACTTTCTGAGCCAGGAGAAGAAGAAGTGCAACAGGCAACAATCTTCCTTGCACTACGCAGTTTGCATGAGTAGCCAAGTGCTCCTGAGGTCATGTGTGCTGCAGAGCTGACCTTGGTGGCAGGGGCCGTGTCTTCATTTTCTACCTGCCCCGTGGGAACATAAGAAGACTATTCAGAGCAGGAGCTGCAGAGCAGGATGAACGGCATGAGAAGGTAAGGCTGGGAACCAAGGAGGCAGCTTTTGTGTCGGGCAGCAGTGATGCAGGGGGCTCCCCAGCAGGAAGCTGGCTCATCCAAACGCTTGCTGAGTGTTTGGAAGCCCAAACCCTTATGGTCTCTAAGCTGAAGGCAGCCCAGAGGCAGCATGTCCTTGATCTGATCGTGGTGTGCCTGAGTGAGGGAGTGATCCAAGCTGGATGCAGAAGAGTCATCTTAATTTCTCTGATATTTGACTTCAGGTGACACCTCTTGGGTGTTGGTTTCCTAAAATTTGGATCTAGGAGGCGGCCTCTCCCTTTGCTTAAGGTTGCAGTCATTGCTGGTGTGGGATCATTTGTCCCACAGCTGGTGAGCAGAGCTGTTGCTCTCCTGAGCGTGCTGCACGTGGAGACAGAGCTTTGGACCCCCTTGCTAAAGACCACCCTGTGAGAGCCTGTCAGAAGCACTGCTGCGGTGTGCACGTGAGCTGGGCGCAGCTTAGGCTGAGCAGAACTAAGAGGTGAGCTGGGTTTGGTGCTGGGTGGTTGCTGGGAGGTGTCTCAGCAGAAAAGCCAGGCTGGGGTGTGCACGCTGTGTCAGTCCTCATCCCAGCTGGCAGTGAGAGTTGGAGGAGGGTGATGGGTGCTGCCTGCTCTCGCTGCTGCACCGAGTTTGTGGCACAGCAGCACAGTGGTGAGTGAGCTGGGAGGGGGACGGACTGCTGCTGTGCATGGCTAGGCCAGAGCTGGAGGTTTGTCCAACACGTGCGTCATGCTGGTGCAGCCATTGCAGCTGCAGCAGGAGTGGAAGACAAAGAAGTTTTCTTCGTGAGAGCAACACCAATGATTTGATTCAAATGTATAACTGCTGTGAAGATGGTGAGGAACAGATCCACCTGAAAGACATGCTTGATCACATCAGGAATGAGCATGTGATCAAATAGAGCCAGCATGGCTTTCCCAGGGGAAGGCCATGCCTAACCAGTCTGGCGGCCTTCTGTGATGGAGTGGCGGCATTTGTGGACAAAAGGAAGGAAACAGATGTCATTGACCTGGACTTGAGCAAGATCTTTGACATGGCCCTCCACCACATCCTTCTCTCTAAATTGGAGGGACGTGGATTTGACAGGTGGACCACCTGGTGGAGAAGGTATTGGTTGAAAGGCCACAGACAGAGGGTGGTGATTCATGGTTCTGTGTCCAGGTGGAGGCCGATACCAAGTGGTGTCATCCAGGAGTCTGTCTTGGGACCAGTGCTTTTTTACATCGTTATCAGGGACACCAATGATGCAATCGAGTGCACCCTCTGCTGTTTGCTGAGGGTGCGTCTGACACAGCGGAAGGAAGGGATGCCATTCAGAGGGACCTCGCCCGAGAGGTTGGCCTAGGTGAATCTAATGAGGTTCAGCACAGCAAAGTGCAAGGTTTTGCACTGGGGCTGGAGGAATCCCAGGCATTCCTACAGACTGGGAGGAGCGGTCCTTAAGAGAAGCCCCGCAGAGAAGGACCTGGGGGTCCTGGAGGATGAAGAAGAGAACGTGAGCCATCAGCGTGCTCTTGCAGCTCAGAGAGCAAATGGTACCCTGGGCTGCATCAGAAGAGGGGATGGCCAGCAGGGACAGGGAGGTGATTGATCTTCATGATCCTTGAGGTCCCCTCCAACCCGGGCCGTTCTATGGTTCTGTGATTACACTCACTGTCCGAAATAATGGCAGCTGTGCAGAAGCTGGATATATGTGGGGACAGCTCTTGTAAGCAGCTGATTTTAAGACCTTGCCCTAGTCGAGAGTCTAAATTGCGTGTCAGAAGAAAGCTGGGAAAGTGGTTATTGCTCATTATTTTTCATTTGCTGATTCTTTCTTTAGGGTTCCTTTTCAAAAGGAGATTTTGGTGATGGAAGCAGCTGAAGAAGGAACAAAACCAGCTCTTGCCAGGAGTGCTTGAAGTCCCTGTGGAGAGAAGCAAAGAACCTGGGCTTCCTCTGGGATGCTCCCCACCATGTCTCAGGAAGGAGACAGCTGCTGTTCCAATTTCTGCTCTGTGTGTGGAAAGGTACGCCTGGGTTTCTTCTGCTTGTTTTCTCTTTCTTGTTCTCTCTTTTAAGGAGAAGGGGTGGAGCAAGGGGAGACCCACTGGTCATTTGTTACCTCAAGAACAGGATGGATTCTGCATTCACCGTGAAAAACCTGGGCTAGTAGCACGGGCGTGTTTCAGGCTGGACTCTTCTTTTCCTGCTCAGTTTCCTTTTGGCTACAGGGAGACAGCTGTCGAAAGGTGTGTTTTCAAAGCCACTCTAGAAAACCGTGTTTCACTGTTGCAGGTGGTTCAGTGTGCTCTTGCAGTGTAGATGCGTTTGCTGTAGAATCTTAGTGTTTTCTGTTCCTAGGGGAGGACTGGGAGGAGGTAGTGAGAAGAGAATTCAATGCCTTGGGTGTATCTTAGTGAGAAATGTTGGCATGAGGTGCTGAAAGTCTTCAGCTGTAAAAGGACAGTGAGGCTCAGACTCCTTAACCTGCTGGAGCAGGGCGGAAGCAAGGAGTGGGCACTGCCCTCCCAAGTGCAGGCTGCACTTGGTTATGGTCTGCCAGGTCTCTGCTGCCCTGTGTTTCTTCTGAGAAGTTTGTTGGAGCTGCTTGGAGTAGTGAAGGGTGGGGAAGAAGTGCTGTTCAAGAGCTAAGGCTCTGCATGATAATTCTGGATGGATTGAACCACGGTGTCTGAAGACATAGCTTCCATCAGAATGATCCCAGCATTGTGCAAGTGTCTCAGCTGAACCCCCTGAGCAGGTGTCTGAGAGCACCCGCCTCCTCCAGCTGAGCCATAGGCAAGCTAACTGTGCCCAGGAATTACAGCTTATGCAGACTGAATATGCTTCCAAGTGTTTTCCTTAGTGATAAACAATGTCCCAGCACTCTGATATTCCATCTCCGGCACAATCTGGAGCATCTCTGCAAACCATGGGTGCCCCTTCCCACCACCGTTTCTTCCTTTCTCTCTTTAGAATCAGTGTGGTGCAGTTCCCTGCGTTTGTGAGCAGCAGCCAGCAGGCCGCAAGAGATCCAGTTGCACCTTTAGCAGACAGAGGGATGTGATGGGGACAGACTGTCCTTACCGCCATGCAGAAGTGAGTTTTTCCCGTCCTCTATTAAGAAGTAGGAAAGAATAGAGTTTGAATGTTACTTCTGAGCAGGTGCTGTGCTGTAGGGGATGTCAGGTAACCATTTACTTGGGGGTGCGGGAAGGAGCAGTGCAAAGTGATGTATTAGTTTGTGTTTTGGCTGTTGAAGTGCAGTTCCATTTTGGGGAGCAAAAAGATGGGCTAATGTGGAAAACAGAAGGGAGAAGGCTAGTACCTGGACAGTGGGCTGAGCTTTGGTGACTGCAGCCATTTGCAGGAGAAGTTTTGCTGTTTTGCACAGTGGAGTTCAGAATGGGAGCTGATGATGAATGGGAGCTGCTGGAGAAACAGACTTCCATGGACAAGTTCCAGTGCCTCAATGACTTTCTTGTAGCGAGGCAGCAGTGATGCTGGAGGGCACGTGGTGAGTGCGTGGACAGGGTGGCACAAACGAGTGCGTGTGCTGAGGAGTTGGGCTGCACACAGGTGCAGACAAAGGGATGTTTGTGGTAGGTGTAGGCACGTCCGTGTTCCCAGGGATGGTTTGCACACGTCTGTGAATGCAAAGGAGGGCAGAAGATGCGGTGCGTGCATGAGGGTGTGCAAAGCAGGCAGGGTGGCACACAGGTGTGCGTGTGCACGTGGATAGGGGAAGGCTGGGGTTACAGGTTGACCTGTGCTGAGGTGAGTGGGGGCTCACGGTGTTGCTCAGTGGTAGATTTGTTCACACTGAGTGCTACCAGGAAACTCGCGCACCCTTTTTGTTTCAGCTGTGCCAGTGCTGTGATCCCTTGCTGCTGGGCTGGGGTGTTGGAAGGATGGTGTGCGTGCCGAGCTCCCATCTCTCTTGCAGGAATCAAGTGTAGAGCCAAAGGGATGTTTGGGCCAGGTGGCTGCAAGAAGGCTGGCTGTTTGGGATGGTGGTAGCTGATGGAAAATGGGTATTCCGTTCAGCTTTTAACAGAAGTCAGGGGTCCTACAGCAAGAATGACTAGGATCTCGAATGGCTTCAAACGTGCACACTGAGTACATCTGTCCTGCCATGCCATCTCTGCTTCTTTCTGATGAAAGCATTTTTACGACCACGTGTTGGGCCTGTTTGCTTGAAGAAGGAGAAATGTTAGGTACAGTTCTCACCGAGAACTTCTGCGTAATTTGAATCATGAGTGTTAGCACAGTTCTCCTACTACTAATGGCTTTCACTAAACCACATCCCTCAACACAACATTCAGTCGTTCCTTGAACACCCCCAGCGTCGGTGACTCCACCAGCTCCCTGGGCAGTCCATTCCAGTGCTTGGCCACCCTTTCTGAGAAGTAATATTTCCTAATGTCCAGCCTGAATCTCCTCTGCTGCAGCTTGAAACCATTCCCTCTAGTTCTGTCAATAATGACACAAGAGGACAGGCCGTCCCCCAGCTCACTACAACCTCCCTTCAGGAAGTTATATTGAGCAAGAAGGTCTCCCCTGAGCCATCTCTTCTCCAGGCTGAGCATTCCCAGCTCCTGCAGCCTCTCCTCATATGGCCCCATTGTGCTCCAGAGCCCTCACCAGCTTTGTTGCCCTTCTTTGAACACGTTCCAAAGCCTCAGTGTCTTTCTTGCACTGAGGGGTCCAAAACTGGAAACAGAACTTGAGTTGCAGCATCACCAGTGCCGAGTACAGGGGGACAGTCACCTCTCCGCTCCTGCTGGCAGTGCTGTTTCTGGCGCAAAATGAATGTAAGTGTCACATGTGTAACATCCTTTTTGATGGAGTTCTCTGACGGGAGTCCAATGGATTTGAGACCTGACTTGAAGCCTGTGGGCATCACCCAGGAGTTGGAGTGCCAGGATTAGGCCAGGGAACAGGAACCTCTTTGGTGGTTATTAACTCCCACCTTTTTTGGTCAGGAATCTATGTATGTATTTTTGTTGTTTTTTTTTTCATGCAAAGAAGAGACCAGTGAAGCTGTGAGGTGTCTAGAGCACAAGTCTTATGGGGAGCTTCTTATGGAACTGGGATGATTTAGTCTGGAAGAGAGGAGGCTCAGGGAGGACCTTATCATTCTGTACGATTACCTGAAGAGAGGTTATGTGGAGGTGAGGGTTGTCCTGCTCTTCTCCCATGTAAGTAGTGACAGGAGTGGAAGGAACAACCTCAGGTTGTATGAGGGGAGATTCAGCTTGGATGTTAAGAAAACCATCTCCAAATGGGTGCTCAGACGCTGGAGGCATCTGCTGGCTGAGCGCTTTGTTGGGTGAGCATCACACTGCTGGAAAGCACGCAGCTGTTGTCTCTGCGAACAGCCCCATCCGTGGGGACTGGTGGCTTTTTCATGTTACCCTTGTGTTTCAAGTCCTACATCCAGTTACTCGTGCTGTTTGAAAGCACCATCTTAGAGGCAGCCTTGATTTCTGCAGCTGCGAGCTTTGTGCCACGGGAGCTCCCCTGCTTCTCCCTGGGATGGGCGACCGAATGGAAGGCCCAGCAGAAGTCTGGGTAGGTGATATCACTTGCTGTTCCTTTCCCCACCCGTGCCAGGAGAAGCAGGGAATGGGACTGGGGGACATCCCAGCGGTGGGATCCTGCCTCAGCAGAACTGAATGGCTGTTCTGATCCATGTATTTTAACCTGAGTGGATCTGACACTAACAAGAGAGGCGAGGGGCCTGTGGGAAAAAAAATGTATGTGCCACAATGTGTGCTATAATGTAAACCATGAGGTGGGTCAGAGTGGAGCACAGGCTTGGGTGCATCTGATTCAGGAGCAGGGACACGCAATGCTCATCTTGGGTGTCTGGCTGACAACAAGAGCAGAGAGGTAAGTTTCACAGGGTCGCGTGCCCATTTTATTTTCTTTTTCATTCATGATGCATAGAGGCGTTACCCAGACAAAGTGAGCATTTGTCAGCTGGACTTGCTAGAAATGACCTAGGCAGTGAAATGGGTTTGAAGCATCCCAAAGAGCCCTGCAAAAGAATGCTGAGAGTTAACCTGGCACCCTCCTTTGGAAACCTCCGGTGTCTGTCAGCTCTTCAGCTGTGCCCAAACACCTCCCATTGCGCTGCCACACCAGGACGTAATTCCAACCCCACCCTGAGTTCTGGAATGTTGTGGTGCCGTGTTGGAATCACATGTGACCAGGGGGTCTTGCCTCCCCCCCTTGTGGGGGGTCATGGTGGACCAGGCTGGTGGCTGTTGGTGATGTCATAAGCAGCTGGCATGTGGAGAGGAGTGGTGTGTTCTATGTTCCTTTGTGGGCGTGTAGGAGTTCGGAGTGGTTGTTTGGCTTGTTGTTCTTGTGCCTTTAGTGCCTTTGTTTGAGTACCATCGTGCGCAGCATCCTGTAGGTAAGCTGAGCCGGCGTGGGATGGACGGGTGGGCAGTGAGGTGTTGAGAAGTGCTGGCTGTCGGAGCTCCCAGCACCGTATTGCTTACTCTTGCGCATCAGACGTCATTTTCCCCCGGTAGACACGTCCCAAAGGGGGTATTCATAAAAGTACCACCCGTCCCATGCTTCTTCAGCCGTCTTCTTTGCTCAGTTGTGGAAGCAGAGTAAAGCTGCTGGGCGGACAGGCATCACATAGCCTGAGACTCAGCATGTCTTGCAGCAAGTGGATGGGACAGTTGTGCTGTGTGCTTTATTCCATGGCTGTCTTATTCCTGCTCACTGACCTGCTCTTTCTCTCTCCTCTGCCCACCCTCTGCCCACTGCCTTGGTGCAGCTTTTGCTCTCATAAGATCTGAGCAGAGTGACCAGGAACTGCTGCAGATAGCCTGAGGTGATCTCGTTGCCAGGTACGTGCCATCTTTTGTCCCACCACGTCGTTTTGCATGCCGTGGGTTTCTTCACTGCCCTCCAGCTCAGCCCTCAGAAGAGTGCTGTCTAATGCCCTGCTGTCGCACTGTCAGAGCGCTCTGGGCGAATGCATCTGCTGCTCTGTGCCAGAGTCCCCATCTGCTGGCAGAGGGATAGCAACTTGGTACAGCACTGCCTCAGAGGCTGTCACGTTTGAATTTACTGAAGCAAGGGGTAGTTTCTCGAACACTTGCCTATGCCGCAGGGTATGCAAGGGTAGCTCTGAAGAAGTCCCTCCATACTGTGCTGGGTGAATAGAGAAAACAGAAGTGTGTTTCTGCTCTGTTCCAGCTTGTCACACCTGCTGGGATGGGCAACGCATGCAGCGAGATCAGATGTGAGCCCGAGGTAGCGGGCACGGAGGTACAGTATGAAGCTCTGACTTGTCTTTGTTCCCTGTGTTGAGCTAGCAGAGGGAGCTGCAGATGTACTCTCCTACAGGAAAGAGTGGGCCAAAGGGGGCCAGGCCACCTGTCCACGCCAGTGCCATTGCTGATGAGTCTGTGTAGAGAGAGATGCATCTTTGCATGGCCTGGCGATCCTGCTGCATGCCAGGAAGAGAAACAACTGTGATGAGAAGTGCAGCTCCTTCTGAAGTGCTCCTGAGCAGGAGGGAGCGCATTTCCTGCAGCTTTCTCTGCAGATGTGCTCCTCACCTTGAAATCCTCCTGGTTTGTCCTCAGCTCCTGACCACGGCCTGTGCTCTGTTTTGCAGGCTGATAACATGTGGAAGCCGCAGCTGGTGCGTGCGGAGTCATCTTTCAACGTGCCAGCGATTGCGGCAGCCCATGTTATTAAGCGTTACGTCGCCCAGGGGCCGGATGAAGTCTCCCTGGAGGTAAGCAGTTACAGGCGTTCCTTGTTGTCATGCACGGGAGAGTAGTCTAGGGTGTGAACGGCTCAGGAATATTCACAGACACCTTCAGAATGTCTCGTGAGGTGAAGCTTCGAAGGTTCGGTTCCAGCTTAGACTTGCGCTGGGTCAGGAGGAGTTCAGCCATCTCTCCAGTATGGTTGGATTGGGCATTTGAACCTTGTAATCAAGCAGATCCTGCCCAGTATGGGAGCCTGGTCTCTGAGCAACAGCAGACGGGTGTGTGAAGTGTGCAGATGTGTTCAGGAAGCCCTGCTAACCGATGCCCGTGGTTAAAGTGGAGCTCTTCCATAGCCTTTGGCAGAGAGCCTGCTGATTTTGAGACCTGTTTCCTACTGCACAGCTGTACTGTGTATGTTGTGTGACCCTTGTACCTCCAAGTTCAGTTTTAGAAGGGAAAATGCCTTGGGGCTGCATTGGTGCAATTGCTGTCTAGCTTTAGGATATTCTGTGGCGCAGAAGAAGGCAGTTATTTGAGCTGTGCTTTCCTGCCAGCTGTGCTGAAGCTGGGATTGACGTTTCAATCTCTTGCAGGTGGGAGACTTGGTGTGCATTATTGATATGCCACCAAAGGAGCTGAGCCCCCGGTGGAGAGGCAAGCGTGGCTTTCAGGTAGGCACATGCTTTCGACTAGAGAGCCCAACTTCAGTAGAGTCAGGAATATCAGCTTGGAGCTGCTCTGCCTGCACAGGATGGCTTCCGGATGCAAACGGTTGCCCTGTGTCGCTGTCAGGGGACATTCCCTTGGGCTCTGGGCTCAGGCTAATGCCCTCCTCTCTTTTTGTTCTTGTTACAGGTTGGGTTTTTCCCTGGTGAGTGCGTGGAGCTCATCAGTGGAAAAGTTCCCGAGTCCCTCATCAATTCATTGCCAAAGCCAGGTACACATGTTACATTTGACAATGCGGGTTAGTAAAATGGGGTCAGAGCGTGGCTTTCAGGGGGTTCGTTAATGCTAGCGTTGAGCAAGATTAGCAACAGGACTGCATTAAGGTCCATGGGAACACGCAGAGATCTGTCCCAATCCCACTGTGTTTATTGTTGGGCTTGGGGAAGTCACAGAATCCTCCTGGAATGGCTTGGGATTGGCAGGGGCCTAAAGGATCATCCTCAGGCTCCATGGCCTCTGCCTCAGTCTGGGTCGGCAGCCGACGCATTTAGCAGGAGTCGAGAGCAGGCTGTCCGGGGCCCCTTCTGACCTGGCCTTGGGCACGTGCAGGGACGGGGAAAATCCGTTCTTGCGTGTCCTTGTTGGGAATGTTCTTCCCGATGTTCCGTGCTCGGTCGAAGGCGTTACGCTCGGCCTCGTCCAACCGAGCCAAGCCTGAAATGAACTGGTTTCTTTGTTTTGTTTCTTTGCAGTGCCGAGGAAACGGGGCAAGCTCAGCACCTTCCTTCGTTCGGTGGTGAAGGCTCGCCCCAGGAGATCGGAGCAGCCGGAGCCAGCGAAGGAAGGGGTGTTTGGGTGTGACCTGGGGGAGCATCTTCTCCGCTCTGGCCGTGATGGTAAGGAACAGCCCATTGCTGAGATCTCCCTCCGCTGGGCATCTAAAGATAAAAGGGAGATCATATCCAACAATTGTTTCAGTCTGAAAACATAGGAAGCCTTCTGGCCAAACAGAGCATCCTGCATCCTTTTCCTAGCTCTTCTGGACTTGAGATTGCATTCCTCCATTCCCCAGGGAGCTGTGATGGGACTTGCAGTGTCTGTGGTTTTGCCAGAATTACTTTCTCCAGGCTGTTGATTGGTGGTGGCATTTCTGGAAAGCCAAGAACACGTCTCTGTGCAGTTTCCTCACAGCTGTCTCTGCCAGCTTTCTCCTCTAAGGAGGAAGCAAGCGGTGGCCCGGCTGGGCTTACTGGGTGGGATGTGAGAAGAGCAGGGCCTGAAGCAGGACTTGAGTAAGAAGCTGAGCTAACCGCTGGCTCTTGTTCTGTAGTCCCCCAGGTCCTGCAGAGCTGCGCCGAGTTCATTGAGCAGCATGGCGTGGTGCAGGGGATCTACCGCCTGTCCGGCATGGCGTCCAGGATCCAGCGCCTACGGTAAGAGTGCTGCGACTGACACAGCTGTCAGCAGGGGCACGTGCCATGCTGCGGGCGTTCAGAGGAACCCCTTCCTTTTCCTGACTGTATTCTGTGTGGCTTTGGACTTGCTTTCCTCTTTCTCAAAGCCCTCTGCCCAATCCTGTGTCCTTCTCTGCAGCCATGAGTTTGAGTTGGAGCAGGTTCCCGAGCTCAGCGTCCGAGACATTCACAGCGTGAGCTCCCTCTGCAAGATGTACTTCAGGGAGCTCCCGAACCCTCTGCTGACCGAGCAGCTGTATGCCAAGTTCTCGGTAAGCTCAGGGCAATGTCTTGGAAATGACACTCACCTCTCCCCTGGGCGTCCTGGCTGATGGTTGCAGCAGTGCCCCAGCTCCGAGGTCTTATTTCTGTTAGCCCCATGAGGCATGTCTTTGCCACATCCTGCCTCAGGCTGATGCCACTTTTGGTGGTGCCAGGAGGTGCTTATTTAAGCTATTCACGACGCTTGGAAGAATTCCCTTTCCTTTGCTATTCCCGCCTGGTGTCTGAATCCCTTCCTGCCTTTTTCCAGGACGCTGTTTGCGCTGCGACGGAGGAGGAGCGGCTGCTCAGCATGCAGGATGCCATCCAGCAGCTGCCCGCTCCTCACTACAGGTCAGTGCTGCGCTCGGTCTGCTGAGTTCAGCCCTGCTGCCTTTCAGAGGGCCATGATGCGATTCCAGGTGTTGCCTCACGCTGGCAGCATCATGCCTGTGCACGCTGAAGCGGCTGAAGGCTGCGTCGGGTCGGTTGATTGGGTCAGTTCCTTGGTACGGGGGCACGGTTGGTGCAGCCGATGGCTGCGGCTGTGCTGTGCTGGGGCTTGGTGCTGCAGTGTGGTGGCATTGGGAATGTTTTACCTACTTCATATTCAGGGACGGTAGCAATGACAACAACCGGCATGAAGTGAGGTTTGTTTTGTGCGCTGCAGCACGGCTTGCTTTTTGGTGCTGAACATCTGCCCCTCTTGTTTTCCAGGACGCTGGAATACCTTATGAGACACTTGGCGTCTCTGGCCGGGAACTGCTCCATCACCAACATGCATGCTCAGAACTTGGCGATAGTGTGGGCTCCAAACCTCTTAAGGTAAACTTCCGTTTCAACACGATGCTTACTTCTGCTCTGGCCCAACCCCAGGGGCACAATTTCCAGGTGACAGTTTCTACTCACTTGTTTAGCTGGGACTGCTGTGTCCCTGATCATCCAGGAGAATTTTGTCAGTGGCATCGCTGATTGCCCACTGCGGAAGTCTCCAGAGCCCAACTTGTCAGGTTTTGGCTACAGAAATTCAGACTGGGGGAAATGATCCTGGGGAAATGACTTGTAAGATCTGCCTTTTCTTCAGATCCCAGCAGAGCCAGTCCGCCTGCGCCAGCGGAGAAGCTGCGTGCAAGGAGCTGCAGATGCAGTCAGATGTTGTGGAGTTCCTCATCAGCCACACAGACGTCCTCTTCCCCTCCAAATCCACGCCAGCCGTGGGAGAGAGGGCAGGTGAGCGTCTTCCTCCATTAGCTTGATCTTGATCTGACACCTTGATCCAAGCCAGGCCTTCTCCAAGACCTTTGAAAATGCTTTTTCTGTCGAGGAGACAGCAGGCTTCGGGGTTTAGATTAGAATATGGTGCCCCGTTCCTGGGTCCTGAGAGTGTCCAAACCCAAAGCTTCCATGGAGAAAACCGTCACTGCCGTTCAGATGTTTTGCAAGCAGGTGAAGCTTGATTGAAGTGTGGCAGCAAAGCTTTCCGAGGTCCCTGCCCCCTAGTTTTTCTAGGTTTTTTGTTTGCCTGTTTCAATACAGTGAGCTGCTCTTAATTGTGGCTGTGTCCTTTGCCACGAGCATACCTCTGAGCACACGGTTCTTTTGAGCTCCTCTTCTTCCAGTGGCTCTGATAAGCAAGTCTGAGAGAAATGCAGAACTGGGATGGCTGTGCGGCTGCCTTCTGATCCTCCCTCTTACCTGTGGTTTCCCCTTGCAGGGCACAGCTCTCTGGACGGGCCCAAGTCTGTGTGGGTGTCTCCTCCATCCACAAAGCTGCTCACGCTGCAGGAGGCACAGGCTGAGAGGAGAGGCCAGAGCAGCTCTCCTGCTGCAACACAGAGCAGCAACACCGAGGTGGAGGAAGGCCCCACAGCTGTAATGAGGAACTTCCACACGGTCATTGATTCTCCATCGGAAAGGTAAAGAGGACTTCCCTTTCCAGCCGCTATCATCATTGGTCGGGTGGGTTTGCCAGGAACGGGCAACTGTCGGCAAGGGCTCGGAGCAGCTCTTCCCTCACCCTGCACCACGACTGACAGCACGCTCTGCTTTCTCTCTCCAGACCAAGTTCTCACAGCAAGAGGACGGAGTCACCAGCTGGCAGTTGGCGTTCCTGTTTCTGTCTGGGCAAACCATCCCCTGCAGCCAAACGCCAACTGCAGCTCAGTGCCAGGGATCCCTCAGAAGCACAAGTCGTGGTCCTGGCAGGTAAGGGTGCAAATCCAGCTTTCAAAGCACTGCTTGTCAGCAGCACAGGTAGGATTCATGCTTTCAGTGGGCTTGTACCTCCTTCTGGCGCTCGAGCCTGTGCCTGACATCTTTGGTTCACCCCTGTCTTTCCCAAATGAGTCTCTTGTCAACACAAGAGCTGGACCTGCACGAGGATCACTGTCAAGACAGTGACACTGTTGCTAGAAGCCTATTTGCTTCTGCCCACCACCACTACGTAGCCAGATGTCAAGAACCTCTTTCATGATTCATCTTGTGAACGTTTGACACTAACCGCTGTCCATCTACTCCTTCCTAGGTGACCCGAGCCCTCGTGTGTCCCGAAGACGCAGGGCATGCTACGACAGCGCATCCTGTGCTTCCATCAATGAAGAGCTGCTAGGAAGCACAGGGTGCTGCATTTCAGTGGAGAGCCTTCCATATGGCACCATCAATGCAGACAAGAACATCATCGTCGTTGAAGCCCTCGTTCATCCCATCCCTCCGGAAGCTGCTGACCTGAGCCTGCCAGACACCACAGGCACCAGCGTGGATTGGGACCCAGTGCAGGGGTCCCAGGACAGCCCAGCCCAAGCACAGCCCGAGTGCCCCGACAGCAGCACCACCATGCAGGCTCAGGTCAGCAACACCGAGGAGAAGCCGAGCCTCTTGGAGGGGGGTGTAGAATCAGGCCACCAGTGCCAGGCTCCAAGCAACAGCACGAGCTCTGAGTTACTCTCTCCTTAACAACAGAGGATTGGTCCCATCTTAAAGCCTGGACCTCTCACGCCCTCCTTTGTCCCATTGAATAAAGGCACGCTCGTGCTCAATCAACACTTTGGCTGCATTCCGATTCTTCATTCACAGGGACTGGGATGAATGCAAGAAACAGCAAGGCAGCTCAGCTTGCAGTGCTCTGGCTGTGGGGTGCGTGCAGCCGAGCTCTGGGTGTGTTCCCATTTTGCCTGACTTTGGGATGCCTGCAGCGAGAGCTCTGCTACCATTTTTTATCCTAGCATCCTGGAACTGCTCATGAAAACTCCAAGCCTCCTGGCTGCGGCTTTGTGATGCTTTTCAGTGCTTTTTCTTTATTGCTTTTTGGATGCTCTAACACCTCTGTCCTCTCGTCGTTTCCATTCCCGGCTCCCACCTCTGAGCCAGCCCTGCAGATCATCTCCAGCCCTGCCATCATGGCGCTGCGGCAGGAGGAGCTCACCCTGACCAACATCAGGCAGTGCTGCCTGCCTCTCTCACTCTCTAGACCAAGTGTAACTACGCTGTTGTGGAGACAAATGCTTTCTGTCACATCCTCCATCCCCGCAGCCATTTACTGGTAGGCGGCTCTTGCAGAAGAAGATTCAAGCAGCAGGACCTTTTGCCCAACTACAGCACACGAATGCTACAAAAGCAGAAACAACCCGCAAGCTCTGAGTCTGTGAGTCTGCACAGGCACGCACCGACTGCGTTTGATGGTACCCCCCATCCTTGATTTCCTTCCCTGCTTCTTGTCTGATGGCACTGCTGAGCCAGGAACAAGCTGCCCGGCGTGGCAGAGCGTGGTGCAGAGCTGTGCTGGGACCTCCTCCCCTTCCTCTGCTGCAGCTTGGCGTGCAACCTCACCCACTTCTCTGACAGACCTGCTGATCCCATCGGGAAGCTCTGGCACGGGATGTGCCTCCAACCCAAAGCTCCTTCCCACCTCCCAAGGGAAAGCAAAGCAACCCGAGCATCGCCAACAAACCTGCCCAGCAGACAGCAGGGAATGCAAACAGCTTCTGGCTGCTCCCCTGCACTCCCATCCTAAGTAAGAGACCCCACGAGGACTGGCTGGGAAATCAGTGCATGACACACGTGAGTGTGCACAGGATTGTGCAAAGCAGTGGGGTTCCACCAGTGTGTGTGTATTTGTGCACAGATGCTGTTGCACACGTTTGTGTTCATGAGTGTACAAACCAGTGGGGTTGCTCAGGTCTGTGCATGTCAGTGGGTATGTGAGCAAGGACAAGCACGCACATATATGTGCGTGCACAGGGGTGTGTAAAGGTTGGAGCTGTGCAAAGACATTGTGGTACCGGTGTGTGTGTGCACTTTGGGAGTGAAAGGAAGGGGTTGCGCGTGTGTCTGTGTGTGTGCGCACAGGGCTGCACTAAGGGATGTGGTTGCGTGAGTGTGTGTGAGCACATGGATAGTGCGTGGATGCGGTGGCACCAATGTGTGCTTGCACAGGGGTGTGCTGAGGAGTTGGGTTGCACACAGGTGCACACACAGGGATGTTTGTGGTAGCTGTAGGCAGCTCTGAGCAAGTTTTTCTGAGCAAGTTCCCATCTCTTTTCCATTCCTTTGCCCCTCAGAACGGTTTTCCAGTGGCTCTCGTCCAAGAATTCTTGGAACAGCCTGCGGCTGGCTCTCCTGAAGCTCAGGGTCCTGACTTTGCTTTTGGCCAGGCCCGCATTCCTCGAGATGAGGAACTCTAGGAGGGCATGGTCACTACAGGCCTGACCACCTCCAGACTTAAGCCCTGCTGTGCACCGTGTCCAGTAATGCTTCCCTTCTGCTTGGTGTGCTTAATGCTTGGGCCACACAGTTCATCTCTGTGCACTCCAGCAGTCTCTCAGACAGCTTGCAGCCAGCCATGCTGATTTCCCAGCCTGACTGGAATCCCCCATCAAGTTAAGAGTCAGTGAGCGCGGTGCTTCTGGTAGCTGCAGTAAGCAGGGCCCATCAACAGGCTCCCTTCACCGGGCGGCCTGGAGCAGACCCTCACCTCCAGAAGCCCACGATTGGTTCAGTCATTAATTTGACCTGCAAGTTCTCCATGTGATCATGGCTGTTCTTAGTCCTTAGCAGTCAGCTTCTTCATATAGAGGGCAAATCCCTTGCCCTCCTGAATTCCACAGTAACAATCACGTCTGCTTTGTGTCAGGCTTTTGTTTTCTTTTTTTTAGTTATTACTATTCTTTTCCCATTTACTAGGTAGGAAAGCTACTTTCTGAGCCAGGAGAAGAAGAAGTGCAACAGGCAACAATCTTCCTTGCACTACGCAGTTTGCATGAGTAGCCAAGTGCTCCTGAGGTCATGTGTGCTGCAGAGCTGACCTTGGTGGCAGGGGCCGTGTCTTCATTTTCTACCTGCCCCGTGGGAACATAAGAAGACTATTCAGAGCAGGAGCTGCAGAGCAGGATGAACGGCATGAGAAGGTAAGGCTGGGAACCAAGGAGGCAGCTTTTGTGTCGGGCAGCAGTGATGCAGGGGGCTCCCCAGCAGGAAGCTGGCTCATCCAAACGCTTGCTGAGTGTTTGGAAGCCCAAACCCTTATGGTCTCTAAGCTGAAGGCAGCCCAGAGGCAGCATGTCCTTGATCTGATCGTGGTGTGCCTGAGTGAGGGAGTGATCCAAGCTGGATGCAGAAGAGTCATCTTAATTTCTCTGATATTTGACGTCAGATGACACCTCTTGGGTGTTGGTTTCTTAAAATTTGGATCTAGGAGGCGGCCTCTCCCTTTGCTTAAGGTTGCAGTCATTGCTGGTGTGGGATCATTTGTCCCACAGCTGGTGAGCAAAGCTGTTGCTCTCCTGAGCGTGCTGCACGTGGAGACAGAGCTTTGGACCCCCTTGCTAAAGACCACCCTGTGAGAGCCTGTCAGAAGCACTGCTGCGGTGTGCACGTGAGCTGGGCGCAGCTTAGGCTGAGCAGAACTAAGAGGTGAGCTGGGTTTGGTGCTGGGTGGTTGCTGGGAGGTGTCTCAGCAGAAAAGCCAGGCTGGGGTGTGCACGCTGTGTCAGTCCTCATCCCAGCTGGCAGTGAGAGTTGGAGGAGGGTGATGGGTGCTGCCTGCTCTCGCTGCTGCACCGAGTTTGTGGCACAGCAGCACAGTGGTGAGTGAGCTGGGAGGGGGACGGACTGCTGCTGTGCATGGCTAGGCCAGAGCTGGAGGTTTGTCCAACACGTGCGTCATGCTGGTGCAGCCATTGCAGCTGCAGCAGGAGTGGAAGACAAAGAAGTTTTCTTCGTGAGAGCAACACCAATGATTTGATTCAAATGTATAACTGCTATGAAGATGGTGAGGAACAGATCCACCTGAAAGACATGCTTGATCACATCAGGAATGAGCATGTGATCAAATAGAGCCAGCATGGCTTTCCCAGGGGAAGGCCATGCCTAACCAGTCTGGCGGCCTTCTGTGATGGAGTGGCGGCATTTGTGGACAAAAGGAAGGAAACAGATGTCATTGACCTGGACTTGAGCAAGATCTTTGACATGGCCCTCCACCACATCCTTCTCTCTAAATTGGAGGGACGTGGATTTGACAGGTGGACCACCTGGTGGAGAAGGTATTGGTTGAAAGGCCACAGACAGAGGGTGGTGATTCATGGTTCTGTGTCCAGGTGGAGGCCGATACCAAGTGGTGTCATCCAGGAGTCTGTCTTGGGACCAGTGCTTTTTTACATCGTTATCAGGGACACCAATGATGCAATCGAGTGCACCCTCTGCTGTTTGCTGAGGGTGCGTCTGACACAGCAGAAGGAAGGGATGCCATTCAGAGGGACCTCGCCCGAGAGGTTGGCCTAGGTGAATCTAATGAGGTTCAACACAGCAAAGTGCAAGGTTTTGCACTTGGGCTGGAGGAATCCCAGGCATTCCTACAGACTGGGAGGAGCGGTCCTTAAGAGAAGCCCCGCAGAGAAGGACCTGGGGGTCCTGGTGGATGAAGAAGAGAACGTGAGCCATCAGCGTGCTCTTGCAGCTCAGAGAGCAAATGGTACCCTGGGCTGCATCAGAAGAGGGGATGGCCAGCAGGGACAGGGAGGTGATTGATCTTCATGATCCTTGAGGTCCCCTCCAACCCGGGCCGTTCTATGGTTCTGTGATTACACTCACTGTCCGAAATAATGGCAGCTGTGCAGAAGCTGGATATATGTGGGGACAGCTCTTGTAAGCAGCTGATTTTAAGACCTTGCCCTAGTCGAGAGTCTAAATTGCATGTCAGAAGAAAGCTGGGAAAGTGGTTATTGCTCATTATTTTTCATTTGCTGATTCTTTCTTTAGGGTTCCTTTTCAAAAGGAGATTTTGGTGATGGAAGCAGCTGAAGAAGGAACAAAACCAGCTCTTGCCAGGAGTGCATGAAGTCCCTGTGGAGAGAAGCAAAGAACCTGGGCTTCCTCTGGGATGCTCCCCACCATGTCTCAGGAAGGAGACAGCTGCTGTTCCAATTTCTGCTCTGTGTGTGGAAAGGTACGCCTGGGTTTCTTCTGCTTGTTTTCTCTTTCTTTTTCTCTCTTTTAAGGAGAAGGGGTGGAGCAAGGGGAGACCCACTGGTCATTTGTTACCTCAAGAACAGGATGGATTCTGCATTCACCGTGAAAAACCTGGGCTAGTAGCACGGGCGTGTTTCAGGCTGGACTCTTCTTTTCCTGCTCAGTTTCCTTTTGGCTACAGGGAGACAGCTGTCGAAAGGTGTGTTTTCAAAGCCACTCTAGAAAACCGTGTTTCACTGTTGCAGGTGGTTCAGTGTGCTCTTGCAGTGTAGATGCGTTTGCTGTAGAATCTTAGTGGTTTCTGTTCCTAGGGGAGGACTGGGAGGAGGTAGTGAGAAGAGAATTCAATGCCTTGGGTGTATCTTAGTGAGAAATGTTGGCATGAGGTGCTGAAAGTCTTCAGCTGTAAAAGGACAGTGAGGCTCAGACTCCTTAACCTGCTGGAGCAGGGCGGAAGCAAGGAGTGGGCACTGCCCTCCCAAGTGCAGGCTGCACTTGGTTATGGTCTGCCAGGTCTCTGCTGCCCTGTGTTTCTTCTGAGAAGTTTGTTGGAGCTGCTTGGAGTAGTGAAGGGTGGGGAAGAAGTGCTGTTCAAGAGCTAAGGCTCTGCATGATAATTCTGGATGGATTGAACCACGGTGTCTGAAGACATAGCTTCCATCAGAATGATCCCAGCATTGTGCAAGTGTCTCAGCTGAACCCCCTGAGCAGGTGTCTGAGAGCACCCGCCTCCTCCAGCTGAGCCATAGGCAAGCTAACTGTGCCCAGGAATTACAGCTTATGCAGACTGAATATGCTTCCAAGTGTTTTCCTTAGTGATAAACAATGTCCCAGCACTCTGATATTCCATCTCCGGCACAATCTGGAGCATCTCTGCAAACCATGGGTGCCCCTTCCCACCCCCGTTTCTTCCTTTCTCTCTTTAGAATCAGTGTGGTGCAGTTCCCTGCGTTTGTGAGCAGCAGCCAGCAGGCCGCAAGAGATCCAGTTGCACCTTTAGCAGACAGAGGGATGTGATGGGGACAGACTGTCCTTACCGCCATGCAGAAGTGAGTTTTTCCCGTCCTCTATTAAGAAGTAGGAAAGAATAGAGTTTGAATGTTACTTCTGAGCAGGTGCTGTGCTGTAGGGGATGTCAGGTAACCATTTACTTGGGGGTGCGGGAAGGAGCAGTGCAAAGTGATGTATTAGTTTGTGTTTTGGCTGTTGAAGTGCAGTTCCATTTTGGGGAGCAAAAAGATGGGCTAATGTGGAAAACAGAAGGGAGAAGGCTAGTACCTGGACAGTGGGCTGAGCTTTGGTGACTGCAGCCATTTGCAGGAGAAGTTTTGCTGTTTTGCACAGTGGAGTTCAGAATGGGAGCTGATGATGAATGGGAGCTGCTGGAGAAACAGACTTCCATGGACAAGTTCCAGTGCCTCAATGACTTTCTTGTAGCGAGGCAGCAGTGATGCTGGAGGGCACGTGGTGAGTGCGTGGACAGGGTGGCACAAACGAGTGCGTGTGCTGAGGAGTTGGGCTGCACACAGGTGCAGACAAAGGGATGTTTGTGGTAGGTGTAGGCACGTCCGTGTTCCCAGGGATGGTTTGCACACGTCTGTGAATGCAAAGGAGGGCAGAAGATGCGGTGCGTGCATGAGGGTGTGCAAAGCAGGCAGGGTGGCACACAGGTGTGCGTGTGCACGTGGACAGGGGAAGGCTGGGGTTACAGGTTGACCTGTGCTGAGGTGAGTGGGGGCTCACGGTGTTGCTCAGTGGTAGATTTGTTCACACTGAGTGCTACCAGGAAACTCGCGCACCCTTTTTGTTTCAGCTGTGCCAGTGCTGTGATCCCTTGCTGCTGGGCTGGGGTGTTGGAAGGATGGTGTGCGTGCCGAGCTCCCATCTCTCTTGCAGGAATCAAGTGTAGAGCCAAAGGGATGTTTGGGCCAGGTGGCTGCAAGAAGGCTGGCTGTTTGGGATGGTGGTAGCTGATGGAAAATGGGTATTCCGTTCAGCTTTTAACAGAAGTCAGGGGTCCTACAGCAAGAATGACTAGGATCTCGAATGGCTTCAAACATGCACACTGAGTACATCTGTCCTGCCATGCCATCTCTGCTTCTTTCTGATGAAAGCATTTTTACGACCACGTGTTGGGCCTGTTTGCTTGAAGAAGGAGAAATGTTAGGTACAGTTCTCACCGAGAACTTCTGCGTAATTTGAATCATGAGTGTTAGCACAGTTCTCCTACTACTAATGGCTTTCACTAAACCACGTCCCTCAACACAACATTCAGTCGTTCCTTGAACACCCCCAGCGTCGGTGACTCCACCAGCTCCCTGGGCAGTCCATTCCAGTGCTTGGCCACCCTTTCTGAGAAGTAATATTTCCTAATGTCCAGCCTGAATCTCCTCTGCTGCAGCTTGAAACCATTCCCTCTAGTTCTGTCAATAATGACACAAGAGGACAGGCCGTCCCCCAGCTCACTACAACCTCCCTTCAGGAAGTTATATTGAGCAAGAAGGTCTCCCCTGAGCCATCTCTTCTCCAGGCTGAGCATTCCCAGCTCCTGCAGCCTCTCCTCATATGGCCCCATTGTGCTCCAGAGCCCTCACCAGCTTTGTTGCCCTTCTTTGAACACGTTCCAAAGCCTCAGTGTCTTTCTTGCACTGAGGGGTCCAAAACTGGAAACAGAACTTGAGTTGCAGCATCACCAGTGCCGAGTACAGGGGGACAGTCACCTCTCCGCTCCTGCTGGCAGTGCTGTTTCTGGCGCAAAATGAATGTAAGTGTCACATGTGTAACATCCTTTTTGATGGAGTTCTCTGACGGGAGTCCAATGGATTTGAGACCTGACTTGAAGCCTGTGGGCATCACCCAGGAGTTGGAGTGCCAGGATTAGGCCAGGGAACAGGAACCTCTTTGGTGGTTATTAACTCCCACCTTTTTTGGTCAGGAATCTATGTATGTATTTTTGTTGTTTTTTTTTTCATGCAAAGAAGAGACCAGTGAAGCTGTGAGGTGTCTAGAGCACAAGTCTTATGGGGAGCTTCTTATGGAACTGGGATGATTTAGTCTGGAAGAGAGGAGGCTCAGGGAGGACCTTATCATTCTGTACGATTACCTGAAGAGAGGTTATGTGGAGGTGAGGGTTGTCCTGCTCTTCTCCCATGTAAGTAGTGACAGGAGTGGAAGGAACAACCTCAGGTTGTATGAGGGGAGATTCAGCTTGGATGTTAAGAAAACCATCTCCAAATGGGTGCTCAGACGCTGGAGGCATCTGCTGGCTGAGCGCTTTGTTGGGTGAGCATCACACTGCTGGAAAGCACGCAGCTGTTGTCTCTGCGAACAGCCCCATCCGTGGGGACTGGTGGCTTTTTCATGTTACCCTTGTGTTTCAAGTCCTACATCCAGTTACTCGTGCTGTTTGAAAGCACCATCTTAGAGGCAGCCTTGATTTCTGCAGCTGCGAGCTTTGTGCCACGGGAGCTCCCCTGCTTCTCCCTGGGATGGGCGACCGAATGGAAGGCCCAGCAGAAGTCTGGGTAGGTGATATCACTTGCTGTTCCTTTCCCCACCCGTGCCAGGAGAAGCAGGGAATGGGACTGGGGGACATCCCAGCGGTGGGATCCTGCCTCAGCAGAACTGAATGGCTGTTCTGATCCATGTATTTTAACCTGAGTGGATCTGACACTAACAAGAGAGGCGAGGGGCCTGTGGGAAAAAAAATGTATGTGCCACAATGTGTGCTATAATGTAAACCATGAGGTGGGTCAGAGTGGAGCACAGGCTTGGGTGCATCTGATTCAGGAGCAGGGACACGCAATGCTCATCTTGGGTGTCTGGCTGACAACAAGAGCAGAGAGGTAAGTTTCACAGGGTAGCGTGCCCATTTTATTTTCTTTTTCATTCATGATGCATAGAGGCGTTACCCAGACAAAGTGAGCATTTGTCAGCTGGACTTGCTAGAAATGACCTAGGCAGTGAAATGGGTTTGAAGCATCCCAAAGAGCCCTGCAAAAGAATGCTGAGAGTTAACCTGGCACCCTCCTTTGGAAACCTCCGGTGTCTGTCAGCTCTTCAGCTGTGCCCAAACACCTCCCATTGCGCTGCCACACCAGGACGTAATTCCAACCCCACCCTGAGTTCTGGAATGTTGTGGTGCCGTGTTGGAATCACATGTGACCAGGGGGTCTTGCCTCCCCCCCTTGTGGGGGGTCATGGTGGACCAGGCTGGTGGCTGTTGGTGATGTCATAAGCAGCTGGCATGTGGAGAGGAGTGGTGTGTTCTATGTTCCTTTGTGGGCGTGTAGGAGTTCGGAGTGGTTGTTTGGCTTGTTGTTCTTGTGCCTTTAGTGCCTTTGTTTGAGTACCATCGTGCGCAGCATCCTGTAGGTAAGCTGAGCCGGCGTGGGATGGACGGGTGGGCAGTGAGGTGTTGAGAAGTGCTGGCTGTCGGAGCTCCCAGCACCGTATTGCTTACTCTTGCGCATCAGACGTCATTTTCCCCCGGTAGACACGTCCCAAAGGGGGTATTCATAAAAGTACCACCCGTCCCATGCTTCTTCAGCCGTCTTCTTTGCTCAGTTGTGGAAGCAGAGTAAAGCTGCTGGGCGGACAGGCATCACATAGCCTGAGACTCAGCATGTCTTGCAGCAAGTGGATGGGACAGTTGTGCTGTGTGCTTTATTCCATGGCTGTCTTATTCCTGCTCACTGACCTGCTCTTTCTCTCTCCTCTGCCCACCCTCTGCCCACTGCCTTGGTGCAGCTTTTGCTCTCATAAGATCTGAGCAGAGTGACCAGGAACTGCTGCAGATAGCCTGAGGTGATCTCGTTGCCAGGTACGTGCCATCTTTTGTCCCACCACGTCGTTTTGCATGCCGTGGGTTTCTTCACTGCCCTCCAGCTCAGCCCTCAGAAGAGTGCTGTCTAATGCCCTGCTGTCGCACTGTCAGAGCGCTCTGGGCGAATGCATCTGCTGCTCTGTGCCAGAGTCCCCATCTGCTGGCAGAGGGATAGCAACTTGGTACAGCACTGCCTCAGAGGCTGTCACGTTTGAATTTACTGAAGCAAGGGGTAGTTTCTCGAACACTTGCCTATGCCGCAGGGTATGCAAGGGTAGCTCTGAAGAAGTCCCTCCATACTGTGCTGGGTGAATAGAGAAAACAGAAGTGTGTTTCTGCTCTGTTCCAGCTTGTCACACCTGCTGGGATGGGCAACGCATGCAGCGAGATCAGATGTGAGCCCGAGGTAGCGGGCACGGAGGTACAGTATGAAGCTCTGACTTGTCTTTGTTCCCTGTGTTGAGCTAGCAGAGGGAGCTGCAGATGTACTCTCCTACAGGAAAGAGTGGGCCAAAGGGGGCCAGGCCACCTGTCCACGCCAGTGCCATTGCTGATGAGTCTGTGTAGAGAGAGATGCATCTTTGCATGGCCTGGCGATCCTGCTGCATGCCAGGAAGAGAAACAACTGTGATGAGAAGTGCAGCTCCTTCTGAAGTGCTCCTGAGCAGGAGGGAGCGCATTTCCTGCAGCTTTCTCTGCAGATGTGCTCCTCACCTTGAAATCCTCCTGGTTTGTCCTCAGCTCCTGACCACGGCCTGTGCTCTGTTTTGCAGGCTGATAACATGTGGAAGCCGCAGCTGGTGCGTGCGGAGTCATCTTTCAACGTGCCAGCGATTGCGGCAGCCCATGTTATTAAGCGTTACGTCGCCCAGGGGCCGGATGAAGTCTCCCTGGAGGTAAGCAGTTACAGGCGTTCCTTGTTGTCATGCACGGGAGAGTAGTCTAGGGTGTGAACGGCTCAGGAATATTCACAGACACCTTCAGAATGTCTCGTGAGGTGAAGCTTCGAAGGTTCGGTTCCAGCTTAGACTTGCGCTGGGTCAGGAGGAGTTCAGCCATCTCTCCAGTATGGTTGGATTGGGCATTTGAACCTTGTAATCAAGCAGATCCTGCCCAGTATGGGAGCCTGGTCTCTGAGCAACAGCAGACGGGTGTGTGAAGTGTGCAGATGTGTTCAGGAAGCCCTGCTAACCGATGCCCGTGGTTAAAGTGGAGCTCTTCCATAGCCTTTGGCAGAGAGCCTGCTGATTTTGAGACCTGTTTCCTACTGCACAGCTGTACTGTGTATGTTGTGTGACCCTTGTACCTCCAAGTTCAGTTTTAGAAGGGAAAATGCCTTGGGGCTGCATTGGTGCAATTGCTGTCTAGCTTTAGGATATTCTGTGGCGCAGAAGAAGGCAGTTATTTGAGCTGTGTTTTCCTGCCAGCTGTGCTGAAGCTGGGATTGACGTTTCAATCTCTTGCAGGTGGGAGACTTGGTGTGCATTATTGATATGCCACCAAAGGAGCTGAGCCCCCGGTGGAGAGGCAAGCGTGGCTTTCAGGTAGGCACATGCTTTCGACTAGAGAGCCCAACTTCAGTAGAGTCAGGAATATCAGCTTGGAGCTGCTCTGCCTGCACAGGATGGCTTCCGGATGCAAACGGTTGCCCTGTGTCGCTGTCAGGGGACATTCCCTTGGGCTCTGGGCTCAGGCTAATGCCCTCCTCTCTTTTTGTTCTTGTTACAGGTTGGGTTTTTCCCTGGTGAGTGCGTGGAGCTCATCAGTGGAAAAGTTCCCGAGTCCCTCATCAATTCATTGCCAAAGCCAGGTACACATGTTACATTTGACAATGCGGGTTAGTAAAATGGGGTCAGAGCGTGGCTTTCAGGGGGTTCGTTAATGCTAGCGTTGAGCAAGATTAGCAACAGGACTGCATTAAGGTCCATGGGAACACGCAGAGATCTGTCCCAATCCCACTGTGTTTATTGTTGGGCTTGGGGAAGTCACAGAATCCTCCTGGAATGGCTTGGGATTGGCAGGGGCCTAAAGGATCATCCTCAGGCTCCATGGCCTCTGCCTCAGTCTGGGTCGGCAGCCGACGCATTTAGCAGGAGTCGAGAGCAGGCTGTCCGGGGCCCCTTCTGACCTGGCCTTGGGCACGTGCAGGGACGGGGAAAATCCGTTCTTGCGTGTCCTTGTTGGGAATGTTCTTCCCGATGTTCCGTGCTCGGTCGAAGGCGTTACGCTCAGCCTCGTCCAACCGAGCCAAGCCTGAAATGAACTGGTTTCTTTGTTTTGTTTCTTTGCAGTGCCGAGGAAACGGGGCAAGCTCAGCACCTTCCTTCGTTCGGTGGTGAAGGCTCGCCCCAGGAGATCGGAGCAGCCGGAGCCAGCGAAGGAAGGGGTGTTTGGGTGTGACCTGGGGGAGCACCTTCTCCGCTCTGGCCGTGATGGTAAGGAACAGCCCATTGCTGAGATCTCCCTCCGCTGGGCATCTAAAGATAAAAGGGAGATCATATCCAACAATTGTTTCAGTCTGAAAACATAGGAAGCCTTCTGGCCAAACAGAGCATCCTGCATCCTTTTCCTAGCTCTTCTGGACTTGAGATTGCATTCCTCCATTCCCCAGGGAGCTGTGATGGGACTTGCAGTGTCTGTGGTTTTGCCAGAATTACTTTCTCCAGGCTGTTGATTGGTGGTGGCATTTCTGGAAAGCCAAGAACACGTCTCTGTGCAGTTTCCTCACAGCTGTCTCTGCCAGCTTTCTCCTCTAAGGAGGAAGCAAGCGGTGGCCCGGCTGGGCTTACTGGGTGGGATGTGAGAAGAGCAGGGCCTGAAGCAGGACTTGAGTAAGAAGCTGAGCTAACCGCTGGCTCTTGTTCTGTAGTCCCCCAGGTCCTGCAGAGCTGCGCCGAGTTCATTGAGCAGCATGGCGTGGTGCAGGGGATCTACCGCCTGTCCGGCATGGCGTCCAGGATCCAGCGCCTACGGTAAGAGTGCTGCGACTGACACAGCTGTCAGCAGGGGCACGTGCCATGCTGCGGGCGTTCAGAGGAACCCCTTCCTTTTCCTGACTGTATTCTGTGTGGCTTTGGACTTGCTTTCCTCTTTCTCAAAGCCCTCTGCCCAATCCTGTGTCCTTCTCTGCAGCCATGAGTTTGAGTTGGAGCAGGTTCCCGAGCTCAGCGTCCGAGACATTCACAGCGTGAGCTCCCTCTGCAAGATGTACTTCAGGGAGCTCCCGAACCCTCTGCTGACCGAGCAGCTGTATGCCAAGTTCTCGGTAAGCTCAGGGCAATGTCTTGGAAATGACACTCACCTCTCCCCTGGGCGTCCTGGCTGATGGTTGCAGCAGTGCCCCAGCTCCGAGGTCTTATTTCTGTTAGCCCCATGAGGCATGTCTTTGCCACATCCTGCCTCAGGCTGATGCCACTTTTGGTGGTGCCAGGAGGTGCTTATTTAAGCTATTCACGACGCTTGGAAGAATTCCCTTTCCTTTGCTATTCCCGCCTGGTGTCTGAATCCCTTCCTGCCTTTTTCCAGGACGCTGTTTGCGCTGCTACGGAGGAGGAGCGGCTGCTCAGCATGCAGGATGCCATCCAGCAGCTGCCCGCTCCTCACTACAGGTCAGTGCTGCGCTCGGTCTGCTGAGTTCAGCCCTGCTGCCTTTCAGAGGGCCATGATGCGATTCCAGGTGTTGCCTCACGCTGGCAGCATCATGCCTGTGCACGCTGAAGCGGCTGAAGGCTGCGTCGGGTCGGTTGATTGGGTCAGTTCCTTGGTACGGGGGCACGGTTGGTGCAGCCGATGGCTGCGGCTGTGCTGTGCTGGGGCTTGGTGCTGCAGTGTGGTGGCATTGGGAATGTTTTACCTACTTCATATTCAGGGACGGTAGCAATGACAACAACCGGCATGAAGTGAGGTTTGTTTTGTGCGCTGCAGCACGGCTTGCTTTTTGGTGCTGAACATCTGCCCCTCTTGTTTTCCAGGACGCTGGAATACCTTATGAGACACTTGGCGTCTCTGGCCGGGAACTGCTCCATCACCAACATGCATGCTCAGAACTTGGCGATAGTGTGGGCTCCAAACCTCTTAAGGTAAACTTCCGTTTCAACACGATGCTTACTTCTGCTCTGGCCCAACCCCAGGGGCACAATTTCCAGGTGACAGTTTCTACTCACTTGTTTAGCTGGGACTGCTGTGTCCCTGATCATCCAGGAGAATTTTGTCAGTGGCATCGCTGATTGCCCACTGCGGAAGTCTCCAGAGCCCAACTTGTCAGGTTTTGGCTACAGAAATTCAGACTGGGGGAAATGATCCTGGGGAAATGACTTGTAAGATCTGCCTTTTCTTCAGATCCCAGCAGAGCCAGTCCGCCTGCGCCAGCGGAGAAGCTGCGTGCAAGGAGCTGCAGATGCAGTCAGATGTTGTGGAGTTCCTCATCAGCCACACAGACGTCCTCTTCCCCTCCAAATCCACGCCAGCCGTGGGAGAGAGGGCAGGTGAGCGTCTTCCTCCATTAGCTTGATCTTGATCTGACACCTTGATCCAAGCCAGGCCTTCTCCAAGACCTTTGAAAATGCTTTTTCTGTCGAGGAGACAGCAGGCTTCTGGGTTTAGATTAGAATATGGTGCCCCGTTCCTGGGTCCTGAGAGTGTCCAAACCCAAAGCTTCCATGGAGAAAACCGTCACTGCCGTTCAGATGTTTTGCAAGCAGGTGAAGCTTGATTGAAGTGTGGCAGCAAAGCTTTCCGAGGTCCCTGCCCCCTAGTTTTTCTAGGTTTTTTGTTTGCCTGTTTCGATACAGTGAGCTGCTCTTAATTGTGGCTGTGTCCTTTGCCACGAGCATACCTCTGAGCACACGGTTCTTTTGAGCTCCTCTTCTTCCAGTGGCTCTGATAAGCAAGTCTGAGAGAAATGCAGAACTGGGATGGCTGTGCGGCTGCCTTCTGATCCTCCCTCTTACCTGTGGTTTCCCCTTGCAGGGCACAGCTCTCTGGACGGGCCCAAGTCTGTGTGGGTGTCTCCTCCATCCACAAAGCTGCTCACGCTGCAGGAGGCACAGGCTGAGAGGAGAGGCCAGAGCAGCTCTCCTGCTGCGACACAGAGCAGCAACACCGAGGTGGAGGAAGGCCCCACAGCTGTAATGAGGAACTTCCACACGGTCATTGATTCTCCATCGGAAAGGTAAAGAGGACTTCCCTTTCCAGCCGCTATCATCATTGGTCGGGTGGGTTTGCCAGGAACGGGCAACTGTCGGCAAGGGCTCGGAGCAGCTCTTCCCTCACCCTGCACCACGACTGACAGCACGCTCTGCTTTCTCTCTCCAGACCAAGTTCTCACAGCAAGAGGACGGAGTCACCAGCTGGCAGTTGGCGTTCCTGTTTCTGTCTGGGCAAACCATCCCCTGCAGCCAAACGCCAACTGCAGCTCAGTGCCAGGGATCCCTCAGAAGCACAAGTCGTGGTCCTGGCAGGTAAGGGTGCAAATCCAGCTTTCAAAGCACTGCTTGTCAGCAGCACAGGTAGGATTCATGCTTTCAGTGGGCTTGTACCTCCTTCTGGCGCTCGAGCCTGTGCCTGACATCTTTGGTTCACCCCTGTCTTTCCCAAATGAGTCTCTTGTCAACACAAGAGCTGGACCTGCACGAGGATCACTGTCAAGACAGTGACACTGTTGCTAGAAGCCTATTTGCTTCTGCCCACCACCACTACGTAGCCAGATGTCAAGAACCTCTTTCATGATTCATCTTGTGAACGTTTGACACTAACCGCTGTCCATCTACTCCTTCCTAGGTGACCCGAGCCCTCGTGTGTCCCGAAGACGCAGGGCATGCTACGACAGCGCATCCTGTGCTTCCATCAATGAAGAGCTGTTAGGAAGCACAGGGTGCTGCATTTCAGTGGAGAGCCTTCCATATGGCACCATCAATGCAGACAAGAACATCATCGTCGTTGAAGCCCTCGTTCATCCCATCCCTCCGGAAGCTGCTGACCTGAGCCTGCCAGACACCACAGGCACCAGCGTGGATTGGGACCCAGTGCAGGGGTCCCAGGACAGCCCAGCCCAAGCACAGCCCGAGTGCCCCGACAGCAGCACCACCATGCAGGCTCAGGTCAGCAACACCGAGGAGAAGCCGAGCCTCTTGGAGGGGGGTGTAGAATCAGGCCACCAGTGCCAGGCTCCAAGCAACAGCACGAGCTCTGAGTTACTCTCTCCTTAACAACAGAGGATTGGTCCCATCTTAAAGCCTGGACCTCTCACGCCCTCCTTTGTCCCATTGAATAAAGGCACGCTCGTGCTCAATCAACACTTTGGCTGCATTCCGATTCTTCATTCACAGGGACTGGGATGAATGCAAGAAACAGCAAGGCAGCTCAGCTTGCAGTGCTCTGGCTGTGGGGTGCGTGCAGCCGAGCTCTGGGTGTGTTCCCATTTTGCCTGACTTTGGGATGCCTGCAGCGAGAGCTCTGCTACCATTTTTTATCCTAGCATCCTGGAACTGCTCATGAAAACTCCAAGCCTCCTGGCTGCGGCTTTGTGATGCTTTTCAGTGCTTTTTCTTTATTGCTTTTTGGATGCTCTAACACCTCTGTCCTCTCGTCGTTTCCATTCCCGGCTCCCACCTCTGAGCCAGCCCTGCAGATCATCTCCAGCCCTGCCATCATGGCGCTGCGGCAGGAGGAGCTCACCCTGACCAACATCAGGCAGTGCTGCCTGCCTCTCTCACTCTCTAGACCAAGTGTAACTACGCTGTTGTGGAGACAAATGCTTTCTGTCACATCCTCCATCCCCGCAGCCATTTACTGGTAGGCGGCTCTTGCAGAAGAAGATTCAAGCAGCAGGACCTTTTGCCCAACTACAGCACACGAATGCTACAAAAGCAGAAACAACCCGCAAGCTCTGAGTCTGTGAGTCTGCACAGGCACGCACCGACTGCGTTTGATGGTACCCCCCATCCTTGATTTCCTTCCCTGCTTCTTGTCTGATGGCACTGCTGAGCCAGGAACAAGCTGCCCGGCGTGGCAGAGCGTGGTGCAGAGCTGTGCTGGGACCTCCTCCCCTTCCTCTGCTGCAGCTTGGCGTGCAACCTCACCCACTTCTCTGACAGACCTGCTGATCCCATCGGGAAGCTCTGGCACGGGATGTGCCTCCAACCCAAAGCTCCTTCCCACCTCCCAAGGGAAAGCAAAGCAACCCGAGCATCGCCAACAAACCTGCCCAGCAGACAGCAGGGAATGCAAACAGCTTCTGGCTGCTCCCCTGCACTCCCATCCTAAGTAAGAGACCCCACGAGGACTGGCTGGGAAATCAGTGCATGACACACGTGAGTGTGCACAGGATTGTGCAAAGCAGTGGGGTTCCACCAGTGTGTGTGTATTTGTGCACAGATGCTGTTGCACACGTTTGTGTTCATGAGTGTACAAACCAGTGGGGTTGCTCAGGTCTGTGCATGTCAGTGGGTATGTGAGCAAGGACAAGCACGCACATATATGTGCGTGCACAGGGGTGTGTAAAGGTTGGAGCTGTGCAAAGACATTGTGGTACCGGTGTGTGTGTGCACTTTGGGAGTGAAAGGAAGGGGTTGCGCGTGTGTCTGTGTGTGTGCGCACAGGGCTGCACTAAGGGATGTGGTTGCGTGAGTGTGTGTGAGCACATGGATAGTGCGTGGATGCGGTGGCACCAATGTGTGCTTGCACAGGGGTGTGCTGAGGAGTTGGGTTGCACACAGGTGCACACACAGGGATGTTTGTGGTAGCTGTAGGCAGCTCTGAGCAAGTTTTTCTGAGCAAGTTCCCATCTCTTTTCCATTCCTTTGCCCCTCAGAACGGTTTTCCAGTGGCTCTCGTCCAAGAATTCTTGGAACAGCCTGCGGCTGGCTCTCCTGAAGCTCAGGGTCCTGACTTTGCTTTTGGCCAGGCCCGCATTCCTCGAGATGAGGAACTCTAGGAGGGCATGGTCACTACAGGCCTGACCACCTCCAGACTTAAGCCCTGCTGTGCACCGTGTCCAGTAATGCTTCCCTTCTGCTTGGTGTGCTTAATGCTTGGGCCACACAGTTCATCTCTGTGCACTCCAGCAGTCTCTCAGACAGCTTGCAGCCAGCCATGCTGATTTCCCAGCCTGACTGGAATCCCCCATCAAGTTAAGAGTCAGTGAGCGCGGTGCTTCTGGTAGCTGCAGTAAGCAGGGCCCATCAACAGGCTCCCTTCACCGGGCGGCCTGGAGCAGACCCTCACCTCCAGAAGCCCACGATTGGTTCAGTCATTAATTTGACCTGCAAGTTCTCCATGTGATCATGGCTGTTCTTAGTCCTTAGCAGTCAGCTTCTTCATATAGAGGGCAAATCCCTTGCCCTCCTGAATTCCACAGTAACAATCACGTCTGCTTTGTGTCAGGCTTTTGTTTTCTTTTTTTTAGTTATTACTATTCTTTTCCCATTTACTAGGTAGGAAAGCTACTTTCTGAGCCAGGAGAAGAAGAAGTGCAACAGGCAACAATCTTCCTTGCACTACGCAGTTTGCATGAGTAGCCAAGTGCTCCTGAGGTCATGTGTGCTGCAGAGCTGACCTTGGTGGCAGGGGCCGTGTCTTCATTTTCTACCTGCCCCGTGGGAACATAAGAAGACTATTCAGAGCAGGAGCTGCAGAGCAGGATGAACGGCATGAGAAGGTAAGGCTGGGAACCAAGGAGGCAGCTTTTGTGTCGGGCAGCAGTGATGCAGGGGGCTCCACAGCAGGAAGCTGGCTCATCCAAACGCTTGCTGAGTGTTTGGAAGCCCAAACCCTTATGGTCTCTAAGCTGAAGGCAGCCCAGAGGCAGCATGTCCTTGATCTGATCGTGGTGTGCCTGAGTGAGGGAGTGATCCAAGCTGGATGCAGAAGAGTCATCTTAATTTCTCTGATATTTGACGTCAGATGACACCTCTTGGGTGTTGGTTTCTTAAAATTTGGATCTAGGAGGCGGCCTCTCCCTTTGCTTAAGGTTGCAGTCATTGCTGGTGTGGGATCATTTGTCCCACAGCTGGTGAGCAAAGCTGTTGCTCTCCTGAGCGTGCTGCACGTGGAGACAGAGCTTTGGACCCCCTTGCTAAAGACCACCCTGTGAGAGCCTGTCAGAAGCACTGCTGCGGTGTGCACGTGAGCTGGGCGCAGCTTAGGCTGAGCAGAACTAAGAGGTGAGCTGGGTTTGGTGCTGGGTGGTTGCTGGGAGGTGTCTCAGCAGAAAAGCCAGGCTGGGGTGTGCACGCTGTGTCAGTCCTCATCCCAGCTGGCAGTGAGAGTTGGAGGAGGGTGATGGGTGCTGCCTGCTCTCGCTGCTGCACCGAGTTTGTGGCACAGCAGCACAGTGGTGAGTGAGCTGGGAGGGGGACGGACTGCTGCTGTGCATGGCTAGGCCAGAGCTGGAGGTTTGTCCAACACGTGCGTCATGCTGGTGCAGCCATTGCAGCTGCAGCAGGAGTGGAAGACAAAGAAGTTTTCTTCGTGAGAGCAACACCAATGATTTGATTCAAATGTATAACTGCTATGAAGATGGTGAGGAACAGATCCACCTGAAAGACATGCTTGATCACATCAGGAATGAGCATGTGATCAAATAGAGCCAGCATGGCTTTCCCAGGGGAAGGCCATGCCTAACCAGTCTGGCGGCCTTCTGTGATGGAGTGGCGGCATTTGTGGACAAAAGGAAGGAAACAGATGTCATTGACCTGGACTTGAGCAAGATCTTTGACATGGCCCTCCACCACATCCTTCTCTCTAAATTGGAGGGACGTGGATTTGACAGGTGGACCACCTGGTGGAGAAGGTATTGGTTGAAAGGCCACAGACAGAGGGTGGTGATTCATGGTTCTGTGTCCAGGTGGAGGCCGATACCAAGTGGTGTCATCCAGGAGTCTGTCTTGGGACCAGTGCTTTTTTACATCGTTATCAGGGACACCAATGATGCAATCGAGTGCACCCTCTGCTGTTTGCTGAGGGTGCGTCTGACACAGCAGAAGGAAGGGATGCCATTCAGAGGGACCTCGCCCGAGAGGTTGGCCTAGGTGAATCTAATGAGGTTCAACACAGCAAAGTGCAAGGTTTTGCACTTGGGCTGGAGGAATCCCAGGCATTCCTACAGACTGGGAGGAGCGGTCCTTAAGAGAAGCCCCGCAGAGAAGGACCTGGGGGTCCTGGTGGATGAAGAAGAGAACGTGAGCCATCAGCGTGCTCTTGCAGCTCAGAGAGCAAATGGTACCCTGGGCTGCATCAGAAGAGGGGATGGCCAGCAGGGACAGGGAGGTGATTGATCTTCATGATCCTTGAGGTCCCCTCCAACCCGGGCCGTTCTATGGTTCTGTGATTACACTCACTGTCCGAAATAATGGCAGCTGTGCAGAAGCTGGATATATGTGGGGACAGCTCTTGTAAGCAGCTGATTTTAAGACCTTGCCCTAGTCGAGAGTCTAAATTGCGTGTCAGAAGAAAGCTGGGAAAGTGGTTATTGCTCATTATTTTTCATTTGCTGATTCTTTCTTTAGGGTTCCTTTTCAAAAGGAGATTTTGGTGATGGAAGCAGCTGAAGAAGGAACAAAACCAGCTCTTGCCAGGAGTGCTTGAAGTCCCTGTGGAGAGAAGCAAAGAACCTGGGCTTCCTCTGGGATGCTCCCCACCATGTCTCAGGAAGGAGACAGCTGCTGTTCCAATTTCTGCTCTGTGTGTGGAAAGGTACGCCTGGGCTTCTTCTGCTTGTTTTCTCTTTCTTGTTCTCTCTTTTAAGGAGAAGGGGTGGAGCAAGGGGAGACCCACTGGTCATTTGTTACCTCAAGAACAGGATGGATTCTGCATTCACCGTGAAAAACCTGGGCTAGTAGCACGGGCGTGTTTCAGGCTGGACTCTTCTTTTCCTGCTCAGTTTCCTTTTGGCTACAGGGAGACAGCTGTCGAAAGGTGTGTTTTCAAAGCCACTCTAGAAAACCGTGTTTCACTGTTGCAGGTGGTTCAGTGTGCTCTTGCAGTGTAGATGCGTTTGCTGTAGAATCTTAGTGGTTTCTGTTCCTAGGGGAGGACTGGGAGGAGGTAGTGAGAAGAGAATTCAATGCCTTGGGTGTATCTTAGTGAGAAATGTTGGCATGAGGTGCTGAAAGTCTTCAGCTGTAAAAGGACAGTGAGGCTCAGACTCCTTAACCTGCTGGAGCAGGGCGGAAGCAAGGAGTGGGCACTGCCCTCCCAAGTGCAGGCTGCACTTGGTTATGGTCTGCCAGGTCTCTGCTGCCCTGTGTTTCTTCTGAGAAGTTTGTTGGAGCTGCTTGGAGTAGTGAAGGGTGGGGAAGAAGTGCTGTTCAAGAGCTAAGGCTCTGCATGATAATTCTGGATGGATTGAACCACGGTGTCTGAAGACATAGCTTCCATCAGAATGATCCCAGCATTGTGCAAGTGTCTCAGCTGAACCCCCTGAGCAGGTGTCTGAGAGCACCCGCCTCCTCCAGCTGAGCCATAGGCAAGCTAACTGTGCCCAGGAATTACAGCTTATGCAGACTGAATATGCTTCCAAGTGTTTTCCTTAGTGATAAACAATGTCCCAGCACTCTGATATTCCATCTCCGGCACAATCTGGAGCATCTCTGCAAACCATGGGTGCCCCTTCCCACCACCGTTTCTTCCTTTCTCTCTTTAGAATCAGTGTGGTGCAGTTCCCTGCGTTTGTGAGCAGCAGCCAGCAGGCCGCAAGAGATCCAGTTGCACCTTTAGCAGACAGAGGGATGTGATGGGGACAGACTGTCCTTACCGCCATGCAGAAGTGAGTTTTTCCCGTCCTCTATTAAGAAGTAGGAAAGAATAGAGTTTGAATGTTACTTCTGAGCAGGTGCTGTGCTGTAGGGGATGTCAGGTAACCATTTACTTGGGGGTGCGGGAAGGAGCAGTGCAAAGTGATGTATTAGTTTGTGTTTTGGCTGTTGAAGTGCAGTTCCATTTTGGGGAGCAAAAAGATGGGCTAATGTGGAAAACAGAAGGGAGAAGGCTAGTACCTGGACAGTGGGCTGAGCTTTGGTGACTGCAGCCATTTGTAGGAGAAGTTTTGCTGTTTTGCACAGTGGAGTTCAGAATGGGAGCTGATGATGAATGGGAGCTGCTGGAGAGACAGACTTCCATGGACAAGTTCCAGTGCCTCAATGACTTTCTTGTAGCGAGGCAGCAGTGATGCTGGAGGGCACGTGGTGAGTGCGTGGACAGGGTGGCACAAACGAGTGCGTGTGCTGAGGAGTTGGGTTGCACACAGGTGCAGACAAAGGGATGTTTGTGGTAGGTGTAGGCACGTCCGTGTTCCCAGGGATGGTTTGCACACGTCTGTGAATGCAAAGGAGGGCAGAAGATGCGGTGCGTGCATGAGGGTGTGCAAAGCAGGCAGGGTGGCACACAGGTGTGCGTGTGCACGTGGACAGGGGAAGGCTGGGGTTACAGGTTGACCTGTGCTGAGGTGAGTGGGGGCTCACGGTGTTGCTCAGTGGTAGATTTGTTCACACTGAGTGCTACCAGGAAACTCGCGCACCCTTTTTGTTTCAGCTGTGCCAGTGCTGTGATCCCTTGCTGCTGGGCTGGGGTGTTGGAGGGATGGTGTGCGTGCCGAGCTCCCATCTCTCTTGCAGGAATCAGGCGCAGAGCAAAAGGGATGTTTGGGCCTGGTGACCGCAGGAAGGCTGGCTGTTTTGGATGGTGGCAGCTGATGGAAACAGGTGTTGTTGTGACCATTCAGCATTTAACAGAAGTCAGGGGTTTTGCAGGAAGAATGACTTGGTTCTCGAATGGCTTCAAACGTGCACACCGAGTACGTCTGTCGTGCCGTGCCATCTCTGTTTCTTTTGGATGCAAGCATTTCTACTACCATGTGTTGGGCCTGTTTGCTTGTAGAAGGAGGAATGTTAGGTACAGTTCTCACCTGGAACGTCAGTGTAATTTGAATCATGAGTGTTAGCGTAGTGAAGTGAAGGAGGGCCCCGGAAGCAAATTGGGTGCTGTGGAAGCACTGCGCGATGAGAAGGTGGGAGGTAACACCTGCTGGCAGATGTGGAAACCACTTTGGGATTGAGGTGTGGAGGAAAGGAAGGGCGATGACGGAGCTGATGGCAAAGAGCTTCCTGGGGAGGCTAGGTGCTTGCTTGGGGATGGATCTGATCAACTCCTTGTGTGCAGGTGTCCAGACAGGGTGTGTGGAGCAATTTTCATCCCAGGGTCTGTCTGGTAGGACAGGGGCTTGGGCCAGGCCAGGGCAGTGTGCTTTGCTCTTGTTCTTAGTTCTTGTTTTTGCTCTGGAGGGCAGGTGGCAATCCTCAGGAGCCAAGGCCTGTGGTTGCGGTTTGCAGAGAAAGAGGTCCTGCAGGCCTTGTGTGACACCCATGGAGCTGCAGCGAGGCTGCATCGGTGTAAAACACGAGAAATCCACAAGAGATCTGAAGGTGGGTTGGGGGACTCGAGTTATGCCGGAGGGGATGTGCGTGCTCCTTTACGTGTGCGTTGTCCGCCTACTGTATGGCGGGTGGGCTTGGAAAGCTGGTACCGTGTTTGTGTTGTTGGGAGAAGTGGATATCAACTCTTCTCTCTATTGAAAGATTTAAGAAAAGAGCCTCTGCTTGCTTCTTAGCGTATGAATCATGGAGTCGTAGAATCACCAGGGTTGGGAAAGACCTAAAAGATCATCCAGTCCAACCATTCTCCAATGACCAGTAGCTCCCACTAAAGCACGTCCCTCAACACAACATCCAGTCGTTCCTTGAACGCCCCCAGGGTCGTTGACTCCACCACCTCCCTGGGCAGTCCATTCCAGTGCCTGGCCACCCTTTCTGAGAAGTCATGTTTCCAAATGTCCAGCCTGAATCTCCCCTGCCGCAGCTTGACACCATTCCCTCTGGTCCTATCAATAACAACACGAGAGAAGAGGCCGTCCCCCAGCTCACTACAACCTCCCTTCAGGAAGTTATATGGAGCAAGAAGGTCTCCCCTGAGCCATCTCTTCTCCAGGCTGAGCATTCCCAGCTCCTGCAGCCTCTCCTCATATGGCCCCATTGTGCTCCAGAGCCCTCACCAGCTTTGTTGCCCTTCTTTGAACACGTTCCAAAGCCTCAGTGTCTTTCTTGCACTGAGGGGTCCAAAACTGGAAACAGAACTTGAGTTGCAGCATCACCAGTGCCGAGTACAGGGGGACAGTCACCTCTCCGCTCCTGCTGGCAGCGCTGCTTCTGGTGCAAAACGTATGTAAGTGTCACATGTGTGGCATCCTTTTTGATAGAGTTCTGTGACGGGAGTCCAATGGATTTGAGACCTGACTTGAAGCCTGTGGGCATCATCCCAGAGTTGGGTGAGGATGAGGCGTAGGAACAGGAACCTCTTTGGTCGTTATTAACTCCCACCTTTTTTGGTCAGGAATCTATGTGTGTGTTTTTTTTTTTTTACATAAAGAACAGACTCATTGTGCAGCTTGTGAATGAATTCCTTCACGCCTGCTGATTGGTGCTGTTCTCTAGATGGAGCTGCAATGGAAATGGACACTTGTGGTCCCCTGTCTGGCCCCCTCCCACGTGCTCAGATCAGCCAAGTTGTCAAGGCCTGGCTCTTGGTTGGTGAGTTGTGCCGAGGTCAGAGAGTTGGATTTTCTGGCCTTTGAGACACGTCTTCCAGTGGCACGCTGTGTTATTTCTGATGTGTTGACCTGTTGAGCTGCAGCCCCAAATGAGGATTCAAGTCCTACCACAGCAGGAATGGTTTGGATTGGAATAGGAATGCAGAAGGCTGGAGCCAGCAGGAGCAGGGAATCCATCATGCCCCTGTACTCGGCACTGGTGAGTCCTCACCTTGAGTTCTGTGTTCTGTTCTGGGCCCCTCACTGCAATGAAATCCTGAGATGTGTCCAGAGGAGACCAGTGAAGCTGTGAGGTGTCTAGAGCACAAGTCTTATGGGGAGCTTCTTAAGGAACTGGGATTATTTAGTCTGGATAAGAGGAGGCTCACGGAACACCTTATCATTCTCTGTGACTAACAGAAGAGAGGTTATGTGGAGGTGAGGGTTGTCGTGCTCTTCTCCCATGTAACTAGTGACAGGAGTGGAGGGAACGGCCTCAGGTTGTATGAGGGGAGATTCAGCTTGGATGTTAAGAAAACCATCTCCAAATGGGTGCTCAGACGCTGGACGCGTTTGCTGGCTGAGCGCTTTGTTGGGTGAGCATCACACTGCTGGAAAGCACGCAGCTGTTGTCTCTGCCAACAGCCCCACCATGGGAACTGGTGGCTTTTTCACGTTACCCTTGTGTTTCAAGTGCTATGTCCAGTTACTCGTGCTGTTTGAAAGCACCATCTAAGAGGCAGCCTTGATATCTCCAGCCCTGAGCTTTGTGCCACAAGAGCTCTCCCGCTTCTCGCTGTGATGTGAGACCGAATGGAAGGCCTTGCAGAAGTCTGGGTAGGTGATGTCAGTTGCTGTTGATTTCCCCACCCCGGCTGAGAAAAGCAGGGAATGGGACTGGGGGACATGCTGGCGGTGGGTTCCTGCCTCAGCAGAACTGAATGGCTGTTCTGATCCACGTATTTGAACCTGAGTGGATCTGACATTAACGAGTGAGGCGAGGGGCCTGTGGGAAGAAAATGTATGTGGCGCAATTTGTGGTGCAAGGTGTTGTAGGAGCTGCTGCTAACAGTGCCCAGAAGGCTTCCTTTGTGATGGGGAGAGGATTAACTAGGTTATTTTAATGAATCTATTTCCTTTCTGTTCATCTTTCCTACTACCTCTCATAAAACTGTCTGTGGATTCTCAAGTAGTATTTCTTGCTAAATAGAGTATGCGTGCACCCTGCGCTTTCGTCTGCGCAAAGGATCTTCTAATCATCTCTGTCTGTGTTTCTTTTAGACCCTGAGGTGGATCACAGACTTGGGTGAGTCTTCATTCAGGAGCAGGGACATGCAATGCTCATCTTGGGTGTCTGGCTGAGAAGAAGAGCAGCGAGGTAAGTTTCATAGGGTTGCGTGCCCACTTTATTTTATTTTTCATTCATGATCGTAGATGCGCAGAGGCGTTACCCAGACAAAGCAAGCATTTGTCGGCTGGACTTGCTAGAAATGACGTAGGCAGTGAAAATGGGTTTGAAGCATCCCTAAGAGCCCTGCAAAAGAGTGCTGAGAGTGAATCTGGCACCCTCCTTTGGAAACGACAGGTGTCTGCCAGCTCTTCAGCTGTGCCCAAACACCTCCCATTGCGCTGCCACACCAGGACATAATTCCAAGCCCAGCCTGAGTTCTGGAGTGTGTGGTGAATGTTGTTGAAATCAGATGTGACCCCGTGGTCTTGCCTCCCCCCCTTGTGGGGGGTCATGGTGGAGCAGGCTGGTGGCCGTTGGTGATGTCATAAGCGTCTGGACTGAGGGGAGGAGCGGTGCGTTCTGTGTTCCTTTGTGGGAGAGTTGGAGTTCGGAGTGGTTGGTTGGCTTGTTGTTCTTGTGCGTTTAGTGCCTTTGTTTGAGTACCATCGTGCGCAGCATCCTGTAGGTAAGCTGAGCCGGCGTGGGATGGACGGGTGGGCAGTGAGGTGTTGAGAAGTGCTGGCTGTCGGAGCTCCCAGCACCGCATTGCTTACTCTTGAGCATCAGACGTCATTTTCCCCCGGTAGACACGTTCCAAAGGGGGTGTCCGTAAAGGTAGCACCCGTCCCGTGCTTCTTCCGTTGTCTCCTTTGCTCAGTTGTGGAAGCATCGTCTAGTTGCTGGGCAGACAGGCATCACGTAGCCTGAGACTCAGCATGTCTTGCAGCATGTGGATGGGGACGGTTGGGCCGTGTGCATTATTCCATGGCTGGCTTAGCCCTGCTCATTAACCTGCTCTTTCTCTCTCCTCTCCCCACCCTCTGCCCACGTCCTCGGTGCAGCTTTTGCTCTCAGAAGATCTGAGCAAAGCGACAAGGAACTGCTGCAGATAGCTTGAGGTGATCTCTCTGCCGGGTAAGTGCCGTGTTTTGTCCCCCCGCATGGTTTTGCAGGCCGTGTGGCAGCGTGTTTAGTAACACAGCCTCATCCAGCTTAGATGTGACCCTGGTCACGGGTGGGATTTTCCACTGCCCTCCAGCTGCAGAAGTCTCTCCATACTGTGCTGTGTGACTAGATAAACAGAAGTGTGTTTCTGCTCTGTTCCAGGTTGTCACACCTGCTGGGATGGGCATCGCGTGCAGTGAGATCAGCAGTGAGCCTGAGGTGGCGGGCACGGAGGTACAGTGTGAAGCTCCGGCTGGTCTTTGTTCCCTGTGTTGAGCCAGCAGAGGGAGCTGCAGATGTACTCTCCTGCCGGAAAGAATGGGCCAAAAAGGGCCTGGCCACCTGTCTGTGCCAGTGCCATTGCTGATGAGTCTGGGTAGAGAGAGATGCATCTTGGCATGGCCTGGCACTGCACGCCAGGAAGAGAAAGGACTGTCATGAGACGCGCAGCTCCTTCTGAAGTGCTCCTGATCAGGACGGAGCGCATTGCCTGCAGCTTTCTCTGCAGATGTGCTCCTCCCCTTGAAATCCTCCTGGTTTGTCCTCAGCTGCTGACCACGGCCTGTGCTCTGTTTTGCAGGCTGATGACATGCGGAAGCCGCAGCTGGTGCGTGCAGAGTCATCTGTTAACGTTCCAGCGATTGCGGCAGCCCATGTTATCAAGACCTACGTCGCCCAGGGGCCGGATGAGCTCTCCCTGGAGGTAAGCAGTTGCAGGCGTTCCTTGTTGTCAGGCACAGGAGAGTAGTCTAGGGTGTGAACGCCTCAGGAATCTTCTCAGAGCCCTTCAGAATGTCTCGTGAGGTGAAGCTTTGAAGGTTCGGTTCCAGCTTAGACTTGTGCTGGGCCGGGAGGAGTTCAGCCATCTCTCCAGTATGGTTGGATTGGGCATTTGAACCTTGTGATCAAGCAGATCACAAGCCCAGTATGGGAGCCTGGTCTCTGAGCAACAGCAGACACCACGGTGCGTGATGGGTGCAGATGTGTTCAGGAAGCCCTGCTAACTGATGCCCGTGGTTAAAGTGGAGCTCTTCCATAGCCTTTGGCAGAGAGCCTGCTGCTTTTAGACCTGTTTCCTGCTGCACAGCTGCACTGTGTGTGTTGTGTGACTCTTTTGCCTCCAAGTTCAGTTTTAGAAAGGAAAAAAGCCTTGGGGGCTGCACTGGTGCAATTGTTGTCAAGCTCTAGGATATTCTGCGGCGCAGAAGCAGGCAGTTGTTTGAGCTGTGCTTTCCTGCCAGCTGTGCTGAAGCTGGGATTGACGTTTCAATCTCTTGCAGGTGGGAGACATGGTGAGCATTGTCGCTATGCCACCAAAGGAGCTGAGCCCCTGGTGGAGAGGCAAGCGTGGCTTTCAGGTAGGCACCCGCTTCCAACTAGAGAGCGCAGCTTCAGTAGAGTCAGGAATCTCAGGTTGGAGCTGCTCTGCCTGCACAGGATGGCTTCTGGACGCAAACGGTTGCCCTGTGTTGCTGTCAGAGGACCTTCCGTTTGGCCCTGGGCACGGGCTAATGCCCTCCTGTCTTTTTGTTCTTGTTACAGGTTGGGTTTTTCCCTGGTGAGTGCGTGGAGCTCATCAGCGGAAAACTTCCCGAGTCCCTTGTCGATACATTGCCAAAGCCAGGTACACATGTTACATTTGACAATGCGGGTTAGTAAAATGGGGTCAGATCGTGGCTTTCAGGGGGTTCGTTAATGCTCGAGTTGAGCAAGCTTAGCAAGAGGACTGCATTAAGGTCCATGGGAACACGCAGAGATCTGTCCCAATCCCACTGTGTTTATTATTGGGCTTGGGGAAGTCACGGAATCCTCCTGGAATGGCTTGGGCTTGGAAGGAGCCTAAAGGATCATCCTCAGGCTCCAAGGCCCCTGCCTCAGTTTGGGTGGCCAGCCTGTGCATTTAGCAGGAGACGAGAGCAGGCTGTCCGGGGCCCCTTCCGACCTGGCCTCGGGCACTTGCAGGGATGGGCAAAATCCGTTCTTGCGTGTCCTTGTTGGGAATGTTCTTCCCGTTGTTCCGTGCTCGGTCGAAGGCGTTACGCTCGGCCTCGTCCAACCGATCCAAGCCTGAAATGAACTGGATTCTTTGTTTTCTTTCTTTGCAGTGCCGAGGAAACGGGGCAAGCTCAGCACCCTCCTTCGTTCCTTGGTGAAGGCCCGCCCCAAGAGATCGGAGCAGCCGGAGCCGGCGAAGGAAGGGGTGTTTGGGTGTGACCTGGGGGAGCACCTTCTCCGCTCTGGCCGTGATGGTAAGGAACAGCCCATTGCTGAGATCTTCCTCCATTGGGCATCTGAAGATGAAAGGGAATACTGGGTGGGATGTGAGAAGAGCACGGCCTGAAGCAGGACGTGAGTAAGAAGCTGAGCTAACCGCTGGCTCTTGTTCTGTAGTCCCCCAGGTCCTGCAGAGGTGCGCCGAGTTCATTGAGCAGCATGGCGTGGTGCAGGGGATCTACCGCCTGTCCGGCGTGGCGTCCAGGATCCAGCGCCTACGGTAAGAGTGCTGCGACTGACACAGCTGTCAGCAGGGGCACGTGCCATGCTGCGGGCGTTCAGAGGAACCCCTTCCTTTTCTTGACTGTATTCTGTGTGGCTTTGGACTTGCTTTCCTCTTTCTCAAAGCCCTCTGCCCAATCCTGTGTCCTTCTCTGCAGCCATGAGTTTGAGTTGGAGCAGGTTCCCGAGCTCAGCGTCCGAGACATTCACAGCGTGAGCTCCCTCTGCAAGATGTACTTCAGGGAGCTCCCGAACCCTCTGCTGACCGAGCAGCTGTATGCCAAGTTCTCGGTAAGCTCAGGGCAATGTCTTGGAAATGACACTCACCTCTCCCCTGGGCGTCCTGGCTGATGGTTGCAGCAGTGCCCCAGCTCCGAGGTCTTATTTCTGTTAGCCCCATGAGGCATGTCTTTGCCACATCCTGCCTCAGGCTGATGCCACTTTTGGTGGTGCCAGGAGGTGCTTATTTAAGCTATTCACGACGCTTGGAAGAATTCCCTTTCCTTTGCTATTCCCGCCTGGTGTCTGAATCCCTTCCTGCCTTTTTCCAGGACGCTGTTTGCGCTGCTACGGAGGAGGAGCGGCTGCTCAGCATGCAGGATGCCATCCAGCAGCTGCCCGCTCCTCACTACAGGTCAGTGCTGCGCTCGGTCTGCTGTGTTCAGCCCTGCTGCCTTTCAGAGGGCCATGATGCGATTCCAGGTGTTGCCTCACGCTGGCAGCATCATGCCTGTGCACGCTGAAGCGGCTGAAGGCTGCGTCGGGTCGGTTGATTGGGTCAGTTCCTTGGTACGGGGGCACGGTTGGTGCAGCCGATGGCTGCGGCTGTGCTGTGCTGGGGCTTGGTGCTGCAGTGTGGTGGCATTGGGAATGTTTTACCTACTTCATATTCAGGGACGGTAGCAATGACAACAACCGGCATGAAGTGAGGTTTGTTTTGTGCGCTGCAGCACGGCTTGCTTTTTGGTGCTGAACATCTGCCCCTCTTGTTTTCCAGGACGCTGGAATACCTTATGAGACACTTGGCGTCTCTGGCCGGGAACTGCTCCATCACCAACATGCATGCTCAGAACTTGGCGATAGTGTGGGCTCCAAACCTCTTAAGGTAAACTTCTTTTTCAGCACGATGCTTACTTCTGCTCTGGCCCAACCCCAGGGGCACAATTTCCAGGTGACAGTTTCTACTCACTTGTTTAGCTGGGACTGCTGTGTCCCTGATCATCCAGGAGAATTTCGTCAGTGGCATCGCTGATTGCCCACTGCGGAAGTCTCCAGAGCCCAACTTGTCAGTTTTTGGCTACAGAAATTCAGACTGGGGGAAATGATCTTGGGGAAGTGACTTGTAAGATCTGCCTTTTCTTCAGATCCCAGCAGAGCCAGTCCGCCTGCGCCAGCGGAGAAGCTGCGTGCAAGGAGCTGCAGATGCAGTCAGATGTTGTGGAGTTCCTCATCAGCCATACAGATGTCCTCTTCCCCTCCACATCCACGCCAGCCATGGGAGAGAGGGCAGGTGAGCGTCTTCCTCCATTAGCTTGATGTTGATCTGACACCTTGATCCAAGCCAGGCCTTCTCCAAGATCTTTGAAAATGCTTTTGCTGTTGAGGAGACTGCAGGCTTCTGGGCTTAGATTAGAATATGGTGCCCCGTTCCTGGATCCTGAGAGTGTCCAAACCCATAATTTACATGGAGAAAACCGTCACTGCTGTTCAGATGTTTTGAGCCCTTCTTCTTCCAGTGCCTCGGATTAGCAAGTCTGAGATAAATGCAGAACTGGGATGGCTGTGCGGCTGCTTTCTGATCCTCCCTCTTACCTGTGGTTTCCCCTTGCAGGGCACAGCTCTCTGGACAGGCCCAAGTCTGTGTGGGTGTCTCCTCCATCCACAAAGCTGCTCACGCTGCAGGAGGCACAGGCTGAGAGGAGAGGCCAGAGCAGCTCTCCTGCTGCGACACGGAGCAGCAACACTGAGGTGGAGGAAGGCCCCACAGCTGTAATGAGGAACTTCCACACGGTCATTGATTCTCCATCTGAAAGGTAAAGAGGACTTCCCTTTCCAGCCGCTATCATCATTGGTCGGGTGGGTTTGCCAGGAACGGGCAACTGTCGGCAAGGGCTCGGAGCAGCTCTTCCCTCACCCTGCACCACGACTGACAGCATGCTCTGTTTTCTCTCTCCAGACCAAGCTGTCGCAGCAAGAGGACGGAGTCACCAGCTGGCAGTTGGCGTTCCTGTTTCTGTCTGGGCAAACCATCCCCTGTGGCTGAACGCCAACTGCAGCTGAGTGCCAGGGATCCCTCAGAAGAAGAAGTCGTGGTCCTGGCAGGTAAGGGTGCAAATCCAGCTTTCAAAACACTGCTTGTCAGCAGCACAGGTAGGATTCATGCTTTCAGTGGGCTTGTACCTCCTTCTGGCATTCGAGCCCGTGCCTGACATCTTTGGTTCACCCCTGTCTTTCCCAAATGAGTCTCTTGTCAACACAAGAGCTGGACCTGCACGAGGATCACTGTCAAGACAGTGACACTGTTGCTAGAAGCCTATTTGCTTCTGCCCACCACCACTACGTAGCCAGATGTCAAGAACCTCTTTCATGATTCATCTTGTGAACGTTTGACACTAACCGCTGTCCATCTACTCCTTCCTAGGTGACCCGAGCCCTCGTGTGTCCCGAAGACGCAGGGCATGCTACGACAGCGCATCCTGTGCTTCCATCAATGAAGAGCTGTTAGGAAGCACAGGGTGCTGCATTTCAGTGGAGAGCCTTCCATATGGCACCATCAATGCAGACAAGAACATCATCGTCGTTGAAGCCCTCGTTCATCCCATCCCTCCGGAAGCTGCTGACCTGAGCCTGCCAGACACCACAGGCACCAGCGTGGATTGGGACCCAGTGCAGGGGTCCCAGGACAGCCCAGCCCAAGCACAGCCCGAGTGCCCCGACAGCAGCACCACCATGCAGGCTCAGGTCAGCAACACCGAGGAGAAGCCGAGCCTCTTGGAGGGGGACATAGAATCAGACCGCCAGTCCCAGCCTCCAAGCAACAGCACGAGCTGTGAGCCGCTCTCATGATGATAAGGGAGGATGAATCCCACCTTTCCTTCAGACCTCACACCCCCTCCTTTCTCCTATTGAATAAAGGCCCGCTCGTGCTCAATCAATGCCTTGACTGCATTCCGAGTCTTCATTCGCAGAGACTGGGATGAGTGCAAGAAACAGCAAGGCAGCTCAGCTTGCACCGCTCTGGCTGTGGGGTGCGTGCAGGGACACTGTAACCATACAGGGAAAGGCTTCCACTGCTTCCTAAAGCTGTAGTCCAGCCCTGCTACTGCTCTGTGGCACAAAGCCCTGAGGGGTGTTACTTATTGTTAGCCCAAGGGAAGTCAGCTTCATGCACTGCGTTTTGTTGTTGCCGGGTGAGAGGGGGATGCACCTTGGTGAGGAGATGAGCAGTGCTGGATCTGCCTCTAAGAAGATGTCCTAAGGAGGATGTGAACACTGCTGGCACTTCCTCATTGCACGTGCTTGGAGGATCTTCAGTTCATGCACATTTCAGGATGTCTGTCAACAGCTACGAGGAAATTCTCAAGTCCTGGGAATTGCATTGAACAGTTGGAACGGGTAAGTGTCATCTTTGTACAGAAACAGCACGCCTAACAGTCTGTCTCACCACTCCAGAGTTAATCTGAGAATAGATTGACAGCTCTTGTCAGTTCTCTGAGTCAGGTTTCATTTGTATAAACTTGAACTTTTGAAACCAGTTGGAAATTGATGGTGCCGATGACCTCTTCCTCTAATTAAAGCATTACACACAGTGTATGCTAGGTGCTCTGCTTTACCTGTAGTGTTACATTAGAGAAGAATTCACCCTCAACTTTAAGCATCTGTATTTTGAACTGTGGGTGGTTTTGCAAAGGTAAAACTCAGGCGGCATCTTCTTACTGGTGAAAGAGCTGCAATAAAAGACATGGACAAAGTTACTTTAGGGGTAAGCCAAAACGCATTTCAATATGATCGTATCTTCTGTTGGAGTTGCGGAGTTCTCAAGAACACGGGGGCATTGGGATGGTACATAGGAATGCAGCCTACTGGTCCCATTGCCTTTTGGAAGAGGCTGTAGAACTGGAAAGAGCTGAACAGAGCACCACAAACCTTGTTCCTCGTTGTTCAGAGGGCAATATTCTCTGGCTGTAAAGTGGAGGAAGTTCAACATCATGACAGCAACTTTCACAAAATGCCAATGAAAATGCTGAATGTTTTTCTGTTCAGTTTTCGCAGATCTGCGTTCCAGAATTTCTATGGAGTGATGTCAGTCTTTGCTGAGTTGATGTTGAATTGTGCACTGTGCCATGTGTGCTTTTTATGTTCCACAGCAGTCAGATGTGGTACCTGGTATGGCACAGTAGTTAGCGATTCCATAGCTTGCTTTTATGGTCTCTTAAGGACGACTTGCCTCATGCTAAAACAGAAACTGATGCCACGAAGAACTGAAGTCATCCACATGTTTGCCCACTGTATCATGTAAGAGAGACACCAAAGAAATATTTATAGCCTTAGAGGTAAGAAATAGTTTCTGCCACACTTCGGTTTACTGTTTTGATCTTTAGCAGTAGACAATAATATAAAAATAAAGCTGAGATGATTCTGACAGATCTCAGTGGAGACCGGGTTCAAGATTCACTGGTTTGAAAATTAAGTAGGAAATGTGACATGTTCTCTCTTTGTAGAAGCCATTAATCAGCACTCACGGTAAGAGAACTGGTTTTAATTCCTAACCTGTTTCAGTGTTTTGAAGTAGCATCTGCGAGGTCTGTGGGACACCAGAGCCCCCGAATGTTGTCACCTTCTGAGTGATCTGTGCCACCCACAGCACGAATGCAATGCTTCAGTGACACAGTTTGAGGCCAGGGTCAGATTTCTTAGCTGGTGTGGTCTGCCACAGTGACGAGCCAGGGCGTAACTGGAGCACTTGTGCATACTGCTCTGATTGAGCACGGGGAATGGGAGAGAGTCCTGTCGGTGCTGCTCCGTGCTTTCTGTGCTGCCGTTGTTACTGATCTTTCTCTGATACTTTCTACATGCATTTTCAGATCACCTTATCTTACAGGGCAGCTCTCTGATTCCACTGTTTCTAAGGACCGCCTTTCGGAAGAGGAAGCTCGAGTCTGTTTTCGACAGGTTGTTTCAGCAATTGCTTCTGTTCGCAGTCAGGGTTATGCCCACAGAGACCTCAAACCAGTAAGCCTGAACTGTAGTCAGTCTTTCATAAATAACCATTAACGTGTTTTTATGTTTCTGCCGGGGGAGAGAGAAAGTTACCCTGCTGTTGTGGTTTAACCAGGCAGGTGGCTCAGCATCACACAGTCCTCCACTCCATTCCAGTGGACTGCAGGAGAGAACTGAAGGGGGGAAAAGTAACACAAAGTGAGATGGAATTATTTACTGAGATAGAGAACAGGGAAATAGTTATGATGAATGCAAAAGCAATTGCTCGCCACCTACCAATCCGTGTCCAGTTAGCCTCCTGGTAGTGGAAGAGATTCACATGAAGTTCTACCCCCTTCAAAACTCTTTCCACAAGCTGTCGTATGGTATGGAACATCCCTTTGGCCGGTTTCAGTCAGTTGTCCTAATTCTGTTCCTTCTCACTTCCTTGGGCACTCAGCTGAGATTGACTTTGGCTCTGCACAACGCTGCCTGGCAGCAACTTCAAGCATCACCGCGCTGTCTACATTGCTTTTCTAGAATGAAAGCATTCGTACTATCAGACACTGAAGAAAATTCAGTCCCAGCTGAAACTCAGACATCCTTCATCATCTTGTGCTTAGAATTCTTTCACTGCAGGAAACGTTAGATACTTATTGCTATTTGGTACTACGTTCTGGAGCTGAGCTGGATTTTGTATCTTCCTCTGGAAGAGGAGTACAACATTATGCTCCTCATGGGACACAGATCTGATATGAGTGTTGGTTTCCCATTTTTTGTTATGCTCTTTGCTGCAGTTTGTATCTAGAGAACAGCCCTTGTGGTGTCAGTCTGTTGTGTAAACTGCTCTAGTTTCGTGCCTCAAGGAAGAGTGATCCTTTAAACAAATGGTGGCCATACAGAGGGTGTGTGTGGGGTGAGATGCATTCCTCTGGCCCCATCCAGTGGATTTTCTGTCACTGAAGACTTGAAGCACAGGTTAGGTACTGGAAGGCTTGAATCTTTCCTCACAAGTAGGTTAGAGCTTTGCATTTTTTAAGCTGCCGGTATCTCTCAGTAAAGCAAATCATTACAGCACGAGCATTTTCCTAGGCATCTTATGAAATCCCTCTATCTAAAGAACCTTTCCCCTCTGAAAAAGAAAGCACTGTCTATCCCTCTTAGAAGAAACTGGCTTCCAGCTGAGAGGCTGATGGATTTATAGGCTTGGACGGTAACTTGGTGTGGAGGGGACTTGTAGAGATCTGTGCCTGAACCTGCTGCTCTGGGAATCGTCAGACCAAGTTTCTCAAGAGCTTTTCCCACTCTCATCATCGCCTTCTCCCAGGGATGAGGCTGCATGTTCTCTCTGGGGAATACGTTCAGTGCTTGAAAAGCTTTTTCCTTCTATCTAGTCTGCTGTTCTGGTGTATGGCTGTTTCCTGTCACTATCCCATCGTGACCTGCTGGCCACAGCCTCAGTCAATCTTCATACGCGCCCCCTCTGCCCCCCGTAGGCATTGAGAAGCTGCCACGAGGTTCCTCTGAACAAACATCTTTCTCCCCAGCTTCTCTTCACTGAGTGGGAGCTTCAGCCCCCTGCACAGGCTGCAGGTCATCCACAGCATCTGTTTCAGGTTGTTATCCTTCCTGGCCAAAACTAGATACAGTGTTGTAGATGCGGTCCAATGAGTGTTGAAGCAGGAATGACTTGTCCTGGTCTGGTTGTGCTGCTTTTTAATGCAGCTGATGACACTGTTGTACTTCTTTTCTGTCAGAGCGCACTGCTGGCTTGCATTCAGCCTGTGCTCTATCACCACTTGTCCTCCTAGTCCCCAGGTCCTTTGCAACAGATACAAGCTGGTATTTCCCACCTGGGCTATTGGAAGATGGGTAGTTGCTAGCAGTCAGTGAAGATCTCTGAGACGGCGAGAGCGAGCGAGCTTTTAGTAGACTGGGAACCACTGTCCACGGCAAGAAATAACAGAAGAGAAAATGTCTTTCCTTGGGCACTTGGGTGAAAATCAATCCTGACTGCTTTCCCATCCACCGGGAAAATCTGCTGACTGATAATTAGGAGCTGATAGACTTTGGACTCTGTGCAAAGCCAAAGGGAAGAGCGTCTGTTAAGTAAAACATAACGTGCCCCCAAGTAATGCATGTTTGACCGCCATATGCAACAGGGACTTGTCCAAGCAAACACCCTAAAATCAAGCTGTTTCTGTGGCTGGCATGTACTTGCATCTTGTTTGGAATGGCCTGAACTGTGTGAGAGTGGTTAACAGATTGCTCAGAAGCACAGTTAGATCATTTTCTCTACCTAGACTCCCTATTTTCCTTGTAGGTACATCACCTGTCTTATGCAAGGGTCTGTATTCGGAGTATGGGGTTGGTGCGCCTCAGGAACCTTCTAAGGAACTGTAGGTAGGCTGAGATTGTGGATAGAATAAAATGACTTTTGCAGGTGACATACGGATCCTATGATTGCATATGCTTGAACTGAATTGCTTCTTGATCTTCAATCTGATTTCCAGAAGCCTTTATTAACATGGACATGGGTGCTGGTAAGAAAGAATGGGAAGGCTGCCTTACTGATTCAAAGAGAATTACGTACCCTCAAATAATTTTTCCTGGCCAAAGTTGGAGCCTCCCACAGGTAATCAAGGCCGACAGGCTGTTGTTGCACAACCAACAGGCACGATCCAGATGATCAGCTGAGGAAAATAATGCAACATGCCAAGGGCACTGGATAAGTGAGCAGCTTGAGATCTGCACATTTACGTGATACTCGCGGTCTTAGACAATACTTGCTTAGTGAGGTCACACTGAATGAAAGCAAAATGTAAGATGAATGAAAATATACACAGGAGAAGAAGCCTCTGACGCTTCTGAAGTGTTATTCCCCGAAGACGTCAACTCTGTTAAAGCCAATGTTTCTCTCCATTCTTTGTGTTATTCCAGGGAGGCCTTGATTACCGCCTGAGCACATGCTGTGGAAGCCCGGCTTCTTCAGCACCAGAGCTAATCCAGGGCAAAGTGGATACTGGCTCAGAGGTATGTAGACCGGTGTTTGTTTTACCCTCTTTCCCTCCCCTCTGCATGGAGCATTTAAACGCAGTGGAGCTCAGGTAGGCTCTCTTGGTTTCCCTTCTGAATTCTGCTAGGCTGCATTGCTTGGTAGCTCTCAGAAGCTGTCAGTGGCCGCAGACTAGAAAAGTGCAATTGGTCTCAGTTCACACAGCTGGCTGGTTTGTCTCTGGCTGATCCCGAACTGTCTCAAGCGACTGCTTTGGGGCTCTACAAAACAGCAGCTTCAGAGATTTGCACTGTGAGGCGTGTGAACCTTGTTGTGCCTATACATCAGTAGAACAGCAGCAGAGCCTTACAGGTGACTGTGCTGACGGCTCTCGTAGCCAGTAACACACAACTGTGCTAAATCCCTTGTGATGGCTTTGATTTCATTTTTGCCAGTGAAATCCTGGTCAAAGGAACTGCAGCAGTGTGATGAGCTAAGATGAAGATACTGGTTTTAGTAGCGCTCTAAGTTGAGTGGAAGAGCAATTGAATGAGGGTTATGTGCTTTCTCTGGGACTGTAAGGTTTTTTTTGCTGAGGGAAAGAGCCAGCTTTTCATGGGCCGTGTGTGGGCTTTGGCAAGGACAGACAATGCAGTCTGTCAGTAAGCCATTTTGGGTGCTTCAGGTTTGTAAGCTTGTCTTTTTGTTTTTCAGGCGGATATTTGGAGCATGGGTGTCCTGCTGTATGCTCTGCTGTGGGGGTTTTTCCTTTGGATGATGACAATACGATGGCACTCTACAGGAGGATAACATTGGGTATCAGTGGTGCTAGAATACACTGAGAAGGGAAATAGCTGAGCTTGACAAGAGGCCTTGCTGTTCGGATGGCAGAACATGCTGAGCTGTGGGTAGAAAGGCCTGTCTGTGCACTGAAACTTGGTCCATTTGTGAGCAGGACTTTGCCCATCTCTGCAGGGCAGCATAAAACTCTTTGTGTTCATCCTTATGCCAAGAAGCAGAATGCGGCACATGGCAAATGATCCAACTGCTTCAGGTGTTCGTTTCCTTAGAGTTGTGAATAGTTTTGGACTGAGAGTTTGCAAGCAGAATGGAGCTCTTAGAGCTGTCAGAGATCATTTCTGCACTGTTCAGCTCTACCTGCCTAACATACACAGGATCTCAGAGCTGCATTGCTTGAATTGGTGGAACTTGTGTAAGTGAACGGGGATGAGCAAGTTTTAGAACTTAGTCAGACTGCAGTAAAAATGTGGATAATCTCACGGGTATTAAGATACAGGCTTGCTATTTCTGCACCGAATTTGCTTTTATTTTACGTGGCTGTGATCTGAAGGTTGCTTGAAACGCAGGCACCTAGGCACTGTTGTGTCACTGAATTTCACACATTATAGACCCTGAAATGTCCTGGAATCTAAAACTCTGACTTGTTTTAAGCCCGCTGCTTGAATCTAATCAGGGTCATCGTGTCTGTGTGCAGTGTTTCTTTCCCTGTGATGCTCCACATCATTTCATTTTGGGAATACTGAAGGAAATCGACTATGTGCCATAACTGTGGTCAGAACAAAGTATGTCTGGTGTGATCTCATGCATTTTGTAGCTCTTGTGAGCAGTTTGCCTTCCAGCATTGCCCTCAGCCAAGCACATCTTCATTTCACCATTGTATTTATTCAAGTGATTCTTAAGGCTGATTTCTCATGTGTCTGTTCCTACGTTTGGAAAGTAAAGAGACGTCAGTATCACCCAAATAGTTGTTCAAGGTTCATTCTAAATCCTCTTTTATTTTAGTTGTTTTATTTTCATTAAACTGTTTTATTGCAGAGAGGAAGATACGCTGTTCCCAAATGGCTTTCACCTCGCAGTACCCTGCTAGTTCACCAGCTGCTACAGGAAAAAGAGCCGCTTCTATTCAGATGGATCTACAAGATGCTGTTGCAGGAGCTCAAAACACTGGTGGAGTACCTGGAAATTATTCAGTGTTTAAACAAGTTAAATTGTTCCATGCCATGAAGAAAAGGTGAGCGTTGCCTTGTGCTGAAAATTCTCAAATAAAAACATGGTACCAGTTACAGGTAATAGAAATAATTACTATTTTAGTAATTAAACAGTCTTCAAGCAGCTTGCGCTTGGATGTTCTTAATTGTGCTGTAGAACTAAAACCGATCTGTAAACCAAAGATGTCTCATAAAGAAAGCTGAACACACTCAGTATGCATTTGAGCTATATCTAGGCAGTCTCATAAACACAAAATGCTCGTGGAACGTTTGCTGTAACCACAGGTTCTGTAACTGCTCTTCCCAGCTCAGGTGTTTGACCTTCCTTTTGGTGATGAAATACTGCTGGTCTCTATTTGTGCTTCTAGGCACCTCGAAGCTCTCAGGAAGAGAAGAATTGTCTCCGGTTCTTTTCAATGCTGTAAGTAACAGCTCGAGTGTTTCTGCCCACTAGGTGGACCCAAAGAAGCGGACTGCAGTTAAACAACTGTTAAGTCACCCTTGTCTCGTGCAAGGTCCTTCTGATGCTGTTCACTGGTTCAGTAAGTGCACGCGTGGGGAGATTGTTGCTGCAGATACTGGGAAGTTGCCGTGTATTTGCAGGCAATGGCTGCCGTTGGTCACTGGGTGGCGCTGTGTCTCTGCAGAACTTCTGCTCTAGTAAAACGTCTCATCTGCTGACAGGTTTTGTACTTGAATTCAGAGCTCAGAACCTGTTGCCACAGAGGGACTAGTTGCTGAAGTTGGATGGCTCTTTCTGTTTGCTCCTTGTAATAGGTAGCCATAACACTAACTGTTTAAAAAAGCATCTGAAATCATGGCTAATTACTGACTGCTGCATAGCAGAACACTATCACGGTGAGATTGGGCTGTGAGATGACTTGAAAGCTGCTTCCTCAGTATAGGTCTTCTTCTTGCAGCTGGGACGCCTCCATGAAGACTGTGCAACAGAGCTTTCTGTGCTTCACAACAGGAGAAGAGAGAGTCTATCAGCATTAACATCAGAGGTAATAAACGTTCACAGTTATTCTTTTTTTCTCCTTTCATTGTGTTTTCTCAGCCATTCTATGTTATTTATATGGTCTGTTCTACCATACTAAAATCCTTATGGATCTCTGGAAGTCCAGGCAAACTCAAAACAGAAACTTATGGAGAAACAACAGATGTCACATGCTGGCTTAACTCACATTAGTGAAATGGTTCACTAAGAGGTGGAAAATATCAACACGTGGCTCAGACAGCCAAGCAAGTTCGGGGAATTACAGTTCACAAATGCTTAAAGAAATAAATTCATTCCTGTAACTTTTGGAAATAAATGAGGAAAGCTGAACTGAGTGCTTCTGGAGATGCTGTACTAATGTTAACAATGGCATTCCAGGCTGTAGAAGAGATTTAAAACATGATGGGTACTCTGGCTTTACCCTGAATCTGAAAATTGTCTCTTGGAACTGTCTTTCTATTAACGAGAAAGTGGTAGAATTTGAAGGATTGCTAAGATTTCCGTATAACTTTAGTAAGAATAGACATAAAATATAATAATAATAATATAATATAATATAATAATAATATAATATAAAAATGTAAGTTTTATCTAGGAGAGATCATTTGTGGAGTCACTGTTACTTCTTTTTAGGTACAGGGAATAAAGAGAACAATCTACCTACAAGGGGAAAAAGTGCTTCTGTTCAAGTCTGTGATATTTTCACAATCTTAATTCAGAGGACTTCTCATGCCTTGTAAGTAATTCAAGCCTATTATACTACACTGAGTCTGTCAAGCATTGTACCCACGGTTCTCATAGTAGTCAAAATATCCAAATCCACCTTCTTCCGGTTTAAAGCCATTTCCCCTCATTCTGTTGCTACCTGCCCCATCCCTCTCAGCCTGTACACATAGTAGAGGTGCTTTCAGCCCTCTCTGATCACCTTCATGGCCCTCCTCTAGACCTGCTTGAGCAACTCCAAGTCCTCCTTGTGTTGAGGGCTCCAGAACTGCATGCAGTACTCCAGATGGGGTTTCAATGAGTGTGGAGGGGCAGCACCACCTCCCTCGACCTGCTGGTCATGCTTCTACGCTTTAAGGCTTATGCTGTAAGGTCCTATATGCTTTAAGGTTTAGATTAGCTCTAAATGTTTGGGTACCTTACTTGTTCTGTTTGGCTTAGCAAGGAAGGTCTTCTTCTGAAGCATCCTCAGTCTTCGTCTGGGCAGCATCCTTAGAAATTACATGGACGTTACGTGAGTGGGTGCTCCAAGGGGGGAAGAACTCACCTTTCTGATCTGTTTCCTTTTAGGACGCAGTCCTGGAGAGGATTTGCTTTACTTGTTTCCTGGAGACCTGGATTCTCAGATGGCTTTGACTGCAGCAATTTCTGATGTTCAAACTCTATTTTTCAGGTTTTGTTAACTTACTGCTATGCATTTTGTTTGCCTTTCACAAATGGAACTTTGCAAAATAAAGCACGGGTACTCAAATGAAGTGCTGCTGCGCCTCCTGTGCTGGAAGACTAATGACCTATGTAACTTCTTTGCAAAGTATAAGTGCAGCGTGCATTGCAAGATGTATTAACTGCAGCATGAGAAAAATCAGTCCTGTCTAATTCTCATTTAGGAGATAGGAAAGCCTAATCCAAAAGACAAACAAACCCCAGAACCCGGAGACTTAATATCCAAAAGGTGAACAGGTAGGATTAGGGTCACCCTAGGAAGTAGCAAGTGCTGCAGGTTGGTTTGCTTAGCTCTGAACCACAGAGAGGCACCACAATGTGAAGGGCAAACGGAATGAAAACACATGCACAGGCGCTCCGCATACAAAGCGTTTTGGTTGCCCAGGACTTTGTCAAGGAAGCCCTTCTTGCCCCTTAGCCCCAGGAGTCTGACTGCATCACCCCTGTGATGGACTGAACAGCGACTGCAGTCACACACCTGAGAAAAACCCTGATCTCAGTCCCTCACAAGAGCACTTAGAGCTGCTGTCCTGTGAAAGTCCATCCCTGTCCAACTCTGTCACAGCACTCTGTGTTACTGTGTGTCTGAGCGGCAGCTGGCCCACCTTCCAGCACTGCACAAGATGTCACTGTCCCCCCTTATTCAGTCAGCCTGTTTCCTCTAAGCACACTTGGCTTCTTCTCACACTACTGGCAGTAAATATTCACCTCAAAATAGGACAAAATAGGTTTTGAACACAGGCAGAAATGGCTCCACGCAGGATTGAACCTGTCAGTTGCGCTGTATCTTTGTGGCCCCTTCATTAATTAATGCCCAGAACGCAAGCGAATGGACACACTTTCCTCCTGTAAAGCTGCCTCTGCACCAGTCGGGTCTATAAAAGTCTGCTCTTAGTGCGAGGGCTCCTAGGAACTCAAAGCAGGACCGAGAAGTGGAAGTTACAGACTGATGCTGAGATCCTAATGAGCGCAGTGAATTATTGCTGCCCAACCAAAGCAGCCCTAAGAGCCAATCCTTAGAGTACCGTGCACATGATGAAGGACAACCTGTCTGGCTGTCCTGACATCCAGAAGGGCCAACAGCAAACAGACGGCCAGACCTTCATCACACACTGCCACGCACTCTCGTGTTTGCACTGTTACTCCCTGCACGTGATTCTTGTCTCCGACTGCTGAACACCTCACAGCCCTTCGTGCCTGTAAATGCGCTCCCACCGCACACAGGTGGGCTCGTGGAACAGAGCCACCTTCCCTGCCTTGAATCTCATTGCAAACTGCTGCCCAAATACACGGCAGCTAAAAATGGAAGTGAAAATAAACTGTTCTACAGAGAGTTATTTGGATTTTGAGATTTAAAGGTGCTCACACCAACGCAAATTCACCGACAGCTTAGCAGAGTAAATGCATTTATTCAGCTGCTGCTTTTTTGCTTGTTTGTTTGCAGATGCAAACACATGCGCACGAGTGACATGTTATTCCACATGTTTACATACGTGTACCTAAACACACCCATATAATCAACCGTGGCACGTATATATATGCATACAGGAGTCCCAGAGCAGTTTCTGTAACCCGAAGTTTATATTTAAATGAAATATCCACAAGAGATACACCGATCTGAATGGATACACTCGTCTGTTTCCTAATGCTTACAGTAAGACAGCACGCACACACTTCAAGTTACATGTGTCGGGCAGAACAAAAGCTCCCAGATTTCCCAACAGGAGCTGGTGGTGGTGGATTACCCCCCACAGCCCCTAAATGCAGGCAGGGCCACCAACCTCCACTTTAATACCAGCCCAGGCTGCCCAGGGCCCCATCCAACCTGGCCTTGAACTCCTCCAGGGATGGACGGGGCATCCACTGCATCTCTGGGCAGCGTGGTTGACAGAGGTCTCCTAATACAACAACCTGCAATAGCAGTAGTTTTTCCTGCGTACTTTTCCTTATTGACAAAGTTTTCAATGTCCATTCATAAGCACTGCTCAACATTCTCAAAGTCCACGAAGTGTTTCAAAATTCGGTACGTAACTCCATGAGAACATTTGCAAATAAATTATTACCCAGCCCCAAGGTGAAGACGGGTTTCTGCAGAGCATCATACAATCTCAAATTCCTCTTTCTTAACAAGTTCTTTCGCAAAATTAATTGCTGTTATTAATTACCAGGAGAAATAGTTGGATTACTTACATCTACCTGCTCATTTTTGTGCAGTAACATTACTTGACTTCTCAGTGGCCACCTATAAGAACTCAAAAGAACTTTCCTATTTCAACAAGACAATTCTCCTACAAGGAAACAAACTAAAATGTAAAGCTGCACCAAAATTTTACGGTGAGTTTCAGCACAAGCAGACCTGAAACACGAGGAAAATGGTTCAAATACAACTGCCTCCAAGTAGCAAATCCTTCAAGCAAGCTCACTTTGGTTAGATTCAGTTGTTTGCGCTGCTCTGAATAAGTGCAACAAAGGACATCCCTGCAGACACGCACACCTACGTGCAGAAAGAAGCAGCAGCAGCATCTGACCCCTTTGTTTTCAATGCAGAATTTGTCCTGGTTCCAGCTGAGACAACGCTGACAGCACAAACGTGGTTCTTGCTGAGAGATGTTTGCAGTCCCAGGGCTCAGTCGGGAAGCGCCACCACACGGGATGGAGCCGGGACAGCTGGTCTGGACGAAGCAAGGGCTTTATTCCACACCACACGACATGATGCAGAAGGCTGTAAAGATGTGGGCAGGGGCTGCTGCTTGCAGTTGGCAGGGCATCAGTTGGCACGCAGTGAAACCTTGAGTTGCTAGCAGGGCATCAGTCAGCAGGCAGCTGTATTGTTAGCTGGGTGTTGAGCGATAAGTAGTTGCGCTGTAGAGATGGTGATGTTATCGCATGTTTGTCTTCGTTCTTCTTTTCTGTCTTAGAAAACAGTTTTTATCTCAACCCACAACTTCTGTTCTCCTTCATCCCACTTTGTGTGGTGCTGAGCTTCCTGCTGGGTTGAATCGCAACAGAAGGAAACTGGCATTTATACTGAGAAACGTCAACCTCTTCCTCTCACTCCAATGGGACGGTTCCAAAGATTATCGTTGTATAAATGAAATGTTATCCAGGCTTTTCCTCTATACATTTTAAAGGAGCTAAAGTCATTGGGATTTTCAGGCTTTTTATTTAGTTGCACTAAGATCCCACCATCTTTATAAAGCCAATTCTCTGTTCTGGGTCATCTACTTCCATGAAGATGTCACTGAAAAAACACTCTGAGCTTTTGGTTGGCTCCTCTTCCTTCTCCTTCTCCTTCTCCTTCTCCTTTCCTCTTCTTCTTAAACATTTGTTAGTACTGAGGTCTTAGATGGATGCTCCAAACCAGAAGTGGATGCTCAGTGAATATGATCAGCACGTTCCTTCACTGAATTACTCACCTCTCTCTTTACATGCCTCTCTGAGGATGGCATAGCAGCAGGCTAGGAAATATCCAAATGTTATTTACAGAACCCATGAAACAGTGGTGATTGCAGTGTGTCCAGCAAGTGTTAAAATACTCCATCAATGCAGCCTTCCAGAGGGTTTATTACAGCCTTCCTAATGGTGTGAGCTGAGCACACTGCTGCTTTATGCTGTAGTCATAAATAAAAATAAAGCACACCTGCCTTTTGCTGTAGTCCTGAGATATTTCTCTGCTTGCCTTTCACTCCAGGAATTTTAACAAGTCATTTAACTATGCTCTTTTTTACAACTCCTCTTCTCTTAGTCCCATGTTCTGTGGATTCTGATAGACCCAAGTGCTGCAAATCAGCTTCATGCTGATATAAGCCTGACATGCCCAACTCACAGAAAGCCAGAGACTTATACAGTAAACTGTTTACACAAAGACAAGTCACCTTTTGTGTATGATATTTCTGTTTACCCTCTGTATATCCATCTAAACGCTCTACGATTTCTTTCAAGAACTTCTTACCATTCATTGTAATATCATTTCTGCCACCAACCTTTGGTCAGTTTCTCTCATGTGCTATTTGATACTCTAGGCTAACGTTGGATAGGTTTTGGCAACTGATTCAAAAGATGATCAGAATCAATTTAACCCTGCTGATAGTTGTACAGAGATGGCTTGTGCACAGCTGATTTAATTTTTTGTTGAAGCCAACACAAAATCTGCATCTTTTAGGATGTGTTCTTCTTATCCTATAGAGTGTGATTCTAGTTACCTAGTCACTACGTATCGATTACACGTTAATGTAATGATGGTGCATCTTGCCGTGTGCTGATGAGCTGATGGACGCTATCGAGGCTACGGACAGAAGACTTTGACTATTGTTCACCATACAGAGAAGATGCATCATGCCTAAGAAGAATGAAGAGGGATGGAAAACATCACGGACGAGAACTGCTTCTCGAATGGTTCCTGACAGCAAGAGGACTATCTAATCACTTGCTCCATCCAGTTGTGGTGCTGCTTTTCTTAACACGGTTGTGCCTTATGCTACTGACTATATTATATAGAGTTTGTTAAGGTTTATATAGAGTAACATATAATATTAGTTATGTTTAGAGTATATTTTAAGGTTATACATAATATATTAAGGTTTAGCAAATAAGACGGATAATTCAAATGGGCTTCTTTAAGTATTTCTATTAGTGTATAGAATACTGTAGACTTTGCAAAAGACTATATTTGGGATTTTAGTGGTTACACCGTAAGGGGGCAGATTGTTGTATTTGGGGAGGGGGAGATGTTGTAGATGCTAACGAGGCTGAACCTTGTAGTATTTGGAGGAGGGGAGATGTTGTAGGCATGTAGGCAGTAGCGGCGCTTTTCGGGATGTGTCGCGGTAGTAGCCCCTCCTCTTCCGTCCCCTACCTTGTGATGTACCTTGGGCGCGCATTTCAAACGTGCACCCTAGGGGGTGTAGACGAAGTAATTAAGGTATATAAGGTGTTGATTACTCCTAATAAACGCCACTTTTGCCACCTTCCTTGATGAGTCACGGTGGTCTTCTTGGCCCTAGAGGAGGTTTTGCTAGAACCTGGGCAAGGGGGGTTCTGAACTATGATTGCACACGGCAACATTTTGGTTCCTTCTGGGAAAAGACGCGGTTCATCTAATTTACTGTACTGCGCTGTTGGCTGCTGTGAGCACCATTTTAAATCAGTTTGTTAAGGAGAGCTCATCTTGCTCCATTTTCCTGCCATGAATTGAAGGAGCTCACTTACTTACGTAATTTTGTATGCAGAACTGAGAGAGAGACATCAAAGCCGTTAAAATAACATACCCTGAAATTACTACCGATGATGCTATGGAAAAAGAAACTGCACAACTCATCCTAATAGAGAGGACTTCTCATTTGTTTTCTTCTTTAAGGTGCGGAACGTGTCATTACGCTGAAAATGGATATTCCTGGACCCATGCCACCTCTTATTCAGGAAGTGTTGGAGAACTCTGAAGGACACGAACCACTGACACCAACCTCCAATGGAAACACTGCAGAACACAGCCCGAGTATCTCACCTAGCTCGGTGGATAACAGCAGTGTCAGTCAATCCCCTATGGTGCAATAAGACATTTTCCAGCTACTTCAGACATTCCTAACACCTTATGTACAGGGATGAAAAGCAAGAAAAAACATTTTTACTGCTGCTTACTTTCTGGACTTAATATATATTTATATATGTATATATATCTACATACATATCTATATATGTATATATATAGATAGATAAAAACTCAACAAGGACCAAGACATTTTCATATGTATCGATATATACTCCTTGCTGTTTAAACTCTTTAAAATAGAAAATGCAAACTTTTGAAACTCTAAATCAGCCATTTCATGCAAAAAAAGAAAAAAAAAGAAAAAAGAAAAAAAAAGAAAAGAGAAAATAAAACTAGCTAAGCTTCTGTTTTCTGAACATTCAAGACTGCATGGTGACAAGACAGATCTCAGACTTTCAATTCTGGTTGCATTTCTGATGACTTTGTACATACAGATGTATGGCTGCACTTTCTGTACTGGATGTTTGGTGCTTTCCTTTTGTCTCTCATACCTAAAACAATCAAGACACCAACCAGATGAAACGGACCTACTGCACACATCCATAAAAGCAAATTCCAAGGACCGTCTGATTAGTTAATATGAAAACTACTCTTTGATGCCCTCAGTTTGCATCTCCTTCCTTGTAAAAAGTACACGAAAATCCCTGCACTCGCAGAAAAGACATCGGTGTCAGCATTAACTGCCAGATCAGTTATTCAGATGTCATTGGTTCCACTGTTAACGTCACTTTAAAATTGAAAAAGTGGTTTATTACCTGGCTGGTGACCTACCTACACCATTAACTACTGCATTGCTACAGTAATGATAGCCTCCAAGGCAGAAACACTTCTCAGTGTTACCATGTTTTTGTTTACTTATTCACAAGCCATTAGGGAAACTTCATGGGATGACAACCAGCCGACTCATGTACAGCTTTCGAATGGGTGAGTCCAGGGTATTTCCTTAAGAGTCGACCACCAGGAACGAGCTGGGCTACGCGGCCTTCCAGGTGCTAGGGAAGTACAGACAGGACTTCCAGAAACACAAGGAGAGAATCTGCCTTCTTGGCCTTGTTAAATCACCGTGAAGCAGAGTGAAAACTGTGGTAGAATGGTTAACAGATTTAAAGTGTCAGTTTCTTAGGTTTCATTTAAAGCACTAGTGGATTTTTTTATTTTTTTTATTTATATATATTTATTTTATTATATATATTATTTTTATTTTTATTTATTTATTTTAAAAAAGCACCCGTGTAGCAGTCGGTCCCTCTTTGTGCTCTTTGGGCACTTAATTAAACATATCAAAATCATCATCTTCATCGGACTCTGCAAAATATTTCACTTCTTTGCTAGCCCGACCTGTCCGGGGCTTCGGGGCAGTTTCGGAGGCAAAGCCTGACTGGAAGATTTCCACATCAGAATCCTGGTCGAAAGCGGCCTTCTTGGATTTCTCTGGAAAACAAAAGACAAATCCTTTGTGAAGCTCTGTGCGTTTTGCATCGTGACATTCAGTCCTGAAGCAACTCTTATCTAACAGATCTAACATAATCACAGCTACACCCCGGTTACTACATCAGCACCCCGCCATAAGAATCTTTTACTGAAGTGAAAAGTGGAAAGGACCACTGAGAGGACTGACCTTGCACGGTGTTGATTCAGGTGCCTTCTTCCCAGGGTTGTAATCACCTTCATTTTCTGAGCCAGATGGTTTCCTTGTCTTTGCCCCCCTCCCGTTTCCTAGGTGAGAGAACATAATTTCAATAAAACATCAGAGTTCAGCACGCTGGAAAAAACAGCAGTGATATTGTTACATCTCATCATGTCTGTGTGTAAAGTTGAAATTCAGTTTACAGCTCAAGCTTCTTCTCAATAGGCAGAAAATACAACATAACAGTTGATTTTCTTAGTTTTATCTCTCTCTTTCAGACTTCTTCTGGAGTTACCATTCTCTCTACCAATTCACACTGTC